>NW_027397068.1:41218026-41274925 GCF_003265705.2 Callorhinus ursinus | reverse complement strand
CTCTCTCTCTCTCTGTCTCTCATGAATAAATAAATAAAAAATCTTTAAAAAAAAATAAAGACTGTAGGATGTTTCCTCTTACACATGTTCATTGGGTGGGTACCCTTGTTCACCATGGTGGATACACATGTATTGATAATGAAAACGCAGGCTGATTTAGAAAGATGCAAGGACATTTGGGAGTTATTAGCCTTTTAGCCAAGGTACAGAATTCTGAGGTAAAGAATTGGTGCTTAATCAACCATTTCTCTTGGTTTTCAACCATCCTACACAGCACTAGACAGAACAGCCCATAAAGGCATGTTCATCCTTCTACCCCCACCTCCAGTACAGTGGCAAAGACTTGGGTACTCACTAGGTATTTGTGAATGAAAGAATAATCAAGACACAGGTGTGTGTGTGTGTGTGTGTGTGTTAATGGAATGGGAACGCCTCTAGGAAAGAGATTATCAGAAATTTAAGGTATATAATAAAAATCAAGAAATGAGAAATACAAAATATGCAATTCATTTCAGATAAATAATATAGTATTGAACATAAGTATAAAAGGAAATACATCACATAAAGCAAAAATTGTTAAATCTCTACTTCTCATGTTGCTTTTGTATTTTTCCTTTTGATGACTGCATGTCTACTTATGAAATGTTTGAAAGTTATTACAGCTTATTTCTGTCAAAAGACTTTTAAACTATTTGAATTCCATGCCTTTTTTTAAAGTATCACAGATGACTGGATTCTTTATATTACCAAATTGTTTCATGTCATAGAAGATAACACATTTGATAGTATTTGTATTCATACCCAATTCAGAAACATAGCAAGCTATCAGCAAAAAAAAAAAAAAAGTACAGGTATTGATTTTACTCAAAGTATATCAACCTATAATCAGAATATTCTACTTCAACATCTATTTTTCTCAAAAGCCTGAAATGACCCCTCAAAAACCAAAAGGTATCTATTCAATTGGGATTTAAAGCTGTTTTCCAATTAACATCTTAATGCAGATTTCTTCTTGGGTAATGTTTAATTCTTTTGTTCGATATTCCCTCTGTCACTCAAACTAAGTAATCTAGTTCAGTTTCACTTATTGAGATTTAGCCACAGGCCTGCCTACAATAGCAAATACCTCCTTGAACGAGTCTAAACTGGAAATAATTCTTGATAAAGAGTGTATCTCCAATACTACATAAATACAGAATCCATATGGTGACATGGAAAGAACTCAAAATTGTACTTAGAAATAATCACATCTGCTAGACTTAACCTAGCAGGGCTGGGATCACATGATCTCTTAGCTCCCTTCCAGGATTAAAATTCTATTCTGCTTGCGTGGTATGAATAAATATGTAAGCTTTGCCATCAAATCTAGATCGTTACTTTCTTTAGACAATGACATTGATGATCAAGCACATACAATATATGCCCAGGTGGTACTATTACGCTCTACTCCCCTTCCCTCAGACATGGGTCCTAGTGTTAGTCTAAACCCACATAGCCTGACAGTTACTTCACCTGTTCAGAAAACACACATATATGTTAGTTAGCTAGAAATGGCTAAGGGGAGCAAGTAGTATAGAGATTCGGTAGAGACCAGCAGCTAAAGGGGATTTTGGCAAACAGATGACAGATACAGAGTAGAGAGAAATAAACCTACAAAAATGGGGATTCAAAACCAGAATTCTAATCTCTGGAAGATGTTAGTGAAAATAAGGTAGAACTAATTTCTCCCTCACAGTCCATGCTTTACCCAGACACTTATTTCTTCAGTATGTACGTGTATCCATTCCCTTCTTCCAGAATCATTCTCCTTGCAACTCCTTAGCTAATTCTTCTTCATGTTCATGACTTCAAATAACTATCAGTTTGTTCAAGAAACTTTGTCCAACTCTGGTAAGTTTGCTGTATTATCCTATTTTATCATTTTGTTATATCATCCTGTAACCCCCTCCTCATTTTAACATTTCCTATGCTATACTAAAATTGCCTATTTATTTAAATCTATTCCAATCATATAGCAACTAGGAAAATAAAAATATCTAGTTGATCATCAGTTTAGGAAAATAAGATATTAGTGTTACATCAGGAGAGAGATATTGAGCATAGAAGTCTGAATTTCTTACTCACAGTTGTAGTTCTTACCCCTAGCACAGTGACTAGCGAATAGGAAAACAACGAAGTATTTGTTATCTGAATAAAGAAGTAAATTAAAAATTAAAAAAAAAAACTGTCCCAAGAAACCAGTAAACCAAGGTTTGGATTGAATGGATTGTGTTGCTAAATATGTAAAACCAGGACCTTATTAATAGGTGTGGACTATAAGACTAGACCAGAGAAAAGTAAAGGGGCTCACTGCTGGAGCCCACATAGAAGTTCAGAGCAAAAACTTCAGACACACGGACTTAAGGATTCACTAAACTACCAGTCCTTCGATGTCCCTAATTTCTGAATAAGAATGGCCCTCCCACATGGAGTACAGCTAATCCTATAAGTGGAGTTAAATATGGACAATTGTAGAAGAAAATTAAATCAGTCATCATTGCCAAGGACATCCAGATCCTGAGTTGGAAAAGTTCCAACTTGGAATTCCAAAAGAATTCCAAGAATATTAACCTAATTATTTACACACTATCATTGACTAAAAGTTTGTGCTGCCTCACCCCCCTCATTCATATGTTGAAGCCCCAACTCCCAATGTGATTGTATTTGGAGCCAGAGCCTGTAAGGAGGCAATAAAGTTAAATTAGGTCATAGGGTGGGGCCTCATCTGATTGAGCAGGTGCCCTTATAAGAAGAGGAGACACCAGAGCTCTCTCTCCACCATGTAAGGACCTAGCAGAAAGGAGGCATTTGCAAATCAGGAAAAGAACCCTCAACAAGAATCTCATCAGGTGGCACCTTGATCTTGGACTGTTGTTTAAGTCACTCAGTCTGGTTTTTGTTATGGCAGCCCAAGCCAACTAACACATATATCAAAATTAATTTTTGTGTATAATGTTTCAAAATAAATTGAATAAAGTTTGTTCTTTTTGTCAGCATTTTTTTTACACCCTGGGGGAAGAGAAACAGAGCAAAACGGGATAGCTACTGATATTGGTAAACAAATACTCCTAAAATCACAATGGGCTAATTAACACTTCCACTTCATCTAGGGTGGAATCAGCCCATTAGCTGCTGACAGTATCCAACTGTTTAGCAGCCAATACAACTGAGTTCTCAGTGATGCTTTCTGAACCTGTCCTGCATCTGTCATTCTGTAAAAGTCATGCTATAGCTGCTTCCAAAACTGCACGACTGACAAGGTTACAAAATAATTGATCCAAGAAAACTCAAGCCAAGGTCTTTAGGATAATAGAGGATCCTTCGCCTGTTGCTACTGTTAGTTCTGCTGCTTTTCTTATTGCTGATGAAAATGATTGAAAGGTTCTAAAATTCCTCAGCAGCCTGGGTGTTGAGGGTTATTTAGGGCTGTCTCAGCAGTTGTTGCAGTGAAGCTGTTCCCCTGGCTCTTGGTTCCATGACTGTCTTCAGGAGATGGGCACCTTACCCAGAATGTCACATCTGGGAAACCTCCTCAGAGTGTGTACAGCTTTGTTGTTGATGGATGGATGCCATAAAGAAAGCTATTCAGGTGTGAATTACCATCATAACTGAATTCTTCCCTGCAGTGATAAGGGCAGAGGTCTGCTTGGTTTCCACAGTTGCTGTAGTATATGGCATTGTAAAGGAAGTCACCCCCTTCAGTCTTATTTGTCCATGTTTAATTATTACGGCTTAAAGAAACATACACTATACTCTGACATCTCACTATCACAACATTCACTATTAGGGTAGAGTTTGGTATTAGGCCAGTTTATTTTGGACTCCATCCAAGTGAATTTAATTAAGAATATCTAAAATACCTTGTTATAAGATGATCTTACCTGCAAATTGGTCCCAATGAAGGTGCTATGTTAAAGTTCCCAAAGTTGTGGTCAAAAAGAAAAAGAAGAAGTTTAAGCTTCTTCTTCTATTTCAGTATATATATTGCTCTATTCACATTGCTCACATGAGGCAATTTTCTCAGTGCAAGTGCAAAAGAATAGTTGCACTAAGGTCCAAGAGTGCCCGAGTCTGGGGATTTTTATTGGATTTGCCATTGTACTTAAAACACACAAAGGGTAGAAGTTCCACTGGTTTGCAACTTCAGCCAAATGTGAAATGTAAAGAACAGTAATAATTCTAATGGTCTCAAAGAAATAATGCATTTTCCTTTGCATCAAGATAAAATCCTATATAGAATATAGCTTGAATATTTTTCTAACAGCGCTACAGGAAAGAGGGAAGAGTGGTACATAAATTATGAAATGACCAAAGAAAATTAATGAAGGGGTCCTTTCTACAACATTTGAGTCCCAGTATGATGAAATGAAGTCTTTTGCAGACTTTTTTCCCTTTTTTGGTCTCTGAAACCACAGTACATTTTGAATATTCAATAAAAACCTATATAATACCATTCATATTTTTCTAAGTACTATAAAAGTCTAATGATGTGTATTTTAAAACATATTTGAGGAAAATACCTCAAATACATTTGAGATGTTTGAAATCTATGACTTCTTTGTTTTTTATTTTGATAATGATAATTACATAAACAATTAGTTGGAATTATAAAAATATAACCAGGTTTTTATATGTTATAAAAATATAACCAAACTTATAAAACAATTATAAGTTTTTCCTCAAACATCCCTTTTGGTATAAATATGGAGTTTTTGCTTGCAGTTTTGCAAGCTTAAAAATTCATCTCTAAGTGAAAGAAAAAACTGAATGTTTCATTTTTTTTCTATGTGCGTATAATTTTTTGGCACAAGAGATATAATTTATATGTAAATTTTATGAATACAACTTTCATAGTCTAAAAAAGTAAATATTTTTAGAACATCATATAATCATATAAAGAATACAGCATTTGCCTAAGTACTCTTTGGATAATAGTAGTAATTAAACATACACAAACATACATACTTAGACGTGCACATACATACAAAATATTTGTCAACTACTGTTCCTGCCATATCTATTGATGTCTACAGGTTATAAAGAAACTATAAAGAAAAATGATTTAGAGGTGATTATTAGTTTATTCCAGCTTTTATGTCAAAAATAATATCTACTTAATTGAAAACATGGAAACGAAAAACAAAAAATACAGCAAACCAATTCATTTTTAATCAGGTCCAGTTATGTGGAAAGTTTTGAATGGCTTGATTTATCTTTCAGAGGGTCATATATAGTATTTTTCCTAATATCTGAAACATTTTTCCAAGTAAATTTACTTACACATATGCATTCAGAAGCTTCTAATTTTGAAAAGTGACACTTTGAGCAGAGGGACATCTCTCATAATCACTTCTATATTCTCTTTAATAAGCCTTCAATAAATATCTTGTGAATAAAAAAGGAGAATGGAAATACTTTAAACCATTCAGCTATTAAAACTGGAATAGTAGCTAAAAGCAATGCTGGGGAAAAAAAAAAAAGAAAGTGGGGGGTGGAGGTGGGGCAGGAAGCTTACAGCCAAAGTGAAAATAAACCTTGAAAGTTAGGAAAAGGGCGCTGGGTGGCTCAGTTGGTTAAGCGACTGCCTTCGGCTCAGGTCATGATCCTGGAGTCCCTGGATCGAGTCCCGCATCGGGCTCCCTGCTTGGCAGGGAAACTGCTTCTCCTTCTGACCCTCCCCCCTCTCATGTGCTCTCTCTCTCTCAAATAAATAAATAAAATCTTAAAAAAAAAAGTTAGAAAAAGATTGAGCTGTTAAAGGGAAATATGAACTCGGAGAACATTATAAAAAAAGAACAAAACAAACGAATATATGCTTATTTGTATTATTTCAGTGTAATCCAACAGAAAGAATAGGATTCGAGTGCACACTCTGTCCAGACACACTTAAACATCTAAAAAGTGTCAACATTTTCATAACTGGAGAAATTCTCTAAATCAAATAAAGGTAAAAGTAGAACTTTTACACATGAAGTGTCTATAAAACATTTTAAATAACTCCACTGTATTTTTCTTAAATTGCTAAAAATATTTCTATTAACTATAAATTTTACAAGGTGTAAAACTGCTTTGAAATGACCTTTCAAAACCCTTTTTACTTCTATAAGTTTAAGATGGGAAAGTGTGCTCCGTCCTGACAGCCTCTTCAGATGACCGAATAAAACATGCAAAGTCCCTGCCCCCTAAGCAGGACCGGACAGTTGCTGCCCTCAGCTCCTGAGCTGCTCTGTTCCCTGGACTTCAAGCACCAGACAGGCTATCATGCAGAAGGAGCTGGAACCCACGAGTGACTAGCAATTCTGCACATTAAATTGTGAGACAGGGTCTTCATCCACATCCAAGAAAGCATACTGCTAGCAGCATCTTTCGGCATGCAAAAGAACGAACCATCCAATCTAACCTTGGGAGGTAAATTGCTTTTTTCTGGCACATAGGGTGAAATCTTACACTCTTTGAAAGACACTGGATTTCCAATGTACGTGTAAAAGGCAACTGCCCCTTTAAAAAAGATTCCCAGATCCCCAGCGCCCTTGAGTAGAACTGTAATAAAAAACACTGCTTTAACGTAATGATCCCTCCATGTGCTGTGTTTGCTTATTGTGTCTCTGTTGATAGACTGTTTTGCCTGAGGCAGATTTATTTTGACTGTGTATGGGAAATGAAATAAATATACTAGTTATTTCTTATCAAATGGCATTTACAGTGTTTTTTTTAAATATAAAATCAAAAACCCTAAGAGTGGAAATTTGACATAGCTCAAATAAAAAATGACTTCCTTCACTCAGACAGCAGCAGGATGAATAACATTATAACTTTTATATCAAAGACTGGCTTATTGCTCTCTTGATCAACAATGGAAGGGCAAGGACACTGTTAAATTATATAAATCATCCCTCAGAATTTATGAGGTAATAAAAGCCGAAAAATATAGAATCATAAAGGAGAGAATTTATGAAGTAGCATTCAAAACCACTTCAGCTAATTTTTCATATATGTTAGAAAAAAAAAGGTTGACTTCAGGACTTTAGCTTCCATTTATTCATTTGTTAAAACATATTTACCTTAATTCAGTTTTCTTTATCTTGGAGATAAAAGGGAAAATTACAAATCACTGTTGCATTAATAAAACAAAATCTGGCATTTTACTTCCAAGAATATCACATTAGATATTCTGCCCATTTTTTTCTGTAAAATACTGTTCAGGGTAAACTTTTCCTCCTATTATCTGCCATTGCTTCAAATCTTGCCTCTTTCTTAAAATCCTCTTTACCAGGTATAGTTGTATAACTCTTTTTTTTATATATATATAAGCTTGTCCTCTCTCTCAAAGCAAAGATCCATCTACAAAACTTCTGACAATCGGTGTCACTATTTCCATGCACAAAGCCTTCTTCGAAAGAATATATTGAAAGGCAGTTTCCACATCGCGTTTCACAGAACAGAATGTTCCACAGTGGAACAGTAATGAAAACTATCTCCAATTTCCTCTAAGTAAAAAATAGTCCAACACTAAAATGAATAATAAAATGAAAAAAATCAGAAAGAAAAGGTGCGAGTCTAGTATTATTCTGAGTGTCAAGAGAGGCCAAGGAAGGATTTTGAATGGAGAAGGACATGAATTTCTTTTAATACAATCATTCAAATGGCTGTGTTGAGAATAGACTGTGCCAATATGGATAAAAACTGAGAAAACATCCAAGGGAAGGATGATTGGCTTGGACCAGAGTGGTAGCAGAAGAAATGGGAAATAGCTGGATTCTGGATATATTATGAAGGTAAAGCTAACACAATCTCTTAATGGACTGAATGTGGGTAGAAGAGAAGTAGGATGAGTCCCATATGTTTGGTCTAACAACTAGAAGAGGAGAAACCCACTAACTGAAATGGAGGATGGGAGACTGTGAGAGTAATAAAGGAATAAGTAAAAGAATAATAAGACAACCTCTTTTCATGTTAGGTCTGGTTACACATTCTTATTTTTATTTTAATTCCAGTGTTACATTAGTAATTATAGTGTTACGTAAATCTCAGGTATACAATGATTCAACAATTTCATACATTATTCAGTGCTCATCATGATAAGTGTACTCTTCACCTATTTTACCCATCCCCCCACCGACCTCCCCTCTGGTAACTATCAGCTTATTCTCTATGGTTAATCTGTCTCTTGGTTTGTCTCTTTTTTTCTTTGTTCATTGATTTTGTTTCTTAAATCCTACCTATGAGTGAAATCATATGGAGGAACCTCCCTATTGTTTTCCAAATTGAGTGCACCAGTTTGCATTCCCACCAACAATGCACAAGGGTTCCTCTTGTTCCATATCCTCACCAATACTTGTTGTTTCTCGTGTTACAGATTTTAGCCGTTCTGACAGGTATAAGGTGGTATCTCATTGTGGTTTTAATCTGCATTATCCTGATGGTGAGTGATGTGGAGCACATTTTCATGTATGAAAATATGTATGTCTTCTTTGGAGAAATGTCTGTTCATATCTTCTATGACATGATATATCATATCTTTTGCTTTTGTTTCCCTTGCCTCAGGACAGATATCTAGAAAAATGTTGCTATGGCTGATGTCAGAGAAATTACTGCTTGTGCTCTCTTCTAGGATTTTTGATTTTGGGTCTCACATTTAGGTCCTTAAACAATTTTGAGCTTATTTTTGTGTATGGTGAAAGAAAGTGGTCCAGTTTCATTCTTTCATATGTAGCTGTCCTGTTTTCACAACACAATTTGTTGAAAAGACTGTCTTTTTCCTATTGCATATTCATTCCTCCTTTGTCAAAGATTAATTGACCATATAATTGTGGGTTTATTTCTGGAATTGCTATTCTGTTCTATTGCTCTATGTGTCTATTTTTGTGTCAGTACCATACTGTTTTGATTACTACAGCTTTGTAGTATATCTTGACATCTGGGATTGTGGTATCTCCAGTTTTGTTCTTTTTCAAGACTGCTTTGGCTATTCAGAGTTCCATACAAATTTTAGTATTATTTGTTCTAGTTCTGTGAAAAATGTTTTTGGTATTTTGACAGGGATCACATTAAATATGTAGATTTCTTTGGGTAGCATAGACATTTTAACAATACTTATTCTTCTAATCCATGAGCATGAAATATCTTTCCATTTGTTTGTGTCATCTTCAATGTCTTTCATCAGTGTTTTATAGTTTTCAAAGAACAGGTCTTTCACCTCCTTGGGTAAGTTTATTCCTAGGTTTTTTTCTTATTTTTGGTGCAAATGTAAATGGGACTGTTTTCCTAATTTATCTTTCTGCTATTTCATTACTGGAGTATAGGAATGCAACAGATTTCTATATATTGATTTTGTATCCTGCAACCTTACTGAATTCATTTATCAGTTCTAGTTGTTTTTTGGTGAAGTTTATATATAGTATCATGCCATCTGCAAATAGAGAAAGTCCTATGTCTTTCCTTACCAATTTGGATTCCCTATATTTCTTTTTCTTGCCTGATTGCTATGGTTAGGACTTCCAGTACTGTGATGAATAAAAGTAGTGAGAATGGATATTCTTACAAAGTTCCTGATCTTAGAGGAAAAGCTCTGTTTTTCACCATTGAGTATGATGTTAGCTGTTGGTTTTCATATATGGCCTTTATTATGTTGAGGTATAGTCCCTCTGCACCTACTTTGTTGAGGGTTTTTATCTCGAATAGATGCTGTACTTTGTCAAATGTTTACCCTGAATCTGTTGAAAGGATGAAATGGTTTTTATCTTTTCTCTTATTGATGTGATGGATTATGTTGATTCATTTGTGAATACTGAACCATCCTAGCATCCTGGGAGTAAATCCATTTAATCATAGTGAAAGTTTTTTTTTTTTTTTTTTTACTCTATTTTGGGACTCAGTTTGCTAATATTTTGTTGAGGATTTTTGCTTTTATCTTTATCAGAGATATTGGCCTCTAGTTGTATTTGTTGTAGTGTCTTTATCTGGCTTTGGCATCAGAGTAATGCTGACCTCACAGAATGAATTTGGAAACTTTCCTTCCTCTTCTATTTTATGGACTAGAGAAGTTTAGGTATTAAATCTTCTCTAAATGTTTGGTAGAAATCACCTGTAAAGCCATCTGGTCCTTAACTTTTGTTTCTTGGGTGTTTTTTGATTACTGATTTAATTCTATTGCTAGTAACTGACCTGTTCAAATTTTCTATTTCTCCTTCTCATGAAAGTAGAGGCCTTATGAAAAAGAGGCCCTATAGTGCCCTGCAGTGCAATGTCCCCTGTTTACCAGAACCTGGTGCGTCAAGGGTGTCTCCTATGTGTGTTGCACGCACCCTACTGTTATGGGTGAGCCAATTTTGTCTTCAGTCCAATCATCCACAACGGCTCTCTTTGCCTGTTCTGGGCAGGGTTTGCTCCCTGTGTTGTTAGTAGCCTAGTCTGGTGCTGCCTTGGGCTTGAGTTGAGTCAGACCAGGTGTTTGCCAAAGATGCAGAAGCACCAAACTGCAGGGTGCTTTCCCTGTGTTATCTCCTGAAAAGCTTTTTTTGGTGAGCAGGGCATGCAGTCAGACCAAATGTCTGTCCCCAGCCCACTGCTGGGGCTACAGCTGGACTAATGTGTGTCGTTATCTTAACCTCTCTGAGGGGCAGGAGTCACTTTGAAGTGGTGCTGGCCCCTGTCTAGGCTGCTTACATGTTGCCAGGCTTTAGCACCACTTCGAATGTGCTCTTGCCAAGAGTGTATAGGAGGAGGTGAGTCCACAGAATGCAGGGGCATGGCAGGTGGTACCAGGAAGGTCCATGCAGGTCCACTCAAAGGGACCTGCAGCTACCCAAAACTCCTGCTTCAGACAGCCCAGTTGGGGAGAACAGATCCACAGAAGTGCACAGGAGTGAGGCATGCTGTTAGCAAGCTAGGTGGAGAGTGCTTGGCGCTATGCTGGTTCTCACACATTCGCGTACCTAGGCTGGGGGAGTGGGAGAGGAAAATGGTAACTACCACCTCTTTTGTTCTTGGAAAAGTCTCCCAAAGATGCCTCTCCCTTCAGCACAGGCTCTGAAATTAGCAAACAAATCTCCCTCCAATACAGACATTTTTCAAACTACTGCTTCTCTTCTATGCTGTATCTCTGTGGGGCTGTCTGTTGTGTAGTCACACATGCTTAAAAATCACTTTCCCCAAGAATTGTGTAATGGTGCAATATTTCTAAATGAAAAAAATCAGGTAAAAAAATCAAATGTGCGGTATAATTCAAATATTGTTTAAAACATCATGCATAAAAGATAGTGTTTTTAAGTGTAAAGAATTAAAAGTAGTTATTTCTAAATGGTAAAACAAAATATGGATGATTTTAATTTTCTTCTCTATACTTATAATGAACATGTATTACTTTTATAATATGAATAAATATAACAAATATCTCACGTCTATGTAATATTTAATATTCCTAGACCATATGATGATATGTCAACATTCATTCATTCACTTATCAAGATTTTTTAAGGCATATCTTTTATAGCCCAGAAAAATAAATCAGAGGTCACCCTGTTTCATTGAGGCACTCATATTATTTTCCTCAATAAACTATTTTGGAATAATTTTAGATTTACAAAAAAGTTGCAGAGGGAAGTGTTCCTATATACCCTTCACCAAGCTACCCCTAAAGTAACATCTTACATGATCATAGTACATTTGTCAAAATGAATCAACATTTATAGTATAATACTATTAACTACAGACTCAATTCATTTTTCACCAGTTTTTCCACTAATATCCTTTTTCTGTTCCAAGATCAAAGCCAGGACACCCCACTGTATTTAGTCATCATGTGTCCTTAGTCTCAGTCCAATCTGTAACAGTTTATCACCTTACCTTGTTTTTCATAACCTTGGCTTTCAACGACTACCTCTCAGGTATTCCATAGAACCCTCAAGTTGGATTTGCCTAATGTTTTTCTCATGATCAGACTGGGGTCATGGGTTTTGGGGTAGATAACCACAGAGGTAAAGTGCCCTTCCCATTGCATCACATCAGGGGGCACATGAAATCAACATATAATGTACCTTTACATTTATAGTAGAGGTTCCTCTGCTGTAGATTTACTATTTTTCTCTTTCCATACTTTATATTTTCTCTTTTTTTCAGATTTATTTATTTATTTGAGAGAGAGCATGCATGGGAGCATGCAGGGGGGAGGGTCAGGGGGGCGAGGGAGAGAGAGAGAGAAATTTTAGCAGACTCCATGCTGAGTGTGGAGCCAAGGAGGGGGTTGAGGGTCCATCCCATGACTCTGAGATCACAACCTGAGTCAAAACCAAGAGTCGGGCACTTAACCGACGGCACCACCCATATACTGCCCCTATACTTTAATCTTTCCTAAATGAGTCACTGTGTCTACCCTACACTCAGGAGAATTTCACATCTTAGAACGGGGAGTATCTGTGTATCTTATATGACTTTTTTTGCAAAGAAGAGTTGTACCTCCTCCCCCTTTATTTTTAATAATATTAGTATGCACGCAAGGATACTTTATTTGTTATAGTGTATTGTTTTATCCTGATTCTTCCAAAACTAAAGTAGGGAGGATGCATATTTCTATCAATATCTTACAGATGAGTGTATGTCTCAATACTTACAAATACATACCAAATACATAAAAATCACAACAGAGATTGAGGGTGAAAAGAAACCAGCACTGCAAAATATGCCTCTTTGGAATTCTGATTATTTGGGGCAGGTTATTTTTGAGATATAGTAAACACCAGAGAAGCTCTGAAAACCATGTAGAAGTTAAAATTTTATAAGAGACATTTACATTTATAAGGGAAATCTAATTTTGTAAGAATGTCTCCTTCTGTGTACCTGAAAAGAAGAATGACTAAATCTCTAGAAACTCTTTATCAATGGAGAAGGCACAGACTTAAGTCTGCATAAAAAATATAATCTTGTTTACTGAGCTTTACCTGAAAATCTCCTATCACTGGCTTCCCCTCCCAACAACTTTCTTTTGTCTTTAGCTAGAGATAGTATTTAAGGTGGTGGCTTGGGCTACTTGAGGGAGTTACTCAGTGTACCTATCTATTTCCCATGTATACATGAGGCATACATGTTATTAAACTTTTGTTTGCTTTTCTTCTGTTAACCTGTCTTTTATTAGAGGGCATGTCTTAGCCAAGAACCTAGAAAGGCAGAGAGAAGGTAAATTATTTTTCCTCCCCTACATTCCCAATCATGAATCTCAGGGGGAGCCAGACATGTAAGTCTTTTGTAACTGGGGCATAAAAATAAATAAAATATAATGAAGTAACACTTCAAGAGATACAGAATTTCCCCAGAATTCTGGACAATAGTAGCAGGAGACAAACTAGTTGTCTTACAGAGACTATGTAAGTTCATTCCACTTAAGTCAAGCCTAAAAAACAGCTATAAGGTCATAACCACAAAATAAAGAACAAATCCATTTATGTAATATAATGTCTATGCTTACACACAGAGCCCCTACCAAAATGAAAGAGTAAACACATTTAATTTGCCTTATGTAATAAAGAAAATTTCTATGAAACAAACAAAAAAAGCTACCCTTTGCCATGATTAGAAAGTACATCCCCAGATGTTAAGTGCCAATGTCTCTTGATGAATGAATATAGAGGTAGATACATGGGTTGCAGAAAAACTCATTTCCTATTTATTAAAAAAATAACAAGTATAAACAGGATGCTTTAAGAACTATGCACAAAAAGAAAATGCTTAGGTTGAGAACTTAAGCATAAATAAACTGATCAGTTCAATTAACAAACATAGCAAGATGGCATTTCAAATGTTTATTTTTGTTTCAGGATTCAATAGCCATGTCAACTGATTGAATAAAACCGGATATAAGGAGAAGTCAGTGAAATGAATTAATGAATTTGAATGGAATATTTCATTTCTCCAGTTCAAATGAAGCTACATATAACATATATTTACATTTCATTTCTTCTTTTTTCCTTCCAAACAATAGCCATACCTCCGAGATATTACAGGTTTGGTTCAAGACCACCACATTAAGGAAATATTGAAGTAAAGTGAATCAAATGATTTTTTTTGGTTTCCTAGTGCATTTAAAAGTTATGTTTATGCTAAGTTATAATCTATTAAGAATGCAATAGCATTATCTCTTAATAAATGTATATACCTTAATTTATAACACTTTATTGCTAAAAAAATGTTAACCATCATCTGAGCTTTCAGCACATGATAATGTGATGGAGAGTCTTGCCTCAAGGTTGATGGTTGCCGACCAATTAGGGTGGTAGTTACTAAAGGCTGGGGTGACTGTAGCAATTTCTTAAAATAAGATGATGAAGTTTGTTGTATCAATTGATTCTTCCTTTCATGAACCATTTCTCTGTAGCATGAAATACTACATTTTATCCATAATAGGACTTCTTTCAAAATTGGAATCAATCTTCTCAAACCCTGCCACGATTTTATCAACTAAGTTTATGTAATATTCTAAATCCTTGTGGTTGTTTCAACAATCTTCATAGCATCTTCATCAGGAGTAGATTCCATCTCAAGAAACCACTTTCTTTTCTTATTCATAATAAGCAAATTCTCATCCATTCAAGTTTTATCATGAGATTGCAGCAATTCAGTCACATCTTCAGGCTCCACTTCTAATTCTAATTTTCTTTCTATTTCTACCACATCAGCAGTTACTTCCTCAAAATCCCTCAAAATCATCTATGAGGTTTGGAATCAACTTCTTCCAAACTCCTATTAATGATGGTATTTTGACCTCTTCCCTTCCCATGAATCATGAATGTTCTTAATAGCATCTAGAATGGGGCATCCCTTCCAGAAAATTTTCAATTTAGTTTGCCCAGATCCATCAGAGGAATCACTGTCTATGGCCTTACAAAATGTATTTCTTAAATAATAAGATTTGGAAAGTCAAAATGACTCTTTAATCCACAGGCTGCAGAATGGCTGTTGTATCAGCAGGCATGAAAATATTTGTGCCATTACATATCTCCACCAGAGCTCTTGGGTGACCAGGTTGTCACTGTCAATGAGCAGTAATATTTTGAAAGGAATCTGTTTTTCTGAGCAATAGGTCTCAATAGTCGGCTTCAAATATTTAGTAAACCATGCTGTAAACAGATGTGCTGCTGTCTTCCAGGCTTTGTTGTTCCCTTTATAGAACACAGGAAGAGTAGATTTAGCATCATTCTTAAGGACCCTAGGATTTTTGAAATGGTAAATGAGCGCTGGCTTCAACATAAACTCACCACCTGCATCAGCCCCTAACAAGAGAGTCCACCTGTCCTTTGAAGCTTTGAAGCCAGGCATTGACTTCTCCTCTCTAGCTATGAAAGTCCAAGATGGCATCTTCCTCCAAAAGAAGGCTATTTCATCTACATTTAAAATCTGTTGTTTAGTGTAGCCACTTTCCTTAATGATCTTAGCTAAATCTGGATAATTTGCTGCAGCTTCTACATCAGCACTTGCTGCCTCACCCTGCATTTTGATGTTATAGAGAGAGCTTCTTTCCTTAAACCTCACGAACCAAACTCCAGTAGCTTCAGACCTTTTTTCTGTGGCTTCCACACCTCTCTCAGACTTCACAGAACTGAAAAGAGTTAGGGCTTTGCTCGATTAGGCTTTGGCTTAAGGGAATGTTGTGGCTGGCTGGATCTTCACCATTAAAACATTCTCCATATCAGCAATAAGGCTGCTTCATTTTCTTAGCATTTGTGTGTTCACTGGAATAGCACCTTCAATTTGCTTCAAGAACTTTTCCTTGGCATTCACTACTTGGCTAACTCTCTGGCATAAGAGGCCCACTCAGATTTTGGCCTGTCTAGGCTTTTGGCACGCCTTCCTCACTAAGCTTCATCCTTTCTAGGTTTTGATTTAAGGTGGAGAAATATGCCACTCTTCCTTTCACTTGAATACTTAGAGGCTATTATAGTGTTATTAATTGGCCTAATTTCAATACTGCTGTGTCTCAGGGAATAGGAAGGCCTGAGGAAAGGGAGAAAGACAGGGAAACAGTCGGTAGGTGGAGCAATCAGAACAGGCATAACATTTATGAATTAAGTTCACCATCTTACATGGGTGTGGTTCAGGGCAACTCAAGACAATTACAAGAGCAATCTCAAAGATGACTGCTCACATTTCACCCTAACAATATAAAAGTGAAAAATGTGAAAGACTATGAGAATTATCAAAATGTGCTCCAAAGACACAAAATGAGCAAATACTGTTGGGAAAATGGCATGGACAGACTTGCTCAATGCAGGGTTGACACAAACCTTCAATTTGTAAAAAAACACAGTATCTGCAAAGTGCAATAAAGTGAAGCACAATGAAATGAGGTATGCCTGTATTACACAAACCATCTTGATAAAAACAAACTACCAATTGCCTTAGAACTATATACCTCAGTCCACCCAATGTCTTGAGTAAAGGAAACAGGTTTGGGCCCAGTTTACTATGAGTACAGTGTGCACATCACAGAGATAACTGAACAGCATGAGGTCATGGAAAAGTGAAAGCATGACAAATACTCTGTGCTGTTAGTTCAGGAGACAGGGAATCAGATGCAAAAGGAAGTATTCTGATATTTATATTTTTAAATAGCCCAGAACTGAAAGAAGACCTATACATTATAAAAACAAAGAATAGAGTTACAAGTGCTATAGTTCATTCTGAATCCCTTAACTCTGCTGAAAAGTTTAAAAAAAAATTTTTTTTAAGATTGTATTTCTTTGAGAGAGAGAGCAGAGAGCACAAGTGGGGAGTGGGGGAGGAGAGGGGCAGAGGGAGAAGCAGACTGACTACCTGCTGAGCACAGAGCCAGATGTGGGGCTCGATCCCAGAACCCTGAGATCATGACCCTAGACAAAGGCAGACACTTAACTGACTGAGCCACCCAGGTGCCCCCCCAAAAAAATTTTTAGTAAAAAAATCCTATGCATGCTTTCTTGTACAATACAGATTTTCAGAGTCAAATGATAAAAAACATAAATTCAATTCTAGACACAGGGAAAAGGTAAGTGATCATATTCCACTCGCCTTTATTTACTTTGTGCGAGAAGGAGAAGAACAAGAGCAACAAGAAGAAATGGACAATGCAGAAGAGTATATATACCAAAGATGTTACTACTACAGAAAATCTTTATTTTCTGAAACCCAAATTGATTAAACAGTCTAAATTGCTTTTTGTTTTATTATGGGGTCCAAGAGGCACTATGGAAATGTAGTTTAAAGGCCATGATACTGGAAATATGCTTTATGAAGACCTCAGAGCCAAACATTTGATCAGGAGACTTGAGAAGAATATCTAACACCTACAATTGCCACAGTTAGAACACAGTATGGCTATCTTGCCAAAAAAAGAAGTTTAAACACTGGGATAACTTTTCCCAGAAATTAAAAATAAATATGTTATCGCCATGGAAAGTTTTGGAAATCATAGTTACAAAAGATTTAAATATTGCACAATATGCATATATGATACTATTTTCAGCAAATAACATAAATATGCATATATACATATAGAAAGATATAGATATTTAGGAAATGCAATTGCAAGTATATTATTTCTAGCTATATAAATGCAATACCTCAGAAAGACACTAAGGGTATTACTAACTGTAGAACGTCCTACCATAGTGTCAAAGTATGTTGCTAGGAAACCCAGTGGGAAGAAGAAAAAAAGAAAGTTTCAACCATGTAAAGATCTGACGTAAATCTCTAAGCAGAACAAATTATGCTCTAACCTTTAGCAAGACTTGCATTGTTCCATAAAGAAATCTTAAACATGCAACTTAAAAAACCCTGTAGCCACAAAAATATCAGGGATGGTCCAAGTTCTTAAATCCATATCTCTATATACCTACAGAGATAATGACCATCCATTCTTCAGTTGATAATACTACCTGGCATACAAAATCATTCATTCATCTTTCACTGATCCATTCATTCAAAAAAATTTATTAAACACTGATCACTTGTCGGACACTGATATAAGACACCAGAAAGAGAAAATTGAGCTCAACAGTCCCTGCCCACTCAGAATATAAAATTCAGTGGCAGACACAGATATTAATCTAATAATCACACAAAGAAATGTGAAAAATTGTCATAAGTGCTACAAAAGAGAAATACAAATTGCTTTAAAATTTTTAAATGGGTGAATTTGACCTGGTTAGGGAGATCAGGAAAAGCTTTCCTAAGGAAGTGACACTCTACTGTGATATCAAGGATATATAAGTGTTAACTAGGTGAGAAAAAGAGGAAAGGATTTTGAAGGTGAGGCCCTATGGCAGAGGGTAGCACGGAGAACACCAGAAGACAGTGTGTCTGGAAAAGACAGAAAATAGTAACAAGAGTGTGAGCTGAGGTAGGAGCCAGGCTATGCGTGAAGTTGTAAATTATGTGAAGGAGTTTTGCCTTTATGCCAAAAGCAATAGAATGGCTTTGAAGTGTTAACAGCAGGGGTATAATGCGATTAGATCTGCATTTTAAATGTTCACTTTGGCCTGCTGCGTAAAGAAGACAAGAGAGGAACCAGAGGACCTGGGGAAGAATGGCTAGGCTATTTTGTGGTCTGGGCAGAGAGAAAATGAACCCAGTCTCTCTATCTAAAGATTAGATGTAGATATGGATCTGGATACAGATATAGATACAGAGATGGACAGAGATACAGACACAGATACAGATCTAGAGGAGGCCGGATATGGATACAGATATAGATATAGAGATAGACAGAGATACAGACACAGATACAGATCTAGAGGAGGCCGGATATGAATACAGATATAGATACAGAGACAGAGATACAGACACAGATACAGATCCAGAGGAGGCAAAATCACCAGGACCAGATCATGACTGCGCATACTGTGAGGGAAGAGTCAGGGATAATTCTGGGGCTCTTGACTCCCATTTCCCTAACCTTTAAAGTTCTTTATTTTCCCAGTTTTCTATCATTATTTAAAAACAGCAGACAAATTATAGACCTCTTTGATAGAAGAGCTGCGAAAAGAGGATGGAAAGTACAATAGCTGTGTCTGCAAGCTTATCAGAAATGTGGCATTACGTGAAATAAAGAATGCTAAAAGAGGTCCAGGGTTCATTTGTTTGTGTGGTTGATTATTTTGGGAAATTAGTTGAATTTTGGTCATGTTGAATGTGTCAGAGGTGATTACCTGTCAGCCAAAGATCTGCACTTGACATTTCCTAGTGAGGAATTCTTGTGGGAATTAACTATTCTACCAAGGACTGTATCTCCCACCCTCCCCACTCCTTTGCATTGAGCTAGAGCCATGTGAATGGATCTCAAGAATAGTTTATGGACAATAGCAGTGGATCATGAAGCTTAAGAAGTGGGTGTGTTTTTTCCATTTCATTTCCCATCTCCTGGCCTTATGCAAAAGCCTGCAAACCTTAAAAGAGAGTAAAGCTACAAGAGGGATGAAATGGGCTTCCTAAGTCACCATGCAGAAAGCTGCTTGACGACCAGAAACCCTGAATTGGGCTGTTATGTGAGGAAGAAATCAAGTTTTATTTTGCTACACCACTGGAATTTTAAACTATGTTTGTTATAATAGCTAGCAATATCCTAACCAATACATGGAGGCTGATGTACTTTTGAGATATCCATGGTAAGCTGTCAGGTAGACTATTAGATAAATAGATTAGAGCTCAAGGGAGAACTCTGGACTGAATATTTTGAGAATCATCTGGGTAATGACAATCATTAAAGTTACCGGCATGGATGAGGACGCTTAAAAAGAAAATATAATTAGAAAGGGCGAGACCTTTAGTTCAATAGTAGTTGTAGAGGTATAGCATTTAAAGGGCTACTGATATCCAAAAGTATCATCTAGGCAGTGATAGTTAAGCAGCCTTCCTACAGTTCTGTTTTTATTCCATGAGTATTTATTGAGCGTCTAGTATATACTAGGCACAGTTTGGGGCACATGGATGCAATGTTACCAAGTTCTCAGAAAGACCAGGATAGATTATAACAGTGAACCCTACCAGGCCTGAAAGTCCAGAAGAGTTTTGCAGAAAATCTTTTTAGCTGAGGCCTGAAAGCTTTGTTGTAGCTAGGGTGGCCGGGGGAACAGAGGGTGGGTAGACCATTCCTGACTTTAATAGCTGTATGAAGCTCTTGACATGAAGAAGTTTGAGACATTTCAGGAAGTAAAAGAATGACAAGGGAGTAAGGGAGAAAAAAGGTCCAAAAGTAGTAAGAATCAGATCATTCAGAACCCTTAGGTGCTACAATAAGAGTTTTGGGCTTTATCAGAAGTGAGGAGACACAGTTTGATGGTTCTAAGCAAAGGAAGTGCACAGAACAGTAACATCAGAATTTTGTTTCATGTTTGTGATTTTAAGTAGACTTTTACAAGCTATTTAACAATGTAAACACCATGTTTTATTTCCAAGGGAAAACTCTTCCAGGGTGCCAACCACTTTCTTAAAAGCTATTATTAACTCTAATTCTTTGCCTTTGAGTATTACCTCACTGTTTAAATTATCCATACAAAAACTTTTCAGTCAGCAACACAGTATCACTGTAGCATCTAAAATCTTCACCAACACAATTTAGAGCACTCTTTGTGCACCTTGATTAAGTTTAACCAATGAATCAAAAATTGTGCACTCAACAAACATTGACTGGACCAGGCAATAAGACTGATGTCTGCTCTCAAGAAGGTAGACAAGAGTAGCCAGAGAAAAATGATAAGCCTGTTTCACGAGTTAAAAGTACTCAGTAAGGAAACATAGAGACCTCAGGAAAGGCTTCACAGAGGAGATAATATTAGAGCAAAATCACAAAGGTTAAACAGAAGTTTAACAGACAGTACATGAGAGAGTCTCATTCCAAAGAAAGGGAAAATCAAAATCAAATGAGAAATAAAATTTAAAAATAAACATTGAATTAGTAGATTGATTCTAGAACGGTCTTTTATGCCAGGCAAAGAATTGTGCATACTGATAACCCTTCAAAAAATAATACACATGGCAAACTTAACCTCCCTTACCTTGCTATAGTTTTCCTTTCCAGAACATTATTCAACTTCTCACATATTTTCTATGCTTGTTGTTCATTTCTTGTCCTCCCCCATTACAAAGGAAATTCCATTACCAGGGCAATTAGTAATCTTTGTTTGGTTCACTGAAATAACTAAAATACCTGGATCAATGCCAAGCATATAGTAGATACTTAATAAATATGTTTAATCGTAAATATCATTCTTTGAGTAAACTGTCTTCAAAATGGTTTTTATCTCACATACCTATCAGATAAAATTGCTTGAGTTCATATCTCATATATGTAAATTCATTTATATCCATATTCACTACACTAATAAATGTATACTAAGTCATGGAAAACAAAAATTTCCTTTAAAAAGAGGTGAAAATAATTTAGAAATATAGGCTCTAACAATTTCTTCCCCCAGCCTCTCTCCATGGTGTCACATGCATCTGAAAACATACTGTTTCTGTTATCATTATCCTTTGCCTTGATGAAACTCACATTACCTCTCTGTATAGCCCATTGGCCAGAAGCAGTCTCACGGGTTCCTCCTACCTGAAAGGGAGCCTGGAAAAGAGAGTTCTGCTGCATATGCAGCATCCATATCGGCCCAGAGTCATCCCTCCTGCCATCCTCTCTTTAGGGCTTGAGCACAGGGGGGATCTAATTCACATAATGAAGTTCATGCTGCTTGGGCTGCTGTGGATAATGAAATTCTTTGTCTCTGACCCAGGAGTCTCATGTCCCCTGACCGCATCCATGAAATAGTAACAGGGTAAATTATTAGCCTGTAAAGAGGTAATATCAAATCATTGACCTTACAGGATACTAATATTATCATGCTCCTTTTTTTTTTAATTGAAGTAGCTGACACACATTATATTAGTTTCAGGTGTACAACAAAGTGATTCAACAATTATATACATTGTGAAGTGATCACCAGGATAAATTTAGCCATCATCTGTCATGATATAAAGCTGTTACATATTATTAACTATATTACTTATACTGTACATTGTATCCCTATGTCTTAACTTATTTTATAGCTGGAAGTTTGTATCTTTTAATTTCCTTCCCCTATTTTGCCCATCTCACCACTGCCATCCCCTCTGGCAACCACCAGATTGTTCCATGTATCTATGAGCTTGTTTATCTTGTCTTTTTTTTTTTTTTAAGATTCCTCAAATATGTGAAATCATAAGGTATTTGTCTTGCTCTATCCGTCTTAACTACACTTAGCATAATACCCTCAAGGGTCATCCCTATTGTCACAAATAACAAGATTTCATTCTTTTTGATGGCCAGGTAATATTCTGTTATACATATATACTATGTCTTCTTTATCCATAAATCTATCAATGGATACTTAGGTCACTTCAGTAGCTTGACTACTGTAAATAATACTACAGTGAATACAGAGGTACATACATCTTATTTTTTTCAAATTAGTATATTTGCTTTCTTTGAATAAATATCCAGAAGTGGAATTGTTGGATCATATGGTAGTTCTAATTTTATTTTTTTGAGGAAACTCCATACTGTTTTCCAAAATGGCTGCACTATTTTGCATTCCCAAAGACAGTGCATAAGGGTTCCCTTTCCTTCCACATCTTCACCAATACTTGTTACTTGTTATTTTTTATCTTTTTGATACCATCCATACTGATAAGTGTGAGGTGATATCTATGTGCTTTTTTTTTTAAAGATTTTATTTATTTGAGAGAGAGAGAATGAGAGAGAGAGAGCACGAGGGGGAAGAGGGTCAGAGGGAGAAGCAGACTCCCCGCCAAGCAGGGAGCCCGATGTGGGACTCGATCCTGGGACTCCAGGATCATGACCTGAGCCGAAGGCAGTCGCTTAACCAACTGAGCCACCCAGGCGCCCTCATTGTGCTTTTGAGTTGCATTTCCCTGATGATTAATGATGTGGAGTATTTTTTTGTCATATGTCTGCTGGCCACCTGTATGTCTTTGGAGAAATGTTTATTCAGGTCTTCTGCCCATTTTTAATTGGATTCCTTTTTTTATATATATTGAGTTATATGAATTCTTAATATATTTTGGATATTAATCACTTACAGAATATAAGATTTGCTAATATTTTCTTCTATTCAATAGGTTCCCTTTTTGTTTGGTTGATGGTTTCCTCCACTGTGCAAAAGCTTTTTAGTTTGACATAGCCCCATTTCTTTTTCCTTTTGTTGGCCTTGCCTGAGGAGATAGATTCAGAAAGATATTGCTCAAAAATTCCAAGAGCATCATACCTGGCTTTTCTTCTACTCCTTTTATGATTTTCAGTCTTACATTTAAGTCTTTAATCCATCTTTTTATGTGCTATAATGAAGTAATCCAGTTTCATTATCCAGCTTTCTCAACACCATTTACTGAAGAAATTCTCTTTTTCCCCTTTGTATATTCTTGCCTCCTCTGTCAAAGATTAAGGACCATATAGTTGTAGGTTTATTTCTGGTCTCTCCATTGTGTCTTATTGATCTATGAATTTGTTTTTGTGCCAGTACTGTACTTTTTTGATTATTGTAGCTTTGTGGTATAGTTTGAAATCAGAGTATGTGAAACATACAGCTTTGTTCTTCTTTCTTAAGATTGCTTTTGTTACAGTATGGAGGTTCCTCAAACAGTTGAAATTAGAGCTACCATTCAATCCAGCAATTGCACTACTGGGTATTTACCACAAAGATACAAATGTAGGGACCCGAAGGGGTACATGCACCCCAATGTTTATAGCAGCAATGTCCACAATAGCCAAACTGTGGAAAGAGCCAAGATGTCCATCGACAGATGAATGGATAAAGAAGATGTGGTATATATACACAATGGAATATTATGCAGCCATCAAAAGGAATGAGATCTTGCCATTTGCAACGACGTTGATGGAACTGGAGGGTGTTATGCTTAGTGAAATAAGTCAATCAGAGAAAGACATGTATCATATGACCTCACTGATATGAGGAATTCTTAATCTCAGGAAACAAACTGAGTGTTACTGGAGTGGTTGGGGGTGGGAGGGATGGGGTGGCTGGGTGATAGACATTGGGGAGGGTATGTGCTACGGTGAGCGCTGTGAATTGTGCAAGACTGTTGAATCACAGATCTGTACTTCTGAAACAACGCAACATATTTTAAGAAAAAAGAAAAAGAAGATAGCAGGAGAGGAAGAATGAAGGGGAGTAAGTCAGAGGGGGAGACGAACCATGAGAGATGATGGACTCTGAAAAACAAACTGAGGGTTCTAGAGGGGAGGACGGTAGGGGGATGGGTTAGCCTGGTGATGGGTATTAAAGAGGGCACATTCTGCATGGAGCACTGGGTGTTATGAACAAACAATGAATCGTGGAACACTACATCAAAAACTAATGATGTAATATATGGTGATTAACATAACAATAAAAAATTTAAAAAAAAGTTTGCTTTTGTTATTTGGAGTCTTTTTTGGTTCCATACAAATTTTAGAATTCTTTGTTCTAGTTCTGTGAAAAATAACATTGGTATTTTGATAGGAATTGCACTGAATGTATAGATTGTTTTGGGTAGTATTGACATTTTAACAATGCCATTGGTATTTTCATAGGAATTGAACTAAATGTAGAGATTGTTTTGGGTAACACTGACATTTTAACAATCTTAATTCTTCGATCCCATAAATACAATATATATTTCCATTTATTTGTGTCTTTTTCAGTTTCTGTCATCAATGTCTCTTCAGAGTACTTCTCTTTCACCTCTCTGGTTAAATTTATTCCTACATATTTTATTATTTTTGATGCAACTGTGAATGTTACTGTTTTCTTAATTTCTCTTTCTGATAGTTCACTATTAGTATATGGAAGTGCCACAAGTTTATGTATATTAATATTATAATCTGCAACTATATTGAATTTGTTTATTACTTCTAAGTTTTTGATGGAATCAGGAATTTTTATATACAGTATTATGATATCTGCAAATAGTGACTAACAGTTTTACTTCTCCAATTGGGATGTGTTTTATTTTTTTTTCTGTCTAATTGCAGTGTCTAGGAATTCCAATATTATGTTGAATAAGTGTTAAGCACGGCCACCCTATCTTATTCCTGATCCTTGAGGAAAGGCTTTCAGCTTTCCACCACTGAGTATGAGGTTAGCTATGGATCTGTCATATATGGCCTTTATCATGTTTAGTTATGTTCTCTCTATATCTATTTTGTTAAGAATATTTATCACAAATGGATGCTGAATTTACCAAATGATTTTTCTGTAGTGATTGAGATGATCAAAAGTTTTTTTATTCTTCTTTTTGTTAATGTGGTTTATCAGGTGGTTTGATTTGCAGATACTGAACCATCCTTACATGCCTGGAACAAATCTCACTTGTTCATAGTATATGAACTTTATACTGCATTATTAAATTTAGTTTGCTAATATTTTGTTGAGGATTTTTGCATCACTGTTCATCAGGGATACTGGCCTGTAATTTTCCATTTTTGTGGTGTCTTTGTCTGGTTTGGATATTGCTGGCCTCATAGAATGAGTGTGGAGGCATTCCTTCCTCTTCAACATTTTGTAGTCTGAGAAGGATAGGTATTTATTCTTATTTAAATGTTTGGTAGATTTTGCCTGTGAAGCCTTCTGGTCCTGAGCTTTTGCTTGTTGAGAGGCCTCTAATTACTGATTCAATTTCATTACTAGTAATTAGTCTGTTCAGATTATCTATTTCCTCTTAATTCAGTCTTGGAAGATTGTGTTTCTAGAAATTTATCCATTTCTTCTAGGTTGTTCCATTTGTTGGCATGTAACTGTTCATAGTAGTCTCATATAATTTTTTGTATTTCTGTGGTATCTGTTGTGACTTCTTTTCCATTTTTTTTATTTTACTTAGGGATTTCTCTCTTTTTTCCTGATGAGTCTAGCTAAAGGTTTATCAATTTTGTTAATCTTCGTAAAGAACCAGCTCATAATTTTATTTGCATCTTCTATTGATTTTTTGGGGTCTCTATTTCATTTATTTCAGCTCTCATCTTCCCCTTATTAAACTACCTTTGGGCTTTGTTCTTTTTCTAGTTCCTTTAGGTGTAAGGTTAGATGGTTTATTTTAGATTTTACTTGTTTCTTAAGGTGGAACTTAATGTTCCCTTAGAACTTTTTGCTGTATCCCATAGATTGTGCCCTGTTTTGTTTCCATTTTCATTTGTCTCCAGGTATATTTGATTTCTCTGATTTCTTCATTGACCCACTGGTTGTTGAGTAGCATGTTGTTTAATCTCCATATTTGTGATTTTTCCAGTTTTCTTACTGTAATTGATTTCCACTTTTATATCATGATGCTTGGAAAAGATGCTTGATATGATTCCAATCTTCCTGAATTTATTAAGACTTGTTTTGTGATCCAACATGTGATCTATCCTGAAGAGTGTTTCATGTGTACTTGAAAAGAGTATGTATTTTGCTTGTTCAGGATGGAATGCTCTGTATATATCTATTAAGTTTACCTGTATTAATGTGTCACTTAAAGCCAGTATTTCCTTAATGATTTTGTATGGATGATTTAACCATTAATATAAGTGCACTGTTAAATTCCCCTACTATTATTGTATTGTATTCTCCTTTTATGGCCGTTAATATTTCCTTTATGGATTCATGCACCCCTATGTTATGTGCATAGATATTTACAAGTATTATATCCTCTTGTTGGTTTGTTCCCTTTATCACAATGAAATGTACTTCTTTGTGTCTTGTTACAATCTTTCTCTTTAAAGTATATTTAGTCTTACATAAGCATTACTTCCCCAGCTTTCTTCTAGGCAGCATATACATGGTCTTTTTTTTTTCTTAATTCAGTCACCAGTCTTTTGATTCAAGTATTTAGACCATTTACATTTAAAATAATTTATAGGTATGTACTTATTGCTATTCTGTTGTTCTCTGGTTGTTTCTGTACTTCTTCTCTATTCCTTTCTTCTTTTGCTTTCTCCCTGTGTGAGTTGGTGACTTTCCTTGTTATTATGTTTGTATTCCTTTCTATTTTTTGTGTATCTATTATAGATATTTGGTTTGTGGTTATCATGAGGTTCATATATAATATCCTAGGTATACATCAGTCTATTTTCAGTTGAAAGTCACTTAATTTCAATCACATTCTAAAATATACTACATTTTTGCTGTCTGCCCCCACCCTTTTATGTCTTTGATATCATATTTTACATCTTATAACTTTGAGTATCCCTTGATAGATGACTTTACTACTTTTGTCTTTTAGCTTACATCCTAGCTATATAGGTGGTTGTTCCACTACCTTTACTATGTTTTTGCCTTTACCAGTGAGACCTTTTCTTTCTCATTTCCACTTACAGTCTTTCTCCTTTTCCATTTAAAGAAGTCCCTAAACATTTCTTGTAAGGCCAGTTTGGTGTTGATGAATTCCTTTAGCTTTTGCTTGTCTCGGTAACTCCTTATTTCTCCTCCAATTCAGAGTGATAATCTTGCCAGAGTATTCCTGATTGTAAGATTTTTCCCTTCAGCACTTTGAATATATCATGCCACTCCCATCTAGCCTATTAAGTTTCGGCTGAAAAATCAGCTGATAGTCTAATGGGTGTTCCCTTGTACATAACTGTTTTTCTCTTGCTGTTTTAATAGTTTCTCTTTAACTCTTGACACTTTGGTCATAATGTGTCTTGATGGGAAGTCTCTTTGGGTTCATCTCACTTGGGACTCCATGTGTTTCCAGGGTCTGGAGTCTGCTTTCTTCACCATGTTAGACATTTTCAGCCTTATTTCTTCAAATAGGTTTTCTGTCCTTTCTCTCTTCTCCTTCTGGAACCCCTATAATGCAAAATTTTAGTATGCTTAATGTTGTTCTAGCGGTACCTTAAAATATCCTCATTTTTTAGATTCTTTTTTCTCTTTGCTGTTCCAACTGGGTGGTTTCCACAACCCTGTATTCCAGATAGCTGTTCTGTTCTTCCACGTCATCCAATCTGCTGTTGTCTCCCTCTAGTGTATTTTTTTATTTGTTATTACATTGTTCAGCTTTGATTCTTTTTTATATTTTTTATCTCTTTTTTGAGGTTCTCACTGTGTTCATCCATTCTTGAATTCAATGAGTATCTTTATGACTACTACTTTCAATTATTTATCTGGTAGATTGTTTATCTGTTTCATTTGGTTCTTCTGCTGAGGAGTTATCTTATTTTGCCTGGAACACATTCCTCTGTCTTCTCATTTTGCCTAAGTCTGTTTGTTTCTATGTATTAGGTTGATCAGTTACCTCTCCCAGTCTTGAAAGAATGGCTTTATGCAAAAGGTGTCCTGTGGGGCCTAGTAATGCAAACACTCCTGGTTACCTGAGCTGGGTGCCCAGGTGACCCCATGTGGGCTGCATGCACCCTACCATTGTGGTGGGGTCACATTTAGTACAGACTTACTGATGTGCAGAGCTGTGCCCCCAGCACCAATTTCTGCAAAGTCCACCTGTAACTGCTATTGGCACCTTGCTGAGCAGGGCTGGCCTCTGCCCATCTGGCTGAGAGGCCCAAGCACAACTACTATAGGTGTGCTAGTGTGCAGGGCTGGCCCCCAACACAATCGGCTGCAAGGCATGGCAGTGACAGCTGTAGGGATGCAGGTGAGTGGGGCAGACCTCTGGCATGGCTTGCCACAAGATCTAGCTATGACTGTTGTTGGCATTTTATTGTTGGGGGGCTGGGCCCCGAGGGCAGGGATGCATAGGAGGGGCTCCACTGCCAGCTGAGAATGCCTGCCAGAAACAGCAGAGCCACAAGCCTCTTGGGAGTATGTACAGTGCTGGCTGAAGGGCACCTGCCCGATACTGTGGAGAAGCAAACCACTAGGGAGAGGCTCCAGGCCAGGTATAAAGGTTGAGTGGGGTGAGTCCACAGGGGAACACCAGGGGCAGGGTGGGGTAAGAGGTGCTAGCATGGTAGATAGAGTGTACCCAGCCAGCAGGTTAAAAAGAAAGTGACAAAGGTACCTGCCAGTGCTTCTGTCCCCAGAGAAAGTTCACACAGAATCCTGCCCTTCTGGCACATGGCCTAAAATCAGTCAATGGATCTCCTTCAAGTGGAACCAAGGCACTTTCCAAATTGTTGCCTCTGCACCAGGACTTGGAGCAAGTGAGACTATATGCATGCCCTTTAAGAACTGAGTTTCAGTATCCTACTACCCTCCAGCTCTCCCAGACATAAGGTCTTTTGGTTTTCAAAGCCAAACATGGGGGCTCATCTTCCCAGTGCAGAACCCCTGGGCTGTGAGGCCCCATGTGGGGACAAGACCCCTGTCGCTTAAGGAGTGCCTCTACAATTGTGATATTCCTCTCACTTGTGGGTCCTGATTTAAACCATGGTTCGGTCCTCCTACCCATCTCAATGTGGCTTTTTCTTTATATCCTTAGTGGTAGGTGATCTGTTCAGCAAGTCTTCAGTTCGTTCTCAGAGACAGTTGTTCTACATGTGGTTGTAGAGATTGGTGTGTCCATGGTAGGAGGTGAGCTCAGAATCTTCCTACTCCGTCATCTCAATCCCAAGATCATCCTGCTCCTTTTGAAAGCTGTAGGGAAATGGCACCATAACATGATCTTTCCTGTTGAATTTCCTAATTCTACAAGTATCTGAGTGTGAACACATTTTTGAAGTTCTTCTGTAATTAAATTAAAATTAAATAGTGCTAAGCAACTTTATTACATAAGGGTTCACATTTAAAATTTCATTGTCCTGCTCAGAATAGCAGCTTTCACAGTGAAAAATAAACGGGCTGTGCAAGAACAGTGAACAGCGAGAAATAATGATGCCACCACTTTTTCCGGAAGTTTACTGGGCGAGTAAGAATGAGAGATAAGGAAAGTAGAGAAACACAATATAAAACCATTGAGAATTACTTCAAAGAATGGGAAACTGTTTAAAGGATTTACTGAAGTAATTCAAGCACATTTATGCAAGTGCTAAAATACACATTTCAAGTAGACTGGGGGAAAGCCTGCAAAGCAAGCTGCATTTTTTTCTTTAAATAGTAAAGACTAGTACAGGGATAAAATATATATATATGTATGTACATACATATATATATATAAATCCCTGATTTAGATTTCCCTGGCAAAGTTCAGAAGGTAGAAGATTAAAAAAAAAAAAAAAAGTCTTCCCCTGTTCAAATCTCTTGATTTGATTTAAATTGTTTTTAAAGCCTAAAGGTTTTACCATATTCCTCTAAACTTCAGAAGTCAATGGAAACAGGATATTTATGAGCCATTAGTTACATATGCTTTTCGGATTCCTTTTGGTTTTACAGGTACAAGAGAAAGCTTCCAATAGTTACTTAAGACAAGGAGGGTAGATGCATTGGGATTACTGGAGCAGCATTTCTTACAAAAGGAAGCAGGCTGTTCTAAATTAAAAATACAGGAAAGAGGGTCTGCAAGCATTTTAGTTTATATATCCATTATAAATCATAACAGCATATCACAATGATCTCCTCATCCTTCCTCTAGCTCTGCATCTGGCCTATCACAGTTCAATGTTAAGTGTTGCAGAAGATTAAAGTCTTTTCTTTTAGGCAACAAGAGGCAGAGTACATTTCATTCAGAAAATGTTGAGCTTCTTCTACTGGTAATTTAGAAATTAGCTGAGGTAAAATTGAGAACCCTTGTGCAATCATTAGCCTTTTTTCCATTAAAAGAGAATTTTAATACTTTGAACGGTTAGTCATACTCACACACAATTTTGGGACATTTCTCCTGAAATATCCTTAACAACATTTCTATCACAAAATAAAACACATGTACACCACATCTTGGCTAGATCATTTTCTATGGCGACAGTAGTATTTAACAGATTTGAATGCAATTCAACTTTGAAATAGAGGAAAAATTACTTAAATTCTAATAAAGTACTCAGAAATTCACTTTTTCTTATAATTGTTGTTTCATGAAGCAAACAGCCATTAGTAAAATTACACTTTAAAGGGTTTTCACAAAATGTTCAGAGGAAAAAAGTAAGACCCACAAGAGATAACTCAATAATATATGTAGCTTGAAAATAGTTGTTCCTTTTTAATTGTTTCTAAATTCAAACCTCTCACCCAAGAGTGAGAGGCTGGGCCACCAAGTATCAAGTTAAAGAGGAAACATCCCTCTTCCCATCTGCTTTCTCCTCCAAAGACCACCAGGGTCCGGCACAGTAAGTTACCCTATTCTTCATGGTGGCTAGAGCAAGATGCCTCATTCAGCTGCTCTGGGAAAATACTTCTTCTCCATGTTTTAATCTTGCATTGACTTAACCTCGATCATTGTAATCAATTTCAGTAGCTATATTTGGTCCGCTTATAAGATAATAGAGAAACAAGATCTTGGTGAAATCACACTACCCTTCTGTGCCCTCATAATCTCAACTATAAAATGAGAGTTGGTCTGAATGAAATTCATGTACAGTCAGGATCCAACATCACATTAATTAGCAAATGTAAGATTGAATCATTTCTCAAATAGGTATATATTTATTAAAAAGGATAAAGAATTAACTCAGAGTTACCAAGTTATTGAAGTTATCTACCCCATACACTTGCCAGAAAGTTCAGATTCAATAGTTTGGATGTGCTGCCAGACACACAGGAGGCACGCCATTGGCGTTAGATCCCTTGCATTCCCAAGCCTTTCCCACAAGCATATCTAAGGATGATATACCACTGAATTAAGAGATGATTTAACTTCCTCAGGGATGTTGCCTTGTTTTAGATTTCCCCATGTCTAGTAAATTGCCAAGCGCACCTCTGAGGAATCAGTATCTATTCGGTATCCAGGGGTGATGAAGGGATCCTTGGAATATGTTGACCTTGACTGCCAGGCCCCAAAGAATTTTGATGGAACATGTCTAGCTCATCCTCCAGGTGACCAGTTCTATGCCTCACCACACCTCTTCCACTGCCCTGCTAGAAAGACAACGGAAATTACAATAACAAAACAAACATTTGCTGTTTCTTAAGCAAGAACCAGCAGACTGGGAGGGTGAGTCCTTCCCGGGTGCCTCAGCCTTCTGACTCCATGTCTTATCATCAGAAATTTCTCCCAAAGTTTAAAGATAACACATGTGGAACTAATTTGGTCCCTGTGTGTTACTGATGAATATTTTAAAATACAATAAAACCTTTCAAACGGTAGTAATTTAACCTTTAAAAAGAAAACTTTGTTTCTAGTAACAATTCCAATACGTCTTTGCAATATACAATGTATGAGGTTGCTATCTTCTGATGATTTGAAAGCCAAATTCCATAGCCCAGAACATTTTAATAGACAACAATGCTGGGTTTTGTTTTCTCTTCTCTTCCATATTTATCCTCATCTTCTCACTTTAGATTAACCTTTGCCCTTTCAAAATATGAAGGACCTTGAAAAGCATTTTTAACTATTTCCAGTTTTTACTGTGTTAATCACAATGCCATCTCATTTAAAAAAATACTCAAATGCAAATATTTTTGTTAAAGGGTACACAGAGTTCATAATTTCACATATTCCACATTCTTTTAAATCAGATTTGTCAAAAAGATCTGATGTGCAAAGCAATTAACACAGTTATCTGAGGTACTGGGCAACTTGGTAATTCTGACTGGCTGACATAAACTTCACTTAAAATCTATCAAGTAGTTACATTTTATTGTGTTTTTTTTTTTTAATAATCTGGTACAACCACAAGAAATGTTCCAGAAAAAGCCTAAATTAAGCAAACGAATAAAAGCTACAGAGTTATCCCAGAGTTGTTCTGGAGCAAAGTAGACATCTGGGACAGGAAATCCATTTGTTCAGTTCGCCTGATCTCCTGCCAAGATTAACACTCTTCAACACCAAGCATCTAACCAGTTCTATTCAAAACAACATTTAGGGGATTCTCAACTAGTTACATTTTTATCCTTCAAATGTCTCCTGGCCAATTTTGAGGCAAAAGCTGACAAATCTCTCCTTCCCTTGCAGTCTTTTGCTGTGGGTTGATACTGACAGTGGTCTTGCTGGGACGTCTTCTCTCACCAATGTTCTCCTTTTCAGGCCAAAGACGCCATATATCGGGATCACCCCACTAAATCCACGCATTTCAGAGGAATTCTGAATGTTCTCCTAATGCATTAAAAGCAGTCATCTATTTTTAAATGCAGAAATTAATGTCATACAAAGTAGTGTCTATTGGCAAACCACAGCAGTTCTTAATCACTTTTAATCTAAATCTTCCAGAAAAGTGCTTTGACTGATTTGCGTTACCATTTTAATGATACTTAATCTATCTCTTGAAATGAGATGGGCTACTGTTTGAAAACACCTATCATTCCAAATGCTGCAGAAGGTTTTTGTCATTGTTTTTAAAGCAAAGGAATTTGTTAAACACACACAGTGGGAGATTTTAAGAGATGGCAAGATAAGGTGTTGACATGACCAAAGTCACTGAATTATACAACAAAATCAGGGTAAGTGATTTTCAAAACAAATTCAACTTGAAACTTTGCTTTAGGGCAGTGGAAGATGCCCATTTTAACCCACCCTGAATACACTGGTGATCTCTTAAACAGTATGTGAGGGAAAAAAAAAAAAAAAGAGTATCCACTGTTAACAATGAGAATGGTATGCAATGCCTGGCAGATTTGGAGCTGGGTGATGTAGCATTCTTTCAGGGTTAGGATACTACTCTGCACCTATTTTTGTGTTAAAATAGGTGCCAAAATGATGGTGTACTTTGAAAACAGAATTTTAGATAAAGCTTATCAATTAACTAGTATCGATAATCTATTCTAAACCACAAACACTTTTTGAATACAATTGCTATTTCCTAGATAATAGTTGACCATCTCTTTAAAAATCAATTTTGTTTAGACTTAATGACTGGAAATCTTTCAAAAAGTACATAACGTACTTCTTAGATTTCTGAAATTGAGCACACTAAGCCGAACTTTTCATTCAGGGAGAAAAGAAAAAAGGCAGCCAGCCTGCTGTCCAGACTCCAAATCCGGAGATCTAGTCCTGAAACTCAAACCCTTCATTTGCTTAACTGGGTTATGGGACAACAACTTTTAAATTGTAAGCTACTTCAAACTCCTTTATTATGCCCTTCAAAAGCTAGTCAGGCGAATAGAAGCTGATTGTATCCTCCCTCCAAAATGTCCCCACACTGCTACATCTTTTTAATTCTTATATTTGCTAGACTTATCTTTTGCCCTTTAGGAATCTGCTACCTAATGTAATTTTTCTTGCCATTGATATACCTGCCACAAAGCTCTTTTACCTTGCCCTTCAAATGGTCTGCTGTGGTTTACAATATCTGATAATCGTGTTCATGTATGTTAGTCTGAATCTAAGAATTGAAGAATTGAAGAATAGACAGTCCCAGCAAAGGTCTGCGGTTCGCACTTATTTGTAGGGTATGTGGGCTTTAATGACATTGAAAGATCTCCATTTTGACCTCAGTCTGTACTTTCTAATTTAGTTCTTTCCAGCCTATCTTTTAACTCAGGCAAAAGACCCCAGGCAGGCAAAGCATCCTGTGATGGGAACTGAAACTTAGCTCCGCCCCTGCCCCCCCCCTCCCAGCAATAGGGATTACCCTGAGGCTGACAGGACCTCCCATGATTGACCCCAAGACAATGACTGACCTGAACTTTCCTGCCAGCTTCACCCACCCACTGACTTTTGTTGCACTCTTCCTTATATGAACCTGTAAGTATTTTCAGCACTTTGGAGACAGTCTTGGAGACCTTAGTCTGCAGTCTTTCCACTGTTGGCCTCACTGAAACAAATTCCTTTTTTATTTCACCACTATCATCTCTTTGCCTTTGGATTTTGTCAGCAGCAAGTGGCCAAACCTGGTCTGTTTGGGACCCCTGGAGCCGGGTGCTCTTGGACCCGTGGGCCCCAGTTACAACATTGGATGATGAAGGGCCTCTCAGGGCCTTTTCAGGATCCTAACTATGCACTGTATTACTATATAGATTACGAATATCAAAAAGGTCAAAAGTGTAAATGTAAAAATAAGTACTTTCAATTTTGTGCAGAAAATTCTATCAGTAACGGAGAAATTGCCAAAGGTCACGCAGTTAATGGCAAATCCAGAACTAAACCCCAAGGATCCTACCTCCCAGTTCAGCATTTTTTAACTCCTTGAAATGGTCTATATATTTTGCCTTCTTTTCCTCACTACATATTTCTTTCTAAATCCCTCATACTGATTTTCCCTATTCTAATGAAACTACTTATCAAAAATTCCCTGAGTTTTGAATCCAAATGAGTGCCCAGCCCTCCTCTAGGCTTCTCTCTTCAGGGTTCTTCCCTTCTGGGTGCTCCTTCAGCTGGCAATGACCCACCACCTGTTCTTCTCCAGCTATGCCAAATAAGGCTTTTATTTTTACTCAGTAATTCCTTCTCCCCTTCCAGTCCCATTGGTGGCATTTCTGAAAACACAGTCCCCGGCCCTCTTTTTGCTTCCCATTGGTCAGAAGAGAGTCAAGTCTGAATTGACCTCTAAATACATTCTGCAACTGCCTCGTAGACATTTCCATCATTCTACTTCTGTCACTCCAAGTGCAAAAAAAATTCAAAACAAGCTCCTATTCATCCCCATTTCATTGGTTCCCTCTCCCAACTTGATAACCTCTCAAAAATGACTCCCCAACCCTGGAGAATTTTGACCCTGTGCCCTCTTAACCATCTCAGCAATTACTTTTCTAAAGACCCTCTGATATCAGATCTTTACACTCTGTCTCTCCTCTTTCCACATGTTGGAAGCCAGCACCAAGTTTCCACTTCTTCATATCTGAACTGGAGATAATGTTGTATCAACAGAGGTACTCTTATATCAAAAGTATTTTATAAAGAAAACGGGTTTTAGTGCTCATTATCCACATTTTTGATGTAGCTATTATCCTAGGCTCTCATTATCTTAAATCCAGATATTTCCTATTATAGGAGACTTCCTGACTGGAGCCTTCCCCCATTTGAATTGGTCCTATATTTTCTACCTCTTTTTCCTTAAATGTTGCTCTGAACATGTCACTACATACTAAAGAAACTATCCTGATTGTGTATGTTTATCACATAAAGTTTAGAATCCTTTGTCAGATTCCAAAACTCTCAATAATGACTAAAGGTGCATTTATTAAGTGTTTAATAGGTACCAGTGACTATTCTAAGCATTTCACATGTATTAATTATTTTAACTTTTCCACCAGCTCTATAAAGTAAATACCATTATCATCCTCATTGTACAGATTAAGAAAGTAAGGCACAGAGAGGTTATTTGGGCAAGGTGACAAAAACTGTAGAGTCAGTATTTGAGAATTTTATTCCAGCTAAGCTCTTAAAAACTACATTATATTCTAAGGGCACCTGGGTGGCTCAGTCGTTAGGCGTCTGCCTTTGGCTGAGGTCATGATCCCAGGGTCCTGGGACCAAGCCCCACGTCAGACTCCCTGCTCTGCAGGAAGCTTGTTTCTCCCTCTCCCACTCCCCATGCTTGTGTTCCTGCTCTCACTCTCTCTCTCTCTCTCTAATAAATAAATAAAATCTTAAAAAAAAAACTACATTATATTCTAGAATCTGTAATCTTAACCAACTCTAACTACCCATCCATTACCCCCACTACTCCACATAAGTACTTCAATCTAAATGGTAGGGTCGTGTCTCAGATCAACACAGCCTCACACTTCCCTTTTTGACTCTGATGTTAAATCATTTAAATTTTATCCATGCTTCAACACTCAACTAGACTTACCACACCAATGAATCTTCCCTAAGACAGTCTACTCATTCTAGTATTGCCAACCAGATGGAAAGCTCCATAGCATCATTTTCTTTCCTTTAATTTGATGGGGTCAGGACATGCTCCCCAAAATATGGCACCTTGGCACATTCAATATTTTAATCTGAAAGAGTCTGAGAAAATGGCAGAAGCATGGTCACTCTGACCTTTCCCTCTCCTTTCTCCCCCGAAACAGGTTAGAAAACCCTCACCTGAGTCTTCCCCAAGATTCACCAGTTTACTACACTTACCTCATACTCAACCTAGCATATGTTCACATGACTGCCAACTTTTCATTAAACCTAGCATAAATATACTCAGGTCTAATTCTGTCTTTGGGGCTTCGTTTCCTTATGAAAACTCCTCTGTCATGTAAAATGTGTATTAAATTAATTTGTATGATTTTCTCCTGTTAATCTTTGTCAGTTTAATCTCCAAACCCAGCCAGAGACTCTAGAGGATGTAGGAAAACTTTTTCCTCCCCAACATACTCCATAACACCAAGCTCTGTATAAATCCCATTGTAGGTATTCAATCAATATTTATTGACCAACTGATTTATCAACCCCAAAATGTATAATTCCAACGGCAAAAGTTAAAGAAGAACAGCAAAGAGAGAATTAGGCCTTCGGAAATGCCCAAGGCTAAAAAGAAGAGATTAGGAGATAATAGAGGCATAAAAATGAGTTGTCAAAAGCCTGGGAGTAATTTTTTTCACAGCTATCTCACTGCAAAGAATTATAACATTTGTGTAAATCACTTGCCTGGATATGGTAAATTATCTCATTAAATGTGGTAACGGGCCAAATTAATACTTTCCAAGCAATAGTTTTTTAATTCCATATAAGGTTTTGAAAGAGTCCATCTATCTTACATGATTATTTTATTTCAATCATATATTTTCACTCTAAAAAAAGATCATCAATATAAAAAAGGCAGAAAAGAAAAAGTATTCAAATTCAATTAACTCTACATAATAACTGAGTTCTGTTTTCCCTAGTATTCAGCCCTTTTACTCTTGCCAGCTTTAAGAACAGTATTTAAAATCTCAGATTCTAAAATCACTTTATCCATTTATATATCAAGGGTAAGAAATATATTTCTTATAAGAAAATAATTTTTTTTTTTTTACTTGTTAGGTCCCTAATCCTCACACACACCCCACCCCCCACCTAGCCCCAGCTCTGCCTCTGTCGCCTTCCACACACCCACAGTAGGCTCAAACTATAAGCCTCTCTTATAGTATGGAGAAAAATAACTGGCTTTTGTTCCCCAATGGAATTTTCACTTACAAAGACTGCTAATAGTGAGTGCTGGGTGTGTGAGGTAATGTTCCAGGGTCTCTATCTATATATACTCTGCAGCTGCACAGCTTTGTGATTTCCAGCTCTCTGAGTATAATGCAAAGTCAAATGCCAGATCAAAAAATAAATTTTAGAGCCAGCATGATCAAATCAAGGGACAATGATTCCCTTTGCACCATCCATCTGAGCAGCATCTTACATCAACATTAGTACTATCAGCACCTGGCCTGAACCAGCTGCTCTCATCTTCCAAACTAAAAATATGATGCCTCATCTAAAATAGGGAGGGACAATAAGAAGGAACCATGTTTCATTAAAGTGTTATTTCAATTTCTCAATGAAAAGAAAAACTGGTGACATATTTCTATCTACAGATGATAATGATATTGTCTACAGAAATGCCTCACTCCTACCCTTTCAGGTCAGTGTTCTTTATTTGCTTATAAACAAACTGTCAACATATATAATGATCCAGTGATATTAGCTGGCCTGTTTTATTGCTTATTAGAAACACAGAAACAATGGCCCAAAAGAATCCTTAGCAGTGCTGTTGATGGAAACCATCAGCTGCTGTTTTTTTTTTTTTTAAAGCTGCTTTCATTTTGAGGCCAAATCATTGTAAAAGAGCTAGAATGTTTTTCCCTCTATGGTTTGTGATATATGCATTCGAAATGCATCTTGAGTGAAACCTAAGGTGAAATTTGAATTTGATATGTATTATTTAAAAGTTTCTTAGAGGGGTGCCTCGGTGGCTTACTCGGTTAAGCATCTGCCTTCTTCAGGTCATGATCCCAGGATCCTGGGATCAAGCCCCCCACAGCGGGCTCCCTGCTCAGCGGGGAGTCACCTTCTCCCTCTACCTCTGCCCCTCCTCCCGCTTGTGCATACACACACACACACTCTCTCTCTCTCTCTCTCTCTCAAATAAATAAATAAATAAATCTTTTTAAATAAGTAAATGCCTCTTAGAGAAGAATGGGTATGATTTTTTAACTTTTAAATATTAAGTTAGGTAACATTGCTCTATAGGCTTTAAGCAACATAAAAATTGTTGAGGGGATATTGACAAAGAGCAAAGGGTTGGTAACAGTATCCCAATTAATTTCAAAGCAAGTATCAAATTTTTTTAAAATTCAATTCAGCTACAAGATGCATAAATAAATAGACCTCTGGTCAACAGAGGTGATCCACACTCAAGCTCTACACAATGACTGTCATGGAGAGATTCTGGATTGGCATGGCCACCTGAATACTGGTGTGATTTATTGAGCTGCGAGCATGCGGATGGTCAACGTGGGAAGACGGAAGGAACATCCGCGTCCCACAGTGCTCACTCGGCTGTTGTCACATTAATGGGAAATGCTCTCCAAATATGTGTCTAGAGAACTGATCCAGACAACTTAGAGTACAGACAGCTTATTTTTAAAATTTCAACAAAAATTAAAAGTTCCCTTCTATCCTTTTTATTTCACTTTGAAGAGATAAGTTCTTTTAAAAGAAAATTCTTTGTACAATACTTCATTTACTAGTACCTGTAGAGAAATAGAGTTGATTTCAGCTACTTAAGTGGGCAAATAAGAAATTATGATTAATTACTCAATTGCTAGATATCCACAGACCCATATATCTTTTGCATTGGCCACATCCTTTTTGTGCTTCTTTAATACCTTCTGCTTAGTCCAGTGGGTGGCCCATAACAGATGTTTAATAAAATGTTTTGAATTTTTTTTTTGATAAGAGCATTGTTCTCAGCATGGTAGACATATAAAAACAGTAATAAGAAGTAAACTCCAGACATTCAGGACTTAAATGTGACACCTCAGTTAGAGAACCTTACTTTAAAAAACACACAGAACCTTTTATCTACTTTCTTTTTCTTTTTCTTTTTTTTCCCCAAGAGAAGATGTTTTTAAGTGTCAGGTAATCATCTAAAATCTTATCAGACTATTCCTTCTCTTTCTGATCTTTGGACAAAGTACTACTTGAGCTGAAAAAAATAAGGCATAATGTCAATGAGCAAATGGTTTCATTTCAGTCATAGTATTGGTCATGTCTTCCAGCCTTCCATTGTGCACTCATATTCCAGTCCAAGAGTTAATTTGGGAGCTGGTACAGATTTCTCCATTTTAAAGCTAACTCACTGGTGTCCCTTTAATGTCTCTACTGGAAATACATCCTAAATAATTACCCCGCTGGTATGGAACATCTCTGAAGGCATGTCCAGAACGTAGCTTTCCATGGCATTGCTTTAATTGAGTGCTGCTCTTCTTCGTTTCCACTTTGCTTTAAATTAGCAAGTAAGACTGGGAATCCTCCAGACTCAGTTCAGACTGTATTTTCTAATTAGATGATTGGAAAACTGTAATTAATAAGACGACCCCAGCATAAAAATCAGGTCATACTGTTAAGCACTTATAGCTTACAAATTTTAGCAAGCACGGACTTTTGCAAGTCAGCCAACTTTGTTAGTTCTCAACAATCCTTTAATTAGGCTAGACAGGAAGTAGCATGCACTAATGTGTGTCCTGGCTGAATTCCAGGGGGGATAATTGCAATCTGGCTTACCTAAACTTTCACTGGTTTCATCTGAATACAGTAGTCTTCTCCATTCTCTGTCTCTATTTCATTCTGCATTGACACTTTATGGGGGTTCCTGCTTTTCACCCTAAGCACTAAGGATATCCAGTTAACCAGACCTGCTGAAAATCTACCACATCCAGAAGAACAATGTGCTAAGAAGAGCAGAGAGTATTCTAAGAAAACCCACTTCCCTCTTCTTACATACATCCACAACACATGACTAAATCAATTCCTCTGAACAGCATCATTTTTATTCTCCCCCTTGCTCCCATCATATACCTGCTGCATCCACTACACACACACACACACACACACACACACACACACACACCTAAACTTTCAGAGGACCCAAGTACATCTCTAGAAGACTGCACATAATGGCAATTAAGGAAGAGTCATATGCATCTTGGTTCTAAGTTTATTAAGGCATTTGTGCTGGTTTTTTTCTTGCCACTATTACTGCTATTTTGCCCTCTACTGCATTAAAGAAAACTGCATGATGTGATGTAATAATTTAGCTGTATACAAAAACGAAGATTGAAAAGTACCTTCTAGCCTGGGTCTCCCAGAAAAAGGCAATTTTTAAATTCAAGATTTAATCATAAAATCTTCAAGCTAAAAGGACCTTCAAGAAGTCATGTAATTTACTCTCCTACCCCCAGGCATGCAAATCAGAGTCCACCAAAAGACTGTTAACCAAAAGAAATCAAGTTGGGCCAAGAGAAATTATACAGTCTAAGACAGGAAAATTTAAAAGATTAATCTCTGCTGTCTTACCATACTTCTTTAGCAATAACTGGGCCTTCTGGTGAATCAGGATATCAAATATTAAAATGCTGTTGAATATTCTTGGGTTTGGGGGATCACCCAAGGAATATTAATAGCTTAAGTATTTTTTAATTTAAGTTCCTAAAGGGCAGTGGTTATAATTTCTGTGTGTGCGTCTGTGCATTTCCGTAAGAGTGAGGAAAAGTTTCCAAACTCTTCAGAGCCTTACAAAATGTTTACTTTTTAATTTACAGTCATAATAACTCTTATCCAAATCTTTTATTAAATTAAAAACTCATCATCTGACCTAAACCTTCATGCCTTGCTCTTCATATAAACAATTACATGTCTATCTCATAATTAATATGTATTCTGTATCTGAAATCTTTCTTAATTAAGACATTTCATGAAGATCTATATACTATGTGCATATGTTAGCAGGCTATAGGAGTTGGGAGAGGACAAATTAAAAATGTCAAATATTCATGGACTGTCTTTACTGGCACCAAAGGAAAGATGACATTCACTGGGTCTTATATAACATCCCCCTGGTACAAACTAAAAGGATCAAGACAGCCAAGAATGCAAAGGCTTGGTTGAGCACATAATTGACCATAAAAAAGTAGCTTTCAAATGAATCTACAGTCAACATTGCCTCACCAGTAGATATCCCACAAACGCTAACTCAGTGTATGTTTTAACTTACCTCCCAATTCCTAATGTATGTCTCCCAGTCCCTAATAATGTACATCTCAACCTACCTCCCAATCTCCTTTTTCTTTCCTCCTGCTTTTCTCCACACCTCCATAACTGTTAAACCACTGGCCTGCTCTCATTTAATACCTGCTTAGAAACAATAAAAACTAGACAGTTTTCAAAATGTCTAGATGAGTAGGTTGCTTCCTGAAGGCTCTATTTCCATTGGTCACGGGGCTGGGGGAAGGAACATTGGTGTTGACTTTTGGTAGAGCTCCCAATGATTGTGACCCAGGGCCATGGTGCACAGGGTATGACCCTCACAGGTGCACAATGGCCATGCTCAAATCTACTCTTCCCTTCACCATCGCTTCTACTGTTCTCCAGACAATACCAAATTTAGTATGAAGAAAACCTGCTGTTATTGCTAAATGCTCTTTCTAGGGCTTTTCTCTAGCTCAGTGGATCTCAGCAAGAGGGCTATTTTGTAATTTGGCAATGTCTAAAGACATTTTTGGTTGTCACAACCCGGAGTATGCTACTGGCATCTAGCGTGTAGAGACCAGGGAGGCTGCTAAACATTATGTGACGCAGAGAACAGCCTCACATGACAAAGAAGTATCCAGTCCAAAATGACAACATTGCTGAAGCTGAGAAAGTGCCTTACCTGAAACCTACCTTTCCCTTCCTTCATCACTCCACTCACATACTCATTAAACATTTCCATTCCTCCCAATTCATCCTTCTGCCCCCCCACTAACCATCCTTCTTTTCCAACTCCAATAACCAGCTCAAACCACACTCTCCCCAAATTCTCACAATTACTGACAATCCCTGCAACACTTGTCATGTTCTTTCCCAGCTGTGTTCCTCTTCATCCCTTACTTCTGATCATCTTTAATAAAGCCAAAATGTACAGTGATGGTTCTTCTATCAGCTGGGTCTCATGGCCTCTCATCCTTCTCAACAACTAGACTTTCCACTCAATTTGGTGGCCAATCAAGGACCTCTGCATGCCCCAGGCAGTGCTCCTCTCCAAGATCTAACCCCCTCTGTGTATTGTCTCACCATGACCACTAACACAACCACCTTTCCTATCATCTCCCTTCTGCTGGACATGCCTCCTATCCTCAAACATCTGCAATGGTGCTCCAGTATCTAACTGCCCCTTCCATTCTGCTTTCCTACTCATGGCCACCTAGTCCATTTTATTTCAAGACACCCAAACCCTCACTTTTGTTCAGTCGAAGACCAAGGAAACTTCCACTTTCTGCTTTTCCATTCCAATTCTTAGAAAGTTGGGGAATGATGGAAAAGTAATTGGTTCCCCTACAAATGCATGCCACCTGGTTTCACTAAGGCCTTAGTTGTAATTTAGCAATCATTTAATTTATTGCTGCTTTCCCCTCACATTTCCCACAGAGCTTGGTCTAACCCTCAGGCCTTCTCTCTCATGTCATACTGCCTCTTATTCTACTACAGGGAATGGTACCATTCACCTGGAGAATTAACATCTGTAGAAATGCTTGTCCTATAAAGTTTAAACTCCCTCCAAAGGCGCTCAAGTCCATTCACAAACTGCACCCCTACCCATTTCATTCCCTGCTTCACTTCCCAATTCTCCCTGCTTGCCAGTGAACCTGACTCTTCATTGTCCCACACATACACTCTTCCATTCTCACCTTTGTTCTACCATTTCTCTTTTTTTTTATTTTATTTATTTATTTATTTATTTATGAGCTCTATGGGGGACCAATGTGGAGCTTAAACTCATGACCCTGAGATCAAGAGTTGCATGCTCTACCAACTGAGTCAGTCAGGCACCCCCTAACTAACATTACTTCCTCCTGGAATTCTCTTTCCTCCAGTCTTTAGTTATAGAATTCTTACCTTTCATATACCAGCTCTTCATACCTTGCATGATCAGTTTATGAAGACATAACTGATTACTTCTCCCAAATCCCCTTAGTACTTCATTCTTACTTTTCTTACAGTTCTTATCATTCCATATTATACTGTACGTATCTATACATATCATTTAATCTCCTAAACAAAGGCCTAGTTTCCTTACACTATCCAACTCAACTCTGCTCCTTCTACCTTGTATTATACACACACAAATGCACTCACATATGTGTCTATATCACCTTTACAATATATTATAACTAATGTATATCAAGTATATATATATATATATATATATATATATATATATATAGAATCTCCTAAAATGTTTTTTGCAAATTCATAACTGAATTAAATTTGCCAATAAGTAGAACATCTTGATAAAACAGTAGGGGAATAAAAAGGGGGGGAAGAAAAAATTTATCGGCAGTTTTCACTTGAGTTTCATGTACCAGGTTGAGAAATTTGTGAATCCCCTCAAGTTGTATGGGTATTTTCTGGTAAGAAAGTTCATAACTTTTAATAGATTCTCAAAAGAGCCCATCATGCACACACAAAAAAAGGTTAAAGAGTACTGCTCTGGAGATTTGAAATATATAGACAGAATTCACTTCATTATTTACATTCTGATCTAAGAGAGCCTTTAAATAAGGTTATATCAATTGTAGTAAATAAAGCTAGATAATATGAATTTGAAAGATATGAATCCACATTTTTTTAAAAATGGCCCAGTTTACATCACCATTTATTTTTCACCAACATTGATCTTATTTATAGTAAGTTGAAATGTGATTTTATAGTACATAATGAACACAGAACAGTAAAGCATTTTTAAGTACTACCACATTAAGCAAGAAGTATGGCTTCGTAAATAAATAAATAAGGATCAGGTTGCAATTTAAACTAATCTTCAATTATTATAACCACTAAATATTAGATCAATCCATGATAGAAATACAGGTTGACATTCCTTTCAGCTAGACCATATCTTAACTGTCAAAAGGGCAGAAACACATTTAATTTACTCAGCACATGTCAGTACGCTGTTCATGTGTGGACATTTCATAAATCCTTCTTAATGAAGCTGATTTAGTAATTACTCAATTTCCTCCCACTGTTCATTAATTCATTCATTCATTTTGAAACAATCATAACTGGAACACAGCATTGCAGTTTAGAAATCAACTCCAGGTTGATTCCTGGAGTTCTACTGGGTCTTCTCCTTCTTCCAACACCCCATGGCAGAGCCCAAAGCATAGCTGGTTCTCAGGCTCTGACAGTAATGGGCCCATCTAGTGCTGCATTCAAACCACATCAGAAAGACTTTCAGGGAGATGTATTTTGTAAAAGAAGGTATTTTTATGTCACAGAATTACTTTTCAACCAAAAAGTTAACATCCCTCCTGTAAACTGAGATCACTGCCTCTGCCTCAATAATTTTGCCAATACCCCTCATCCATGTATTACTATTAAGGTTCAATATGTAACATTCTTATTCACATTATGAAAGATTAAATTTAAAAATGGGCCTGCATGCCACAGAACTATTTTGGCATGTAAAGTGTGCATCAAACTGCTATAGAGATCTCAAAAAAATTTATTGGGGTTTATTTCTCTCTATTTAAGGGACAATCTAATATTTTAGGCTGCTATGGTACTTAATATAACCCTAGAGTCAAAGTAAGTGCAATAACATAGCAATCATCACTATCTCATTCTTGTGAAAAAAAAGGTGAAACCAACAGATTTCCCTGAAGAATTAAAGTAAGAAAGGCATATAATTAAAGGTCACTAAACACTGCTATTACAAGATTTACATTTACTAAATATAAACTGAACTTATGCCATTTGCCTGAATTTTAGGACAGGTTTTTGAGCAAAAACAATTCTATTCCAAGACAGGCTATAAAATGGTAAAATGGGAGAGCAGTGTCTCCTATATCTAAGAGCCTATGGGACTTCCCAAGAAGGTTGTAGATAAAACCAGAAATATGTCCTTGAGAAAACTCATTAATGCATTTGCAGTCATCTTAACAGACTTCACTAGAACATCCTTTAAAAATGTATATATCAGGGGCGACTGGGTGGCTCAGTCGGTTAAGCGTCTGCCTTCGACTCAGATCATGATCTGGCTCAGGGCCCCACATCTGCTTCCTGCTCACCAGGGAGCCTGCCTCACCCTCTCCCTCTGCCTGCTACTCCCCCTGCTTATGCGCACTCACTCTCTCTCTCTAATAAATAAATAAAATTTTTAAAAATGTATATATCACTTTAAGTAGAGTAGTATTACTTGCTTTTCAACTGCTAGACATTCAGAACCTAGCCACCTTTCCCCAATATCTCTCCCCTCCCTAACCCTGTCCTTTAGAAGAAAGAAGAAAACTTTGAATACCAAGCCAAAAGAAAAGCAAGTTAGGTTCATAAATGCTATTGAACAGCCATAATTTAACTACCATCCTTTGACTGAATAAAATGGAACAAAATTTTATGAAAGATGGACAAAAATGAAATTTCATTAATCCCTATTTGATAAGGGTAAGAACCATATAATCCTATACACAGCTCCAATATTTTAGAAAATCACAATCATCGGTCCACTATCATCAAATTTTCGAGCAAGCTTTATTTTTTTAAGTTCTTTTATTTATTAAGTAATCTCTACACCCAATGTGGGGCTCAAACTCACACCCCAAGATCAAGAGTCCCATGCTGTTCCAATTGAGCCAGCCAGGCACCCGGAGCAAGCTTTATCTAAAAAGGAGGAAGGGGGGGAAAGACCATACCACTTGTGTATAATCAAATCCACAACTACTTCTAAAGTTTTCAAATATGTAGCTCGCTCACTGCTCCCAATAACTGGAGTTAAACACATCCACAGACCCTGATCTCATCTCTGCACCAGAGAGAAATCAAAAGGAGCAAACAGGTAGCATCTGGATATACCATCTCCTATAGGTCAACTATTCCCTAATTTATAGATTAAGAGAGGGAGGTCAGGATCACTGTGTCTACAGGGATGAATTATGACCTCCAGGAGCAACCTGCCTCCCACCAACTGCAAGCACCATAACAAAGAAAGTGCTCAATGCCAAGGCAAGTCAACAGAGCCCTTCTGGGACAAGATCACAGAAGGCAGCACACTACCAGGCTGTAATGTTCTCCTTGGGGCCTGTAAAAGTCTTCCCCACTTTTTGTTCCCTAGTGACATCAGAGACTGTCCTTTACAAAAATAATACAAAAAAAAAAAAAAAAAAGAGAGAGAGATCTGCCTTGTATATCTCCATGGTTAGAAATCCATATAGAGTAGTCTCATATGAATTTCCTACCACTGAACATTTCAGAGACAATACTGACCCATCTATCTGGCGCCTGGATGGCTCAGTTGGTTAAGCGACTGCCTTTGGCTCAGGTCATGATCCCGGAGTCCTGGGATCGAGTCCCACATCAGGCTCCTCTCCCTCTGACCCTTTCCCCTCTCATGCTGTTTCTCTCTCTCTCTCTCAAATAAATAAATAAAATCTTTAAAAAAAAAATACTGACCCATCTATCATTTGACACAGGGCTGTCAGTTAAAAGATTTGAAACACCTCCTTATTCTGTTGTGTAATTAGCATCATACAGATGCATACAAAGACTTCAGTTAACAGAAGAGATTTGATTCCTCCATTCCAATCTAAGACCTGTTTGTTTTCAAAGAACACAACATTGTTGGGGCTTTTAAATGTGTTACTGTTTTAGAGTGTGTGCACTGATTAGGAAACAAAAGTCAGTATGAGAACTCCTTACCGCCAGCCTTGCAAAGACACACATTTAGGGTCCAATGCTAGAAGAGCAAGCTTGGTTTTAGCTGTAGGATATAAGCACTGCTCCTCACCACGACTTTTTTCTTTTATTTTTAAGATTTTTTTTTTAATTTGAGAGAGAGAAAGAGAGCTAGCACAGAGGGAGAGGGAGAAGCAGACTCCCTGCTGAGCAGAGAGCCCAACGTGGGGCTGGATCCCAGGACACCAAGATCACAATCCGAGCTGAAGGCGGACGCTTAACTGACTGAGCCGCCCAGGCGCCCCTCACTCGTGACTTTTTTTTAATGTTCAATTAGCCAGCATTTCCACGACTTTTTAAAAGAAAGTTCTTCTGTAGATGCCCTTCCCCAGGTGTTCTAAAGTTCCAAATATCCTTGGGAACCTATTGCCACGTCCCCCCTTTGTAGCATTAGTAATTAGACCTGACTGAATTTCAAAGTTAAGGGTTGTGATTTTAGTGGCTGAAACATCATTTCAGGGAACTCAAGTAAATCTATGAAAATAATAGCCAAGTATCTGAAAACAAGGTCCCCTTCATTTATTTTAATTATGTGATAATATTTGATATTCTTAAACATTTTTATGTATTACTATTTGTTAAATACCTCAAGTAGCTTAAGAGTTTTCATACTGAATTTTTAGCCTTTAAATATTGTTTAGATAATAATTTAATATTATTAACTTTCAGGCTGCGTCATTAACTAAGAGTAATATTTCATTGAAAAGTGTTTCTGAAAATGCTAGTTCCATGGAAGATTAATAGGGGTATCAGGAAAAGAGGTCCTTGGTTCATTGCAAGCACTTTATAAGTATTTGCAGAGTTAAGTGGAATTAAGCAGGAGTTTCTTTTGTGTAGGACTTCTAGGAGCTGCTAGGATGTGCTGTGATGCCTCAGGGGTAGGAAAGAGGCTAAAGCCTGCAGCATCCACAGCTTATTTAACCTCAGAGCTCATGTTCAATGGAGCATTTCGCAGAACTAGTGCCCATGGAACACAGTTTTAGAAACTCCCACCCAAAGAAGGAATGCTGACTGGTTTGCAAAATTTAACTCCTAATGAACCTTCAAGTAGGTATATCAGACACACAAGCATAATGTTTTATTTCAAATGATTTGCACCTAATGTTATCCTCCGTATTTATACAGTCCCCCAAAATGATGGGTGGGTGAAGAAACATCTCTACAAGAAATTGTTACAACTGTAACTGGCCAAATGACATATAAACAGCCCATAACCACTCTTACTGTGACTAAATGAACAGTTCTGGAAGATTAAACTATTAATACGTACAAAGATTTTCTAGATACCAGAAGTCTGTGAGGTTCTTTCATACCTAAACTTTAAGCACATTTTCTCCCCAGATGCTCCTCAGCATCCTGTAGGGGAAATGGCTCAGGAATGCTGTGACCCCATTTTTCAAATGAGGAAATGACAGTCCGTTATTGAGCGATCCAGTACAGAAGCACTAGACGGGGTGTAGAAAACTTTGCGCTCACTTAGTTCAGTGCTTTCCCAGCATACCCCCTCCTCTCCCTCTCTCCCCCAGAGTTGTGCTTAGCACTGTGAGAAGCTATTCCAGAAATTCAGACTGAGGGGCTAGGTTTGCAAAGAGATGTCTGCTCCAGCAGGACAGGCAGAGTGTAGAGACAAGAGGAACCAAATCACTTTCAGATTGTTCTGTATCTCTATTCACTGCAAAGACACAAGCGCAGTGAAAAGACCTTCCATTTCCCTTATTTAAACTTCTGAATAGGACTAAGCTAGAAGTCAGAAATAGACACACTTGGTCCTGAAGAAGTTTTTGTTCACATAAATAACAGGCCAAAGGAAGAATGAGCTAATTATCTAGTTGGGTAGACAATTTTCAAAAACAAGTTCATGTATTCAGGTAACACCCTAAGTGAAGACCTATATTTTAGGCCAGTAGTTCTCAAAGTTTGGTCCCTAACCAGCGGCATCAATGTCACCTGGGAACTCCTGAGAAAAGCAAATGCCAGGTCTAGGGCCACCCTGAGACCTACTGAATCAGAAACCCTGGAGTGGGGCCCATTGATATGTGTGGAAAAAGCCCTGCAAGTGATTCTGATGCACAATCAAGACTGAGAAATGCTCTAAAATACTCAAATGTGCATTTCAAATAACCTATTACTCGAAGCCATTTCCAACAACAGTAATTTTTAACTAATATTCTCACCAAAAAGCCATCCTGATGGGTTTAGAATTGGGACGTATTTAAAAAAAAATAAAATAACAAAAAACAGGCAAATAACATTACTTTGCATTAACAATTCATCAGAAATTCGTTTCACAAAGAACAGGAATTTGAGAAAAACAAATACATTCTGTCTTCCATAGAAATGTTTCTAAAACTGATATATCAAAGTGTCAAAGCCCATACTATGTACTTATTTCTCAATAACTGGCCTGATAACACAGTAGCTGGTGACTTTTTTCCGCACCCTTAAGCAATCACAGAAACACCTCATGATGAGGGATCACTTCTCTAAGGCAGAACTACAGGTGTGTGGTGCAGTGTTAGGACAATACTTGAAATCTAGTGGGAACAGCAAGGGACGCTAACTGTGCAGGGGACAGTGTCTCCTTTTATTCCGTAGACCATACACAAGCCGCTCCTAGCTACAGCACCCCTGGTCTACCTGGGCCAGTCTGGTCTGGGAGAGGCCTGGCACCAACACTCCTCCCTGAGCCGGCTTGGTCTTGTGTTGATTACTGGGTCAACCAGGAATCAGCAGGTAAATTCTGTCTTTGTTAGGAAAAGAAACATAAGCTACAATATCAGTTTGTGATACATGGAAGGGACTTGGAGAAGCACAGTGACAAGACCACAATCTGGCGTGAAGTGGGACAGAGCTGGGTCTGAGTGTAAGCTCTACCGCTCGCTAAGACAGGGACTTAAGAAAGTTGCTTAAACTTTCAGAGTCCATTTTTTTGCTTCTGTAAAGTGAGGATATCAGTATCTATTACCTATTTCATAGAATTATTGGAAAGGAATCAATGAAAAAAACACATTTAGCATTTAGCCCAGAACAAGCTTCCAGTAAATACTAACAGCTTCCATTATTGTTTAAGTATTTTACAAAGCTAGATTTTTAAAGCATGATAAATTATAAAAGCACAATTTTTTTTTCAAAGTACACACAAAGTTTATTGTAACTTTTCAGAAAGAGTTTCTACAAGGATCAAAGTGAGCATGTGATCCATAATTGATTTAAAAGGTAAAAACTTTTAGAAGTCACCTTATTCCCATTCTGGGTTGAAAAAAAAAAAAAAAGAAAGTCTATGGTTTCCATTAGACTTACTGTTACAAATATTTTTATTCATTAGGCCCAGTGCCTGTTTTAGAGTTTAAGCATAAAAAGAAAAAACTATGTTCAGGAAGATGAAGCAAGTAATTCCTTTAAATAGTAAGAACTTGCAAATCTAAATACACCTGAAATAGTAAAAAGAAAAGAAACCCAGTTTACAAATTTCATTTTCCACCTTAACCTGGAGAAAGAAAACAACATAATTTTATCTTATTTCTTCATAGTGTTTAAATAACCTTCAATTTCTTGGAGTTGGTAGGAACAAAAGTTTCATACACTTTTATTTTCATTCTATATGTAGAAATTAAGTGGTAATACAATATTTGTTTCTATTATTGTTACAAGGAAAAAAAAGGAACCCTAGATACATCGTATCTTGATGGACCATGTATTTTATTATTTTGAAAATAAACAATAATCAAGTTTCTCTAGGGGAAAATGGGGGTCAAAATTGGAAGAGTTTCATGATATAGGTGAAAAAATGGAATAGAAAGGAAATAGAAATATTCCTCATGTGTGTGTTTGATTTCTGACATTTGAGTGATATAAGTCATGGAAATAGAAAATTTTCCATTATTAGCAATATTAGTTTCAAAACTACTTTTGGAAAAATTATACTAAGCTGCTTAAAATTCTACCAAATAACATAACTGAAGTATATCCTTTGAAATTTTAGCCATTAGTTTTATATATACAAATACTGAATATAACTGATGCCACAATTCTAATACATTTATTTCCAGTATAAATCTAGAAGGGTTAAAGTGTGCTTCTGTGTCAGATTTTATTTTTGTCAACCACACACATGCACAAAAAGGAAAGAGAATCAGAAATAAAGACCTCCTATTTCAAGGGAGTTCCTGGCTGCCATTCTGAAATTCTTGATTGGGCAAGTAGAGAATGTGACCCCAAAATAAAGCAGGATCTGAGGGAAAAGGAGGTGGCAATGCCTATTCACATTTCTGGGCCACTGCCCACTTATGGGCCCCATGCCAGAGATGACTTTGGCATTCTGCGCAGGAGATGCTGCCCATCCAAGCCTCTATTGGAGAAAGCAGGGGAAAAGCTCTGTACCAATTGGTTCCTTGAAACTTTAAGTATATATAAAAAAAAAAAAAAAGAGCTTTGCTACTTAGTTTGTGAACCAAGAGAGATAGCTGGACACTGGAAGGAGTTTCTGTATCTTTCTTGGTAAACATTAGAGCAGAGTAGTGCTGAATTATAATGAAAGAATAGATTTAAACAAATATGCACACATACACACAAGACAATGTTGGGATGCAAAAGTAGAAAATATTTGGAAAGAAGAAAGTTATTTTACAACTTAGCAAATTCTTAGCATATTTTTACATCATAAGTTTCTGACACAGTAAATGGAAATTTTTAGTCTTCTCCCTGAGTTAGATTGGTTAATTATCACAAGATTTTATTCTCAATGGCATGTGAATCTAAAATTTTATATTGTCTGAGTAGGGAGTTCTGTGGCAGGTAAAGTTCTCAACTTCTGAAGAACTTCCAGACGTGTCAAAAGTAGCCAAGGAAATTCATAATATTCCACCTGCATTTTTCAAGTCACTTCACGTAATGCTTTATTTTTAAAAAAGTAATGAAAGTTCATGTAACTATGAACACTGCACAAAGTCATGAAAGACACTAATGACATATTCCATAATTATAATAAGGTTGTTTTTAGTCTACCTATGCATTCATGGCTTTCTTTTCTAATAAATATGTACCTCTGAAAATGCCTAGTAACTGTGCAGTAGAAAGTAACTGGTCATTCTAAAGTCAGTTTCAAATGTGCTTCTTCACACAGCTGTACGCACATGTGTATGAACACAATTCTTCTTTGCATCTGCTCCAAGTTAGCAATATTTCATAAAGTACATGGCAAGAATGGCACCTTCAAGTGTTAATCTGAACATAAATCTATACTTTCTGTAGGTTGTGGCACATATACTTTGTTCCACAGAAGAATCTGATGTACAAAAAAAAAAGGGCAATGTTGAATTTTCTTACTGCAAAACAAAGCTGTCTTTTCAAACTAAAGTAACTTAAGGTCTTCCATATTATAACTAAGTGATTTTCACTGGGGATTATCTGAGTAATTTTTGCAACATTTAGATAAAGTACTCTTTGATTCAACCAAATGTTGAAGAACAAAAAAACAAAATAAAACAACAGAAACATTTTCTCAAGCTGCTGAGTTGTAAATAAGAAGATAGATTGTTATTATCCTGTGCCACTACATCCAACACTGCAAATGCAGTGATGAGTTTTGTTACTATCTGAAATCTTCAGTTTCTGAACATTAAGGACAGCAATGATAAAAAGAAAATTACCTTCTTGAGATTAAGAGCTTAAACTTTAGATTATACACATGGAACAAATCTGTTTCCAGAGATCACACCCCATTTTCATAAGAATCACCCTAAAATCTGAAGTTGGAATAACCATACATCTCAAAGATTTTCATTTATGATACACGGAGGAAAACACTTTTTCATAAAATGGAAGTTTTATATTGAATCTCTGTGATATGAAATTCTAAATTTTTGTCTCAAACCGATTTCCTGACTTTTAAAAGAATGTATATTTATCCACACTTGTAATCTGCCAAATATTAAGCTAAATGCACATTTAATATAATTAAAAGCAAAGATACAGAATCCTGACAGGTAAATTTCTCTGGTGTGTTTGTCTCAGTCCCTCATGTGTTAAAAGATCAAACACTGTGTGTGCTCTGATAATAACCTGATGAATGAGGTTCCCATCTCCACCATACCAACAGCCACCTCATCCTCTACAAAGGTCAACTGCAACTTGACATAAATATAAATATTCCTTTAGGTCTAATTAAAATAGAGATAGTCTACTTATGTAATTGGAAAGAAATGTTTCCAGAAACTTAAAGTTACTTAATAAAGAAATCTAATGAAGTTTCTGTCCTAGACTATCTTTGGCTTCCATTAATTTTAATGAAGCTAAGATTTATCTGCACAACTACCAAAAAAACATGCCCAATTGTTACAAAAATGTACACGAAACACTTCAGAAGCAAACAAAACTGGGTGAACTTCTGTGTCAATCAATGGTACATGAGTTATAACTTACTCTGGAAACATGGCTACTTATAAAACCACTTCTACTCAAAATAGCTCAAAGATACAAAAAGTTTCTAAAGATCTATCAAGAGCAAAGGAAAACATATACACCCACCTATTTTGTGTGTGTGTGTGTGTGTGCGTGCGTGCAGTGCTTTGTAATTATTAATTTGCAAAGAAATTATTGTATTTAAAATCAAATACTATATTTCTAAGAAGCAACAATTACCAGGAATCTGAGGTCCTTTAAATGTGATCATTTCACCTTATCAAAGCAATGAATGTTCTTCATCCTTTGTTTTTTGTTCTGCATCTGCATTAACATGGCTGCTAATTATATTAGCCTGGTGGCACATAAAGTCTGAATGGGAAAAATCACATGATTGTTATAGAACTTCCTAAAGATTCAAATGTATACTCACTTAGACTGGACACTCCTATATTACAAGTACCTCTATTTTGTTAAGAGAACTTAGCTTTGATTCAGAATTTCTGTTCCATAAGCGATGTAGCACTTCTCCAATACACCGTCGCATATATGCACACACATGAACAAAGACACATACACACAGAAATCTTTAGCCTTACCATGCCACTTTGTATATTTAGCTTTCTCATTTGTATATTTACATTTTCCCAAAATTGTTAAGTTCTTGAGAAGTTTGTGTTCATCACACAAAATGCCACATAGATCTAATGCCTATGACTGCCAAAATAAAGCCCTACTATGCTAAATGATTAAAAGTTAAATCACATTTTAAAAATTTTAAATTGAAAATAGCATAAGATTGCGCTTACCCACCCACTCATTCCCACAGTTTTATGATTTTACACAGTGAATCAGCAAATGTATTCTTTTCTGAATCATATATGAACATAGGAATGTTTTGAAAATGTTTACGCAATTTGGCATACTTGGCCTAACTAGTGGTTTAACAAAGTAAACTCTCCCATTATTCTGATTAGCTTTATCATTAAGAGTAAAAATCCTTTATTGCAAAAATTAAATGAATATGTAGCAAAAAGAAATAAACTGGTTTACACATCATTGAAAAAAATATTATATTCTTAAAATTATATTTATAGTTCCACCTTCTTTTTCTTACAACCAAGTGCCTAAGTAATTCACAGATCAAAATACGCATCATGAGATAACTTTCCTGGGGAAGAAAAACACCCCAAGACAATATGCAACAAAAAGCACTGCTTCAGTTATATAGTAAACAAAACAACAAAAACAACAGCAAACACTCCTGGGCTTCAAGATGACTGATAAACAATGAAGACCACTTAAGGAATTCTTCCATCAGTTTCAACAGCAAATCCTTGCTCTTTTGAACACTTTACCGGTTGGTCTCTCAGAAATCTCCTTCAGTCTAGTAGTCCTTTCAGCCTTTATGAAACGATTGTTAGAAATGTGGACGGCTTTTCAGATTAATTTATACTTTCCAAGGAAAGCTATTTGATAGCAGGAGTGAGCAACTACTCCTACCTCAAATTAACCACTTACAGTAGTATATTTTTCACCTATAAACTATCCTCAACCCCTCCTATTGCCCTTAGAGAATTTAAATTCAGAGATTATGACGTTTTCCATTACTGGCTTCTTGCCTCTTTGCAAATATACAACATTCCTCAAAAAGTATATAGAATTTCTGAGGAATGTTGTACATGTCTATTCCAGGAGCAATTACACACATAATGTAAGACAGAATATTTTTCGTTAGAATTGTTTATAATAATTGTGATTTAAAGGCTACTCTTATGGCAGTGGTGTTACTGAGTTTATCTAAGTATTTCTCTTCAATCTACATACTTTTAAAACTCAACGTGTCTTCTAGATCAGACCGCTGTAAGGATACCATCTGCCCTACATAGTGGTCTGTTATAAAGCATTATACTTAATATTTCTTGAAAAATAACAAACGTCAGTGAAGAAACAAAGATACTGCAAAAAAAATAGTATTGGAGGAAAAGTCAAAAATTCCATATCTCTCTGTTTTAACACCTGTATAGTAAATTATATGACAACCACGTTGCTACAATAATAGGAATGCAAAGCATAAAGGAACACGAGATACACCTTGCTTTGCTTAAAGAAATTAAAGACAAGTTTAACCCGCACCTGCCAAACTGTCTTCAGAGAAATAAAAATAGGTGGGGTGGAAAGACTCACCTCTCCTGTACCCCACAGTGCCTCTCCCTGAAATCATTTTAAATATAGACAGTATATCTGTCAGCTTTTTCTCTTTTATTTTTTCCTTGCATTCTAATCAATGGCAGACCCTTTACTGCACTCCCCAGCCCAGTGTGTCAAAGGCACATTACAGAATAAGAGGACCCAAGTGTCACTTACCAGTTGCATGCCACAGATAAAGATAAGCGTGCACCTGCCACTGCAATAACCCATGGTTTCCGAGACCCCTGCCACAGCCAGACTGTCCCACGTCGGCCACCGTCGAGCCCCCACTTTATCCAATCAGATCGCGGGGAAGGACAGGCAAACCTGCCGAGGGCTCGGGGGCTCCGGGTTGCTGCTGCCAGCGTCCTGGGAAGTGACAGGCATTAGGACCTGCTGGCGCGGCGGCGGC
>NW_027397068.1:40952297-41203026 GCF_003265705.2 Callorhinus ursinus | reverse complement strand
TTGCTATTTGCAACAATGTGGATGGAACTGGAGGGTGTTATGCTGAGCAAAACAAGTCAATCAGAGAAAGACATGTATCATATGACCTCACTGATATGAGGAATTCTTAATCTCAGGAAACAAACTGAGGGTTGCTGGAGTGGTGGGGGTGGGAGGGATGGGGTGGCCGGGTGGTAGACATTGGGGAGGGTATGTGGTATGGTGAGTGCTGTGAATTGTGCAAGACTTTTGAATCACAGATCTGAACCTCTGACACAAATAATACAATGTATGTTAAAAAAAAAAAAAAAAGAAGAAGAAATAGCAGGAGGGGAAGAATGAAGGAGGGGAAAACGGAGGGGGAGAAGACCCATGAGAGATGATGGACTCTAAAAAACAAACTGAGGGTTCTAGAGGGGAGGGGTTGGGAGGACGGGTTAGCCTGGTGATGGGTATTAAAGAGGACACGTTCTGCATGGAGCACTGGGTGTTATACACAAACAATGAATTGTGAATCACTGCATCAAAAACTAATGATGTAATGTATGGTAATTAACATAACAATAAAAAATTTTTAAAAATTAAAAAATAAAATAAATTTGTAGGTATGTTTTGTCTGTATTATGATCACTTCCTTATGATACATTTCTAGAAGTTCTATTTGGATCAAAGAATGAGCAAAAATATGTTTTTTACCAAATTTCTTTTCAGGGGTTCTACCAACGTATACCTATAGGAAATATACTTGCCCTTTTCCCTTTGCCATTATCAGTAATGGATATTATCATTCTTAAAAGAACTTCTCCATCTTCCATTGTAATTTACATTTTTTTGTATAATGATCATTTCTTAAATACCTAGTAAATGTGCTGAGGGGGACTGTGACCCATAAATATATCCCATTGTCTCTTGCCTGTGATGATTTCTCTTGCAAGTTCAATTGCAATTCTAATAATATTATCCAGTGACAGATTCTATACTATGGAACCTTAGCAATGAAAGTCCATTTATCGGGGTGCCTGGGTGGCTCAGTCGTTAAGCATCTGCCTTCAGCTCAGGTCATGAGCCCCACATTGGGCTCCCTGCTCGGCGGGAAGCCTGCTTCTTCCTCTCCCACTCCTCCTGCTTGTGTTCCCCCTCTCACTGTCTCTTTCTCTATCAAATAAATCAATAAAATCTTAAAAAAAAAGAAAGTCTATTTATCTATTTAACCAAAAATCCTGGCCTTCAGAGAAAACATTGGAGAGATGTAGTAAGCCAACATGACAGACTATGCCATCATAAGGACCAGAGCTATAGTTATGATCAATGCCTAACCAGTCATTTTTCTTGTTTTAAATACCATTTTGGTTATACACTTCTAAATTAAATTATTTTAATTTGTAATTTATGTAAATTTTACTTATAATATCAAGTAAAATGCCACTAATAAGCTGGGATATCAGTACCTATATGCTGGTGATCAGTTGCATGCATTAACTTGATTATTTTTAACATTTCAATCATTTATTATGAGGTATTTTAAGGCTTATTAATACAATTATTTTACAAAGGTAGACTCAAGTATAATATTATTTTAGTAAATTACCTCATAGGAAGGCATGCAATTTGAGAAATAAAAACATTTGTTGAGATTCGAAAAGTCATATTTTCATCTTTTTTTTTTTTAAAGATTTTATTTATTTATTGGACAGAGAGAGACAGCGAGAGCAGGAACACAAGCAAGGGGAGTGGGAGAGGGAGAAGCAGGCTTCCTGCCGAGCAGGGAGCCTGATGTGGGACTCGATCCCAGGACCCTGGGATCATGACCTGAGCCGAAGGCAGACGCTTAACGACTGAGCCACCCAGGCGCCCATATTTTCATCTTTTGATTTTCCCCTAATTTGTGCTGATTTTTTTTAACATGATAAGAATCAGAAAATAGGTGTAAGGACAAGCCTACTGCTCTAGTTGTTGTTGTAACAACCCACTCCAAATATAATGGCTTTAAACAATAATTTTATTACGTTTGTGGATTCTGTGGGTGGGGAATTCCGAGATGGCACAGAGGGGAATGTCTTGGCTGCATGGCTAGGGGTGGTTTCATGGCTCAGGGCAGGGCTCACCTCCAGATTCATTTACTCGCAAGTCTGGCACAGGGGTTGGAAGGGCTTGAGGACCAGACCTTAAGGCAGGTGTGTGGCCTGTATGTACAGCCTGGCTTCCTCACAGCACGGCTGCCTCCGAGTAGCTGGACTTCTTACATGGCAGCCGATGCCTCGCAGCACCATGTTCCAGCCAACAAGGCAGAAGCTGGACTGTCTTTTATTAACCCATCCTCAAAAGTCACCCAGCTCCACCTCCCTCATATTCTTTTTTTTTTTTTAATTTTTATTTAAATCCAATTACTTAACATATAGTGCACTATTAGTTTCACGGGTAGAATTTAGTGATTCATCAGTTGTATACACTACCCATTACATCACATGCCCTCCTTAATGCCCATCACCCAGCTGCTCCATCCTCCCCACCCACCTCCCCTCCAGCAACCCTCAGTTTGTTTCCTAGAGTTATGAGTCTCTTATGGTTTGCCTCCCTCTCTGTTTTTTTCTTATTTTATTGTTCCTCCCCCATATTCTACTAGTTAACAGGAAGTTACAAGCCCATCCTACCTAAAGGAGGGGAAGACCTAGATCCCCACTATTACCAGAAGAACGTTAAAGAAGGTGAGGGCCGGGGCACCTGGGTGGCTCAGTCGTTAAGCGTCTGACTTCGGCTCAGGTCATGATCCCAGGGTCCTGGGATTGAGCCCTGCATCAGGCTCCATGTTCCGTGGGAAGCCTGCTTCTCCCCCTACCACTCCCCCTGCTTGTGTTCCCTCTCTTGCTGTCTTTCTCTCTGTCAAATAAATAAAATCTTTAAAAAAAAAAAGTTGAGGGCCATGTTTTCAAACCTCTGTTTTAACCATTGAGTAATTAAAGGGAATCATAATTAAAGGGAACTTATTGTTTCCTGAACATTAAAATAAGTAAAAATTAAAATTTAGACTTAATGCTATTGTATCACAATAAAAAAGTTACCTTTGTACTAACATATCAGGGAAACAAACTAATTGACTATAAAAGAAAGTGTTGCTCTGAATTAACCAGAATGAAAAATGATTAATAATAATCTGCCTTTGGGTTTCGTATGCTGTGGACAAGTAAAGAGAATATATTCTATCCACTCAAATGACTTCACATTCTCAAGGGCAAGTTAAAAGTTGGGATTCATTTCCTACAATTATGAAATGAGGAATAGAGTATTTAAACCATTCAATAGAATGAGACTAAACAAATGATTAGTTTTTAGTGAAGCAATAGTAATATGTACTCTCCATTTTTTATGTAATTAAGATTTATTACACAGCTTGAAAGTATCTTTCCAGATAATGTAGTTACTGTAAAATTTCTTTATTTGCTGTGCTTTCCCCAGTTTATCTTTCTACAACCCTAATAAATACCAATTTAATAGAATATTAGAAAGTGACAAAGAGAAATGTTAGGAAAGTAGATGTAGTGTACTTACTTATAATAGGATTAATTCAAAATCCTTACACAGTGGTATGTTTTGAGCTTCTGGAGGGAAGAAAAATAAATCCCTAAGCACAGTTGTGTCTTTTTTATAGTTAAGACGTTCAGTAATATAAATATGATATTCTAATCAAATGTTTGTTTTCCCTTTTTGAGAGAGAAGGAATGAATTCTTTAGTGGGATACCGAATTTAAATTGTCCTTTTTAAATCTGGAGGTAGATGAAAGATGCAGGCATTTTGTGTTTACCTTCTTTTGCTGTGAGCTGGAGGATATGTAGAACCATGACTTCCTTGTAGGTCTGTTCAGGTTCCATTGCCCATCCTGGTCCTGTACAGTAAAGACAGTGGTTCTGAAATGCTTCCAGTGGGCTCTGCGTAGGTGTTTTGTGGTAAACAGGGGTGTTCCTTTGATACCTTCTGAGGACCATCTTGGAGAGGGGGCATGGCCAATACCTGCCCACTTCCTGAAGTATTTTTGTTTTCACATATGCCTCTTCAGCAAAACCACATAAGCACTACCTTCAAATCACAATAAAATTCTCATTGTTCATAATACTGTTCAGCCCAACAACTGACTCTCTGTGTGTCACAATGTCATCATTCTATGTCTCCAGACAGCACTCCCAGCCTGACTCAAGAATCTTCTGTGGGACCATGGGGAAGTTCTGGATACTGTCCACATGACTTAGGAGTCCAGGGGACACTGGAGAACTGTATCCAGGCAGTCACTCTGTCCAACCACATCGCCTTGACAGTTTTACTCTGATGATGCTGCCCCATGTTGGGGTTGTCAGAGTGAAGAGTGTGGCAACGGTCTACACCCACCATTCAGGAGTTTCACCTCAACCAGAGTAGGTGGGGAAAGGACCACAGTACACCTTTCCCTTTGTCTGCTTCCCCTACTTCTGCCACTTACCCTGCTTTCCACCAGTCCTCCAGTGGTTTAAAGTGGTGAGTTTCCCTTCCCTTCTCCCTTCCTGGTGAGGACTCTCCTCCTTTCTTCTAAGAAGAGGTAATAATAAGACAGGGGGGTACAGGGGAAGAACAGCCAGCAGAGAAGGAGCAAAAATGTTATACCTGTTCACAGCTGCAAGTTGAGTGAAACACATATTGCCTTTAGGGGAAGGTGGGAGACTCTAAAAATTACCATAGCAAAAAGAAAAATTACTCAGAGTCATAAATCAGTAGAGATGAGGGCTGAGGGCCATGGCAGCTCTGACAAGGGGCAATTACTGTCACCTGGGTGAGTCAGGAACAGAGTATTTAAGCTGGCTCAAGGCTTGGAGGTAGAAACATCACCAATCCAGGCTCACAAGTCGGTTATTTTTAGCTGCAACATAGGGAGCCTGGGCAATGTTGTTGGAATGGCAGATCTGAATGTCAGTGTGAAGAGTTTGTCTTCCGAGTGACAAAGAGGAGCCCATGAGATATCTCAAACAGAGAAAGGACGAGAGCTACACCCCAGGAAGTCACCTTGCAGTTGGACATAAAATGGATTGGAAAGGAGGAAGTGTAGATGTAGGAAGCCACAAAAACTAGAGCCAGAAATCATTGCTCCATGTTGTATAGAATGGCCAAGACATCTAGAAGTCAATTTTTAAGTAAACATATTCGATAAACCTATTTTACCTCTCTGTTTTTTCAGCCCTTCACCAAGGTAAGTATATATGATGGACTTGATGTTCTATAATCCTTTGGCAAACAGTTTGATATTTGAATCCTAAAAATAAAAAATATACTTTTCCTATCAGTTGTTATAGTCACACATATGTATCACCATACTCAGATCCAAATATATCATAAGCTTCCTTTCTATATAAAACATGGTACATATTTTTTGTGTCAATAACTTCATTATGCTTTAAACTTAAATGTATTAAGACATATGACTATGTTAGTTTACACATAACTTATTTTTTTTTGTATGTTCCCATTAAAATGTGATTATTGGAATCAAAAGATAGGAATTAAGTGTATTTATTTGATTGACAATGTATAATTAGATATCAGTGTTGGACTAAAGAATGCCATTTTAAAATAATGCACTAGCAAATGTGTTTATGACATGGGAGAAAAAGCAAAGCCAGGGAAATATTTGTATACTTAATTTAAGACACAATAAAAATTATTGGAAGTTTATACTTCTTAGAGTTGTTTGTGTTCATTCTAGCAGGATTATAGTAATACCAAATTATGACAGACATTTAATGGTTCCTATGAAGATGGAATGCCAAGTGCTTTTTTTCCCCCTCTCCCACAGAATTTCACGATTTGATTGCCCAAGTGACATTTATACTGTCACATACTTTTGTGAAATGCCTTATGTTAATTACAGTTTTCACATTTTGCATGGTGACAAAATTGTCATATTGTCTTATGCTTGAAATCTTTTTAACTAAAGAGTGGGTTTTGTAAAGAGGTCTTAAAGCAAAAACTTTTTTTTAACCAAGTAAAAATGAATTTTGGAAAGAGTTTTCTTTTTTCTTTTCTAGAGGGGGAGGTGTCATAAGCTGTAAAATGTTTTGGATGTTCAAGTACAAGACAAAAAAAATCATACTATATTGTTACATATAAAAGCTTAATGAAGGGTGCCTGGGTGGCTCAGTTGTTAAACGTCTGCCTTCAGCTCAGGTCATGATCCCAGAATCCTGGGATCGAGTCCCACATCGGGCTCCCGGCTCAGCGCGGAGCCTGCTTCTCCCTCTGACCTTCTCCCCTCTTATGCTGTTTCTGTCTCTCTCTCTCTCTCTCTCTCTCTCTCTCAAATAAATAAATAAATAAATAAAATCTTTTAAAAAAAAGCTTAATGAAGTAGAGGGGTATTCACGGTCAGTAAAATTAGGTAATGATAATGATTAACAAATATATAGTTCTCAGCAGGTCACAAAGTATTTTCAAGGTTACCTGCACAAAAATATTCATATTTCAAATATTTCATATATCATTTTACCACAAAATTCATACACTAAGAACACATATTTTGACATCACTTTTAATATAGAGATATTTTGTAAGTATGAACATTGAAGTCTTATTTTCCTTAGTCGTATAGGAAGCAGAGCATACCCCTTGTCCTGTCACCATGGCTCACTTTATCTTTCACTGTGTAACAGCCAGCTGCAGTCTTATATAATACCTACCATCGTCAAAAACATAAGGACCCAGCATCACAGAAGCTATAGCGACTTCCAGTTTTCTGCATGCTCTGAGTTTCTAAAAAAAAAAAAAAAAAAAAAAAAAAAAAACCATGAAAATCCAGACAAAAATAGTAATATTTATTTTAGAAAAAAAATACTGCCACTGAGTTCCTCTACATAATGAACTCCTTGTTGTAACCAAGCATCACATCATTTGTTTTATATCCAATCTTCTCTTTCCTTTCCTCCCTCCCTCCTTAGTTTTCCTCCTTCCTTCCTTCTCTTCATCCTTCCTTCTTTTTTTCTCCTTCCAGCTTTATTGATATGTAATGGACATATAACATTGTATAAATTTAAGTGTTAATTTGATACACTTGTATATTGTGAAATGATTTTTAACCCCTGTAGGATTAGTTAACACCTTCTTCACCTTAAATAATTGCCGTTTCATTTTTTTTATGGTGAAAATATTTCAGATCTACCCCTTAGCAATTTTCAAGTATATAATATAGTATTGTTAACTATAATCACCATGCTATATGTTAGATCCCCAACACATATTCATCTTTTAACTGAAAGTTTATACACTTTGGCCAACATCTCCCCATTTCCCCCACCCTCCAGCCATTCTACTCCCTGTTACTATTTTAGATACTACATGTGAGTGATGTCATTACAGTATTTGTTTTCTCTTTCTGATTTATTTCTCTTAGCATAATGCCCTCAAAGTTCATCCATGTTTATATATATATAATCATGTTTTCTTTACCCATTCATTCATTGACAGACACTTAGGTTGTTTTCATATCTTGAATTTTGTGAATAAAGCTACAATGAACATGGGAGTGCAGATATCTCTTCAAGATACTGATTTCATTTCCTGTGGATATATACCCAGAAGTGGAATTGGGCCATATCATAGTTCTATTTTTATTTTCTTGAGGAACCAGTATTCCCCTTTGCTGTTTATAATGTATCCAACTTTAGACATCTCATTTTTCTTTTTTTTTTTTAAGATTTTATTTATTTACTTGACACAGAGAGAGAGAGAGAGAGAGAGCACAAGCAGGGAGAGCGGCCGGCAGAGGGAGAAGGATGAAGCAGGCTCCCCGCTGAGCAGGGAGCCTGAAGCAGGACCTGAGCCTAAGGCAGACACTTAACCAACTGAGCCACCCAGGTGCCTTCGTTTAATTTTTCTAACCCCCCTGTAACTTTATAATATAGGGACAATAATGTAGTACTTATATGATTGCTGGAAAAATTAAATGAAATAATATAAAGACCTCAATGTAACGATTGTTTGTATAGTATTATTGAGCACTAGAAATTAATTATGGAAAAACACATTATTTCCCTTTAAAATTTTTGAATTCCCACTTTCTCTCTCACCCTCTTAGACCCTTGAATTCTAATCCCAAACCTACTACTGACTTGCTCCTACCAACACTTGATAATGGATTCAGTTCACCTGATCATCATATGCAAACTTACATCTAAGATGTCTGAAGCTAGAGAATCATTTTTTAACCTTTAAAACCTATAAAACTGCTCCACCTGAGAGCCCATTAAACCAATACTTACCCCCTATTTAGAAGCATGCTAACCTAACCTTACCCCAATATTTGCTGTAGGCAAATAAACATAACCTTGTATCCTACAAAAGAAGGTTTGTAATATCACTCACAGTCCCTGGAGAAGGTCAGAGTCAAGCCAAAATCTGTCATTCACTATGGACTGAAAACACACTAGTGATATTTTTCTGAACCCACACAAGCATACAGGATCCTTTCTGGTAGAATTTGCATTGCCAGCAGATGCTGGTCTTGTTCTTGATTCTGAGTTTCCATGAGGTCATTGCATCATTCATGCTTCTGCTACTTCAGTGCCCAAATCTGGACCCAGAAAAATGGATAACCTATTTCAGAGCGTCCACTATACATACCACTTAGTGTTTTTATTACAACATCTGGTTTTTTTTCCTAGGATAGTTTGTAGTTAACACTTTTCTTAAGTAAGTAGCCCCATTGACCCACTTAACCTTAAATAATATGGTCATCCTTAGAGCCTAGAGCACCCAGAACTGGATTCATTGTGTTTCTAACCAAGGCATTATTCTCTAGAATTCCTTTCATGATCTGGTGACAATCTGCTTATTCATATAGAGTGGCCAGTACCTTGGGGGAGTTTAGCAGAAATTCCAAGCTCTTCAGGTTAGTATTTAGCTGACCAGGGTTGGCAGGTAGTCCAATCATTTCATGCTCTCCCCACATGAGATAGTGGATTAAGGTAAGCAAACAATGGGAATCATTTATGCCCAAAGAGAGATAATTCACCGTCCTATAATAATTTGATGAGAGGGAGAGGTAAGCTCAGAGAGGATTGTTCTAAGTCTGCTTGGTAAAGAACACTCAGAAGCGTCCTGATCTAGCTCACAGGGATCACAGAAGTAACTGATGACACTCACACTTGACATGAAGCTAGAAAGAGAAGGAGCTGTAATGAGATTTACTTAGTAAAAGTCATCTGAGAGAGAAATAAAGTCATAAGATATTGAGGAGGAACTGTAGGACCCAGAAAATGGTCAAGAAGAGCAGGGTCAACATGGCAGTATTGATCCTTTTGTAGGGATAAAATTGAGATAATGTGTCATAGCCCCTTCTCAGCAAACTCCCCATTTGCTCCTTTCTAAAATTTATATTGTACAGCTTTCTTCATTAACCATCCAGTGTGATGCTCTGCATAAGTGATAATCTCCATTTATAGATGCTAAAAATCTTTGAAAAGTAAAGTAACATGAAATTCCAAAGACAGTTTTAAATTTGAAAAAACAGTACTATTAACATAAGCTCACACTGAGCTCAAGATACTTCTACATGTTTAATATATTGTTTAGAGGAAAGAAAATTGAAGCTAAGATCTTCTTTTAGTAATGACCATTTTAATGTCTGCTATCACACTGGGTAAATAATGTAGAGCTTCCAAATTTAGTCATAATAAGCAATCATTTTTCAATAAAAATGGGTAATTACTCCATTTCAGCTTCCATATAAGTGCCTATAGAATTAAAATGTTGACTTAAAATACATTTCAAATATTAATCTTAATGTAATTCCCAAGGATCTTATCTTCAGAAGTTATTCCTAAAGATCACTGATTTTCCCTTAGATTAGGGCCATTTCATTTTCATCTTGGTCTAGAATAGTAAACACTATGGTCTACCTCCTTTATTCTCAGGATTAGTGAAATTTTTTTTGAAGAGTTAAAAATTGAGGAAAGGCAATATATGAGCATTTAATAAAAATATATACACTTCAGAAAATACAGTGTTTGTCACAGACTGAGGAGCACTTCCTCATCACAACTTAGGTTTCTGTCCATTGGTGAGAGTTCCATGATTATACCAGTGCTGCTTGTCTCTGGCTTCTCATTCACTTCTCTGCAGGGGAGAAAGTGGAGCTTAATCTGCATGGTAAATTCAAAAGGAGAAAGAGAGCATATGCAGCCTAGCCATTCCTCACTCTAAGGAGCCAGCATGCCTACATACACCAAGCTCGACCTTTTACAAAGATTGTCTCCTGTATGGGGAGGCTCCGATTACTCATCCACACTTCAGGCTTAAGTAAGAGTATCTAATTCAGTCCTAGGGATTTCACCTTCCTGCAGATATTTTCTCCAATATCAACCTTATCAGTCATAAAAGTGTTATGTTGGTGTTAAGTTGCCTCACTTATTGTATTGTTTCTCAGTTGACAGTGTTTGTTAGGCCCACGTCAACACCAAGTGCCAGTAATTCAGTTGCTGATTCCTTCACGGTTGTGCTCTGGTCTGGAAAGCTGTAGATGAGGGCTTGTAATTTATTCTCCGCACTATTACTGTAGGCTTGGTGAATGCATGTCTATGAAGACAACCACAAAGCTTGGGACACAGAACAGAGAGCAGAGAGTCATGTACTCAGTAACTACTTTGAGCATGCACTATGTGCCGGGAATATTCTGGATACTGGGAATATAGTACTAGAAGGGACAAAGTCACTGCCTTTATGGCATCTACTTTCTCCTGGGGGGAAAGGTAGTCATGAGAATATCCAGGGGAAAATATTCCAGACAGAAGATATAGAAACTTCAAAGGTCCTAAGAGGAAACACACTTTTATCAAATGTAAAGTATAAAAACACACTTTTATCAAATGAAAGACAACCAGAGTGACTGAAATGTAAAAGAAATGAACTGAGAAGCAGGAAACAATGAACCTAGAGGGGTAGATAGGTCCTGGATCATGAAAGGAGACCTTGTAGGCCGGGATTTTAAAATAAAGAAATTACTCAATAAAATACGAATGTTGGGGCACCTGGGTGGTGCAGTCAGTTAAGGGTCTGACTCTTGGTTTCGGCTCAGGTCATGATCTCAGGGTTGGGAGAGTGAGCCCTGTGTCATACTCTGTGCTGGGTAGGGAGCCTGCTTGAGGTTCTCTCTCCCTCTGCCACGTCCCCCATAAATAAATAAATAAATAAATAAATAAATAAATAAATAAATAAAATAAATAAAACAAATGTATTTTAGTGTTTACAGTTGGGAATATGATCTGAATTTAAAATTTTTATTTTGGCTGTTTGGGTTGAAAGGATTTCAGAGAGAGCAAGTAAGACCCAATTACAGTGGTTTAGGCCCAAGACAATTGCTCGTTTAGGGTTGTCCTTGTGGGGCAATAGGAGTGGTCAGGTGTGAAAAATCTGGGGAGTAGAGTCAATAGTACTTATGTACAGATGGTCTATGGGTTGTGAGAAGGGTTGCGACCTTAGGAATTAAAGTTAACACCTATGTTTCTATCCTGATCACCTGAGTGAATAGGAGTACACTATCTAGAGATGGGAACAACTTTTGGAGGGTCAATTTGTACTTTATCTTACACAAATGGTCGTTTGTTTCCATACGTTTGTAGTGTCTTTAGGCTACCAAGTTGAGATAATCAAGTAGGCAGCTGGTTATATGTGTGTGAATCTTGGGGAAAGTCGGGGCAGAGATATTTTACCTGTTGTTCTTTGTTGCCATGACTTAAAAAATTACTGGAAATTAGTGAGATTAATAATATAAAATATTGTATCTGGAAATATATTGTTTGACCAGCATTATGCTAAGCACTACACATCTCTCACCTAAATTAATCCTCACAACAGCACACTTTTATACAAGGAGAAATGGAGGCTTAAGGAGAGTAATAATTTGCCCAAAGCACACAGATAATAAGTAGTAGACTAGGCCTTGAACTCATGTTGTTCTGACTGCAAAGTCCATGCTCACTGGCCTAGGTTCAAGGGTACAGGAGACACCTTGAACCTTCGTGGGTCTTAGAATAGGAGGCTGGGTTTTGTTTGTGACTTTAATTAACAATATGACTTGCCTTATATAATCAATAAGAAAACCCCTGTAACTCAACATTTCAGTGCACTTGATTTCAAAGCCACTAAGAAAAGGGCAATTTATAATTTGAAATTTGAAAATGACAGTTGTAGAGGAAGAGAACTCCCAAGAATTGGGGGTAGATAATAATCAAGTGTTCCTAACCTAGTGTCCAGAGCTTTCATCAGATTATTTCAGGAGGTTCACCATAAATCTCAGTGTGTCCAAAACAAACCTAATTTATGCCTGTTATCTCAGGATAATTAGATTAGTAATGTCCCCCTTTAGATCTCAAAAGCATCTCACTTTGACAAATTATATGGTCACTCAATACTTAAAGGTCTTGGACACAAAATACTGTGAATAACCAATAGAGTACAAATACCCACAAATCCCATACTCTACCTCTTTTAAAGAAGAGAAACCAAGGCCGCTGAGGTGAGAGTACACACCACACAGGAGCCCCTTCATTCACCCTTCATATCCATCTGTTGAAGTCCAACCCCCTTTCAAAACTCAATTTGAAATTCATTCATTTTTTTCACTCAGCTTTCTCTCATCAGTGTATATTTGCCACCCCTATGAACTTATTACAAATTATTTTCTGTTGAAGCACAAAAGGATTTTTTCTTATTTAAATGTAAGCTCCCTATATCTTCAAATGTCTCACTAAGTCTTACCATTTTAGGTATTCAATAACTGTTTATTGAATCAATGTTAACAAAACCGAAGTGTTATTCAGGTATGGTGGGAAACATATTTGGTAGTTGTTTTTTTAAAGAATATCGATTGCAGGGTTTGTGAGATCTACTTCTTTGTGTCTTCCACAGGACAAATGAGCATATCTCTGCATATGAGAATCCTTTATAATAATTTCAAGATGTATACAACTGGTGCCAATGTACAAATCAGACACATTTTCTGCCCAAATTTCAGAAACCAAATTGTAAATTAGGGAGGTAATTACATAAAATGTGTAATCTGCCACAATGTCCCAATAGAGAAGGGTTTACCAAATGTTTTTTGAGAACTGAAAATGTGTGCTTTCTTAAATTACACAGTTGTAAGGCTTGACTGGAATAAACTCAAGTGAACTAAATTGATACAATACAAAATACTGGTTGTAACACTGTAATACAGTAAGGTTACAACATTGTTACATATTAGGTTCTAAACTACTCATAACGAAGAATATGCTACTTTTCCTATATATACCTGTTATAGCAGGTCTTGCTTACAATGGTGTTTGAGAACAACTGGGCAGGACTAAGGAACAAAAGGAAAGTCTATATGCAAATATTTAAATATTCAAGGCTTTTAAAAAAAACTATCCTCATTCGAATTGTTAGGGGGGTAGGATGTAAAGAATTTTAAGATGTTCTTGCTTGGGGCGCCTGAGTGGCTCAGTTAGTTAAGTGTCTGACAGATGATTTTGACCCAAGTCATGATCTCAGAGTCCTGAAATTGCACCCCTGTTGGGCTGCATGCTGGTTGTGGAGCCCAGTTGGGATTCTTTCTCTCCCTCTGCCTCTGCCCCTTCCTCACCATCTCTCTCTCTCTCTGTCTCACTCTACCTCTCTCCTTCCCTCTCCAAAAAAAAAAAAGTTCCTGCTTGCCTACCAGGTTCACTACATTCTGTTTTAATATTAAACATTTGAAACCATAAAAATTGTTAATTGATATGTTTATTGTCATGAAAATTAAGCACATATAGTAGAATAACACTTTATTTGGGTTATGGCCTACTGTGCTGAAGTTACATGGATATAGGTGAGTCAGCTTTCACTAAGTTATTATGTGTTAACAAATGACCTGAAACTCTCAATGGCTTCCAACAATGAAAGGTTCTTTCTTATTTGATTATGTCTCAACCGCAGGTCAGCTGCAGGCTTGTTTCACATGTCTTCTTCTACCTGGGCTCAGGCTGAAGGACTGTGGCTTATCTGGGTCTTCTTTATTATTATTATTCCAATGATATTTCAATTTAAATAAAGCTTACTCATGTTAAATACTCTTTGTGTGCTGGAATGAAAAAATAAAAACGATCAATGGCAGAACCACAGGATGGCTCTTAGAGCTTTCACTAGGATGTGGCAACATTAGTTCCAAAGCAAGTCACGTGGTCAAGCTAATGTCGATAGAGCATGGAAGTAACCTCTTACAGAGAGGGTAACATATAATTGGGAATAATAATAGAATTTACCACAGTGCATATGATACATCTCACAGCAACCACAGCATATGAATTTTGATTATGCACTAAAATAGAAATCAGGCAACTGTGATCCAGAAATCATAGAGAAAATAGCTCTATTGGAATAGAATCTGCTTATTTTTTCTACCTGCAACACACAGACATGAGTATATATTAAAGCACACTGGCAAATACACACACACACACACACACACACACACACACACACACACACACTGGTGTTAATAATCACCACTCTCTGAAGATCCTTAAATTTTGCTGTCTTTAATTGGATGTCAGGTTAGCAATAATTTCTGAGACTAATGAAAAAAAAATGCCATGAAGGATAGCTGTTATCTGTGATGCCAGGTTCTGTGTTCTGTCTGTAATTGATGGAACTGGTCTGAAAGGTGAAAAATGTTCTTCTTTGTAAGGGAGTATATTTATTACCAAACAGGAAAAGAATAAATTGTTTTCCAAATCAAAAAAGATTTATTATGTGTTATTGTTCACTCTACATCCAGGAATATTGTAGGTATTAAAAAGGACACAAAGTAGTAGTCAATGACGATGCCTTTATAATTTTTGAACCTAAGAAGTATGTCAATCAATTTTCCAAGTATTTATACAAAACAGTGAAGTATCCTGATATATGACTATAACATATGTTGCATTGAGTGGAAATTTAATGCTTAGAACTTATTAATAAAACAGGCTTGAACTGAACCTTCTGGAAGAGTAGCAAGTGATAAGGAGTTCAACATTTCATAATTTACAGTAACAGGAAGCAGAAAAGTTAGTGACTGAAATAAGTCTTGAAATTAACCAGCCAGAATGAACTCATTAGGCAAAAACTTTAACAAAATATGAAGTTACTATATTTTTCTCATTAGTTATCTCTGGTCCCATAAAAGAGACAATCAATATGACATAATCCTAGTTTAATAAGGGCTTTCCAAATATAGTTTTTCAAAATTAATTAGCCTGTTAATCATAAAAAGAGAAATGAATAGGTAGGTAGACTCTCTAACATTGAAATACCCTAAAGAAGCATCAGACCCATTTTATTAGATTTAACATGTCTATTAATTTAATCTCACAAGATACTAATATTAAAATGCTGAATGATACTCTTATTAATAAATAATTTTCCTTTTTTCTTTATAAATCTAATCTTCACAGAGACCCCATTGTTCATGTCTCCACTGAATCAAGCTGGTAAATTTGTTTTTTAAAAGTACCCCCAAAATAATCAGATGTCAAGTATTTAATGGAAATATTTGTGATAAGGACATAAGCATCTTAGTGAGGCTATCATAATATTTATCCTTTTTCTCATTAATGTTTGAAAGGCAGTGTATGGAATAAAGGGCTCTGTTTTATAGTGAGTGGAGCTCTAGAAGGCAGCTGAGAAAACAGAATTAAGAAAAGATATTAGAAAATTTGGACAGGAATATGAAAAAATGACCAAATGTGGGAAGAAATTCAATTAGTCCCTGTGACTCTCTGTATTTTATGTGATAATACAGCATATTTTGTGTGATTTACCAAAGATCTTCACAAAATATTAACACAGACAATAGTATTAGATGCTTGTTACACATATGCTAGAATTTTGTATGGTTCTTCTCGTAGTCCTAATATGTAAGTGAACACAGTACAAATAACTTGTTAGTGAGCTAGTGCACACATGATGGACATGTGCACTCACACACAATTTCACTCAAGAAACATCCATTATATTGCCACTACTGGCCAGGAATGCACTAGGTGCTGAGATGCAATGTGTGTGACTCCCACATGGAGGCGATACCCAGACAGTTTGGATAGGCTAGTCTGAAGCTGAAAAGAATAGGTTATAGAGATTATATAAAAGAATATAAACTGCAGATGTAGTTTAGGTAGTCATCAGTCTATAGATGTTACTTTAAAAATGGACATGTATAAAGATCACTTGGAGAGGTAGTAGAGAGAGATAAGAAGAAGATTCAAAGAAGACCCAAAGAATGCCACATTTTTAGGGTTAGGGATCACCAACAGAGCAGCTTTTGAAGAAGGAGAGAAATTAAAAGAGGGAGGCATACTCTGGAAAACAGTATGGAGGTTCTTCAAAAAGTTGAAAATAGAGCTACCATACAATCCAGCAATTGCACAGCTGGGTATTTACCCCAAAGATACAAATGTAGGGATCCGAAAGGGTACATGCACCCCGATGTTTATAGCAGCAATGTCCACAATAGCCAAACTGTGGAAAGAGCCAAGATGTCCATCGACAGATGAATGGATAAAGAAAAGGTGGTCTATATACACAATGGAATATTATGCAGCCATCAAAAGGAATGAGATCTTGCCATTGGCAACGACGTGGATGGAACTGGAGGGTGTTACGCTGAGTGAAATAAGTCAATCAGAGAAAGACATGTATCATATGACCTCACTGATATGAGGAATTCTTAATCTCAGGAAACAAACTGAGTGTTGTTGGAGTGGTGGGGGGTGGGAGAGATGGGGCAGCTGGGCGATAGACATTGGGGAGGGTATGTGGTATGGTGAGCGCTGTGAATTGTGCAAGACTCTTGAATCATAGACCTGTACCTCTGAAACAAATAATACATTATATGTTAAAAAAAAAGAAGAAGAAGATAGCAGGAGGGGAAGAATGAAGGGGGGGAATTGGAGGGGGAGATGAACCATGAGAGACGATGGACTCCAAAAACCAAACTGAGGGTTCTAGAGGGGAGGGGGTTGGGAGAATGGGTTAGCCTGGTGATGGGTATTAAAGAGGGCATGTTCTGCATGGAGCACTGGGTGTTATACACAAACAATGAATCATGGAACACTACATCAAAAACTAATGATGTAATGTATGGTGATTAACATAGCATAATAATAATAAAAATAAAAAATAAATAAAAATAAAAAAATAAAAAAGGGAGGCATGAGAGAAAGCAGAACAAAAGAGAATTTCAAAAAACAGGGGGTGGTCCATTTTGTGTAACCTTCCTGAGAGATCCAGTAGAAAGAAGACTAAGCAGGGTCTGTTGGGCTTAATATCATCAAAGCTGTTGGTGACCTTGACAAGATGGGTTTTGGTAGCACTGAGGGAGAACAAGAACACATACACACACACACACACACACACACACACACAATTATGATGTCCTATGGTTCACGGACATTATACCCAGGCTGCCTAATTGTTTGGAAAGCCTGGTATTTCTGAGACCATTGTTAAATTCGGTAACTCTGAAGTGCCTTAATTCAAAACGGACCTCTGACTATGAGGAAGTAACAACTTCTGTCAGCAACTATTATTTGTCCACAATCAATGCCTTGGCCCCATGTATTTAAAGTAAGCTATCTAAATAATAAATAATTTATTTCTTATATTGCTGAAGATATTCCACAATAATTAACTGCATATAAGACTGTGGAACTTTACATGCTCTTTAAAAACCACCAGTAATGACTAAGTGACTGGGAGTCCCATATGCAGACAATTTCAGAATTTCTTTAAGGACAAAGTTAACTTTTGCATATATTATTGAATCTTCTTTCTTGTTTCTCAATCAGACTACCCTAAACATTTTTCATTCTGGATTTATTAAAAATAATTGCTGATTTATCCATAAAATCATTCCTTAAATTTTAAAGAAGTATAACTGAGTTAAATGAATACCTAAAGTATGCTTTACAGAATGTCCTACCTGCCCCTCACCACACATATATTATTTATTCAAGTCATAGATCCCAAGACCACTCAACCAGAAGAATCAAGATTTATACAGTAGTCATAATGCATGTATGAACAACAGTGACCTCATGTGGCTAATGCTTTATGCCTGAAACTATTAGACTAAGAACAACAACAAAATAGTCTGTGCTATACATCAAGGCTTCTGTCATAATGAATGATTGGAGCTGTCCAGGCCATGCAACATAATTTCTTTTTTAAGGCTTCTAATTACAAAGCAATCCCTTCCAAGGACCAGTTGGATTCACTGTGTGTATGTTTATAAGTTTAGATTGTTCAAAGATTAATATTACGGAATAAGGTGTCTTGAGGGCCAAAGGATCAAATCTTACTTTTTCTGGTCACCCAGTGCACTCAGAGGCACATTGAAGGAACTTTCTAAATGCTTCATGAATTCCATCTTGTCTTCCCTATCCTGGTTTATTCCAGTGTTAAAAATAAATGCCTAAATGGAAATTTAAGAACAAACCATTGGAGCTTTATTACTCAGCTGTTTCTAACTTTGGGGAAATGGTGTATTTCTCTCCCTCTGAGCAGTTCTCTCAACCAAGCTTGAGCTATGGTAATGAAACTCAGGACGTTCACTCAAGGATTGGCTCAAAAATATTTTACTGCATTATCAGCTAGAACAAGTCTCAAATATATTATATAGTATTAAAAATAAAATAACTATGTCTTTTATAGTCAAGGGTAATATCCTTTACCTTATCGATTTCTAAGGATTGCTGTATTTAGATACTTACCTATCTAACTGCACCAGTAAGATCTTAGCTGGTGAATGTCCTATTAAGGGTAAATACTGAAGTAACATGATAGTGAGTAGATTACTGACTGTGGCTCTTGCTCAGAATTTATGCATTCTATTTCCTAGCTCAGAGGTAAAGAACTCTGAAGTAAGAAGACCTGGCTGATAATCCTGACTTCAACATGTATTTGGTCTTGGGCCATCCACTATCTTCTCTTCGACTCAGAGTATGCATTTCTGAAATGGGAGAGGATATTAGCATTTACCTTATAGAGTGAGCCTAACTCTCAAATTAGAAAATAAATGTATATCATTTGGTGTGGTCTGAACGTGTGTCTCCCCAAAATTTATATGTTGAAATCCTAATGCCTAATATAATAGTATTAAGAGGTGGGACTTTGGGGAGGTACTTAGATCATGAAGATAGAACCCTCATAAATGAGATTGGTGCCTTATAAAAGAGACCCCAGAGAGTTCCCTAGCCCCTTCTATCATGTGAAGACACAGGGAGAAGTCTGCAGCCCAGAAGAAGGCTCTGACTCACCATGCTGGTACTCTGATCTGGAACTTCCAGCCTTCAGAACTGTAAGAAATAGGTTTCTCTTGTTTATAAGCTACCCAGTCTCTGGTATTTTGCTATTTTGTTACAGAAGCCCTAAGAACTAAAATAGCATCGCGTAAGTTTTTGGCACATAGTAAGTGCTCAGTGTTCCAAACTATGATTTTTAATTAAATGTATCTTATTATTTTTTCTTCTCTACTATATTTCTGCTTTCTTAAGAATTAAGATGCATTATATAGTTTATCATTTCCCCCCTCTCTTTGTTCCCATTTTTAACCTAATGCTTTATCTTTCTATACTCATTTCCTTTATCTTCTTCTTAGACTAAGAAAGCACCAGGTAAGAAGTGTAGGTAATTCCTGCAAATATACTTACCTAGTTGTTCCTTGGGAATTTAGAGCGTGCTTTGAAATTATCAGCAGCTGTGGAATTTTTTAGTCTAAGGTCTGGTTATCTAGAAAGACTTCTTATTGTAATTAGAATAAGTTTGGTACCATATTTACCGCATAAAGGAATATAACACACTCATAAAAATCTATCTGTGAAGGATGATATTTAAAACTCTCATCTAGGATGGCTGGGTGGCTCAGTTGGTCAAGCGTCTGCCTTCGGCTCAGGTCATGATCCCAGGGTCCTGGGATCGAGCCTCACGTTGGGCTCCCTGCTCAGCAGGGAGCCTGCTTCTCCCTCTCCTCCCTGCTTGTGTTCTCTCTCACTATCTCTGTTGCTTTCTCTGTCTCTCTCTCTCAAATAAATGAGTAAAGTCTTTAAAAAAATAAATCTCTCATCTAATTATTATCTTGATGCTTAAAAATAGAAGAAACAATCAAAGTATCTTGAATAATCTAAAATAAAAAATACCTATAACATAATAAAATATACCCATATAAAATTTTGCACATTTCCTTTCCATGACTGAAAGGAAGTTTATGTTTACTTCATTGTTTTAATAATCCTAGAATTATTTTCATTCATTTATTCAACAAGTATGTATTAAGATCCCATTAATGCCAGGTAGTGTTTTTGAAACAATGATTCCATAGTAAACAGAATAGAGAAGATCAGTTCTTTTGTGGATTTTACATTCTAGAAAGGAGAAACAGATAATAAATAATAAAGGAGGAAAGAAGATAGTTAATAAATGTGCATCAAGTGGCAGTTGGCATGATAGAATTAAGTTGGGATCAGAGGGATAGAGAGTGATGGGGTATTATTTTACCTAAGGTGGTCAAGAAAGGCATCCTTTATAGAGGAATAGTTAAAAAGACTTCCAAAGTGTTAAGGAAGAACTTTTCAGGCAGAGGGAATAGGAAGAGCAAAGGCCCTGCAGAAGTAGACTTGAAGCATGCAAAAAGTTCTGTGGCTAGAGCAGAATGAATGAGGAAGAGCGGGTTGGGACATGAGTCCAGAGGCACCAAATCATGTCAGGCTCTGTAAGCTGTAGTGATACATTTAAATGTATCCAATACAAATATGAAAAGCCTTGTAAAAATTTGATCAGAAAAGGGAAATAATCTGGCTTATATTATAAAAGGCTCACTCTAGCTTTGGGGTACATAATGGGCTGTGGGAGTAGGGGGAAAGGAAGATGAGAGACCAGTTAGGAAGTTTTAAAAACAATCCAGGCAAGAGGTGATGGTGGCTTAGCCAGAATGTTTTGGTAGATGAGGGGGAATATATTCATATATCAGGTATGATTCAAAGCCATAATTTAAAGATATTTCTTTTTTTTAAGATTTTATTTGTTTATTTGAGAGAGAGGATGAAATAGAGAGAGCATGAGAGGGGGAGGGTCAGAGGGAGAAGCAGACTCCCCGCCGAGCAGGGAGCCCGATGCGGGACTTGATCCCGGGACTCCAGGATCATGACCTGAGCCGAAGGCAGTCGCTTAACCAACTGAGCCACCCAGGCGCCCAAGGAATTCAAAGGTACTTCTAATGGATTGGATGCAGAATATAAGACAAAAGAGGATTCAAGGGTAGTCCAAAGATTTTTGGCTTGAGCAGCTGTAAGAAAGAAGATATCTTTTGCAGAGATGCGGCAAACTGGATAAGCAGATTTTTTTTTTCCCCCAGAGGAGGGACACAGAGAAGTAGAATGGAGAGTTTAGTTTTGCACATTTTGAATTGGAGATGTTTTAGATATTCAAGCTTTGATGTTAAATAGACAGTTGGATATTTCAGGCTGAGGTTTAGGGGAGAATTCCCAAAAGAATTTAGAACTTTGAAAGCTATATTGATGGTATTTAAATCCACACAACTGGAGCAGATCATCCGAGAATTGAGTGTAGATAGAAAAATGTTTTGAGAGGGGAGGCCTGGGGCTTTCCAATTTTTAGAGCTCAGGTTGGTGAGAAAGAATTGACAAAAGAGACTAATAAGGAATGAATATTAAACTAGGAGACAGCTAAGAAAAAATGTCCTGGAGGCCAAGTGAGGAAAAATTTTCAAGAAGGGAGACAGTTAAGTGTGCTACATGGTACTGATAGGTTGAGTGTAAGGAAGACTAAGAACTGACCAACAGATTTGGCAAAATGGAGCTCACTGGTGTCTAGGTGACCATGATAAGAATTGTAAGGGCAAAAGGCTGACAATGGCGAGTTCCACAAGGGCAAAGGTAGAGAGAGGAGTGGGTTCAGGAGATAAAACTTATGAAGAATCAGGGGACTTGCATGTGAGAGAAGTTTTTAGTAATCAAGTGGTCTGTGGCGTGCCGAGACATTGCTTTTAAAGTAAAGAGCTAAGTATGGCATCTTGCAATCTGTTTCAATTAGAAGGAAGCACAATGTCTGGTAGGACTCTCTAGGTTTGGAGGTGGCATAGTCCTCATGTAGGAATTCTTTTCTAGCCTTATTACCAATGACATGAAAGATCACCAGCTTTGAATAGGGCCCAGATCAGGAAAGATCTCTTTGTTAGATCCAGGGAAGAGTACGAGCAGACCTGTCATTTGAACCACAGGACACAGCCGCCTCTATCATTTTAGAGGCATCTATGATGGGAGAAGATGCCATATGGAGGTTATAGGAAGTCCCAGTAAAAAGAGTCACAATGTAAACACCTATAGTTCTGAAGCAAAGCCATGGGATCTACAGAAAAAAAAAATTCCATTCAAAATGAGTCCTCAGTTCCTGCTGAGTTTTAAGATGGAGTACCTGACTATGGCATCTCAATGACTATGCTGCAAGAATGGTCCATCTTGGGCTGGATATTGTCAGGTATATCAAGGCACAAGTTAGGCTAGTCCAACAGCAACCCACTGTAAAATGAAAACGGTACTTGTAGGATCAGGCATGAGCAAGGCCCAAAGGCAAAGTACAAAGAGGTAGCCCAGATTCCCATGCCACCCACCATTGTCATACTGATATCTTTCCCTTGGCTGACATCTATGGCCATAATAGGGGGTGTGATAAGATCAAATGACAGGAGGAAAAGGAGTAAGCTCTTTTAAGGGTAGATTAGACAGGCATATGTCTACAAACTAGAAGTGAACATTTACTGTAGTCAAACTGTGCTCAGGGGAGGTCCAGAAAGACAAAAGTGAAGGAAAATCTTCTCAATAGACAGAATTTTGGATGGTGCACTTGATCATTTCCTTTGCAAGGAAAGAGAAGTGGCCTGAGGTTAGAATATATGAAACAAGGGCTACTTGAGGATAGCTTGTCAGGAAGGAAAAAGATGTGAAGATCAGGGACAAGGAGGTCTGGGGAAAAGGCATGTCGATGGGCCTATGGACTGGATTGGAAGTATTTTGTATCACATATTCAAGCCCTCCAGAAAATACCCACACTGGAAAAAATTAAATAATCAGTGTGACAAAATAATTCACACAGTTGATATCAACCAGCCTGTATTATCAGCCTCTCCAGTGTTGGCATAGTGGGCACAGGAAAGGTGTGGTCATTGTGGTAGTAATGGAGGCTCTGAATGGGCCTTACAGTGTGGGTTCCCTCTTACCAAGGATGACCTAGCTGCAACTGCTGCCAAATGTCCAATTTGCCAGCGACAGAAACCAATGCTAAGCTTCCAATATGGCCCCATCCTTTTAGGAGATATACTAGACATGAGGTTAAGTTGATTTCTCTTACCCTTTTCTGTCCGTAGGGCTGCAGCCAGCACTACTTTCCAGGTTTAGAGAGGGTTTGATCCTCTTAAGTAAAATTCTATATATAATCACATCCAATGAAGAACATTCTTTACTGGAAATTAGGTGAGGTGGATCCACTGGTCCTATGTCATACTGTACCTCCCAGAAGCTGTCAGCCTGACAGAATGATGGAAAAGCCTCTGTAGGCATAGCCAAGGTACCAGTGTAGAGATTATATCCTGCAAGGATGAGGCATGTAGTATATACACTCAGTCAACAACCCTTATATGGTTCTATGTCCCTAGTAGGTAGAACACCTGTGTCTTGGTCTGGAGCCAAAGGGAGAAAGTAGTAGCTCTGCTAACTATCACTCCCAGTGATTCCCTTGGTGACTGTGTGCTTCTCCCTCCTGCAAATCTAGACTCTGCAGGTCTAGATGTGCTGGTTCCACCAGGGAACATAGCAAGTCTCTCATTAAACACTCAGCTGGGGCTGCAGCATTGTCACTTTGGCCTCCTTGTGCAGAGACTAACAAGAAGGAAGAAATGGAGATCCCATTCTCATAGGTAGAATTAACCCTGTCCCTTGGGAGGAGGTAGCATTCCTGTTGTGTAATGGAGGCAGGGAAGAAAATGCTTAACATTTAAGAGATCCACTAGAACTCCTTTGCCTACCTGTGACAGAAAATGGACAAATGCAGCAGCCATGGAACCTCAAGAAGAGGACCTGGGTTACCCCACCAGGTAAGCCACCTAAACCAGCAGAGATCCTAGGCAAGGACCCAGAATGGGTAGTAAAGGAGAGAAAAGAGGAGTACCAGTGGTGGCCTCAAGACCAATTGTAGCAGTGAGGACTATAGTTTATCCTACAAATTTTCCTTTTGCAAATCTCTTCAGAAAAAGAGACCAACTGTAAATCTGGAACTGTTCTTGGATGAGGTGAATTTATATAAAGCTAGTGGATTCAAGCTGCTCAAGGATGTTTTGGAGTGCTGCTCAGATTCCCACCTGCACCCCCACCTCAGACTTAAGACTGCCACCTGAGCTGCCTGGATGGTTGCCTGATGACAGCTCACAGCTGAATTCCTTCCTCCAAAGTGCCCTCAGCTGAAAGGAGCTGCCTGGCCCAAGGTTCAGTACCCCCCGTCACACACACACACTAGTCAGCTCTCATCTGATTGTTGCGAGGTGGACTGGGGAGACCTCCAGGTCCTGAGGCCTCCACCCAGCCCATCCCAGAAGTCTCTAGAGGGTCTTAGTCTCGAGGTAAGAAAAGAATTCCAGGAGGGACCAGACAATGTTTGAGAGGCGCAAGTGCAGAGTTTAGTAAAGTGAGAGAAAGTCCACTCTGGAGATGGAGATGTAACAGAGGGTCAGCTCCAGGGAGAGCTGCACCTGCTATGTGAGAAAGTAAATATTTCAAGGTGTTTTCTTGGTCACTTCATTTTTCATCATAAAATAAATTACACTGTTTTTAAAGAAGTGGATTTCAAAGACAAAAGAAAAATAGAGGCATAACTGGCTAAATTAATTCCCAAACAACGCAAACACTTTCATAGCAAAGCATAGATTTTTACTTTTGGTCTTCGTTTCCCTCCTGATGCCCCAAGGAACCTCTGATTCCCACCAGCCAATTTCCTTCCTCCCATTCCTTATGAGACTTAGTTCTGCTTTTTTGTGTGTGTTGTTTTCTAATTTAGATTTTACCCCAAAATGCTAGCTATATAAAAGGTATTAGCACGAAGAAACAAGGAGAAAAAAACAAAAACAAAAAAGCCCAAAACTTTTGTTTATTTCTAAATACCCTATAGGAAGTTGTAAAAAGATTCATGCATAACAATAGAATGTAAATGTAGGTAATGATTTGGATCTTCTCCAATTGCAGCCTCAGCCTTGAAAACAACAGATTTCTTTAGAAATTCACTGTAGCTCAAACATAAAATTCTTGTTACACCATGGCTAATTGACATTGCACAAGCATATGTAATGAGTTTTTCAATAAAGAAATAAATATCTTTTGTGTAGAGGGAGGAAAAAAAAAGGCCAACATGGGAGAATATTTCAGTAAATGAGTCAAGATAGGGATTCGGATGTTTTACATCTTTTCATTTATATTTGCATTTATATCACTGATCCATAACATTTCCAAATGAAAAGTGGCAGCACTCTGTGACAGAGGCATAGTAGAGTAATTATGGGGGAAAAGACCCAAAAAACCCTGAGGTCCCCATGTTTAATTAGTGCAAAAACATTAGCCTTGCAAATTTTTATAGTTTCTTCTTGTGTTTGACCCAGGGATATGGGAAAAATAATAACTAACATATCATGTAGATATGGGAGGAGTTCAAAACCACGGCTTTCTTCAGCCCATGTGACTCACTCAGCTTAGCTATTTTTAAACCATTTCTTGAAAATCTGCTAGTTTTTGGAAAGGATTTGAGATTGCTTTAAAAAAACTAAAGCAAGAAAAATAGGATGGCAGGTAAGAGAGTAAATGAATATAATAGCGCACAAAAAGAGACTGGAAAGGCTAACCGGAAGCTAGGAGTTAGATTAGCATAAAACAACCTCCTTATGTGGAGTAGTACATTTAATAGAGGACTGCTAATTCAGCCTAGCCTTTCTAAGCAGCCAGCAAAAAAGTGAATGATGATAGGGATTTGATTAACAACCTCTACAATGTAGAGAAAATCCAGTGGATTAAAATTAGTACAATGTTCTTAGTTGCTGAGACCTGAAAGATGTTTCTCCTGAGTCTTACCAAAGATGCCACTATATTGTAATTAAAATCCTCAATTACATTTTATATTCAAATTATTAGGAAAGAAAAGTTTTCCAGGGAAAACTTTTGCATCTCTGGCAATTTGTGGTTTTCATAATTTCCCTCAATTTAAGCCAAGGATACAATACTGAAGAGCAAAGTCAGCAAATAAAATTTAAATAAAGTTTAGCCCAGATATTGTTAAAGAAAAAATTCTAGCATTTGTTAAAATGGTAAGGGAAACTTTATTCCAAACTATTGCAATGGGGTATGGCATAGGGAGAGAGATCAGGTATAAGTCCAAATACAACAAAGACAACTGGGGATTTATAGGCATGGAGCAGGGTGCGGAGGTCAGTGGATAGAAATTACTAAGAGGAGACACCAAGGGTAGGAAGATTCTTGCTAAATTGGCCTTACAGAATTCTTGATAAAGATAGGTCAGGGACATATACTACAGAAATAGGGGATGAGGGACTTGATCAGATATCAAGCGTGATTAAATACCAAGGGAGGAGATTCTAGATAAGCTAACTTAGCAGGATTCTTGCTAAGACCGAGCAAAGCAGGTCTAGGAAAGACAGGATGGACAAGGAAGGCCCAGATTGAGACCTAGTCAAGAAGAGGACACAGGGGAGACTAGAGTTTGGTCAAGGAGAGTCTTAGTCAGTATCTACCGTGCACTAACATTGAGAACTGCCAGTATCTGTTTTCAAAAATAAGTTTGGTGAATTTTTATTTGTTAGGTTAGGATATCAGCATCTAAAAAAATAGTCTGCAATGAAGGAAATATCCCAGTCTAATACCTTAAGCAGAGAATAATTTTATAGGGCAGGACCGCAGTGGTTTAGGATTGTCCAGTGCCACCTCCAACTGGGTGGGTACATCTGCCAAATTCTGGAGGTACCACAGTCCATTTTGTACAAAGCTAATGGCATATTTTTCTGATGACCATTTTTCAGAAAAATACAAATTCAAATATTTATTTATCTCTAATATTTTACTCCACTATTCCTTTAACTGCGGTGTTGATCTCTCAACCAGTTTTGAACATAAGAGGAGAAGATGAGAGTTTTATTGACCCCTTAAATGCAGCAAATGGAAGGACATATGCTAGGCTATCCAAAACCATATTGCCTTGAAAATACAACGTCAGATATGGCAAGGGAGTAAATTTAAAAGTTTTCTCATTTGATATGTTAAGTAACATTTTAATTTTAAGTAATATATGTGTATCAATTATCTAGAATATACATAAGAATTAAAAGAAACTGAAGAGAAGGCATATGTCCAAGTAAACAACTCTGAATAGTTTGGATTTATAAACTAACAACATAGGGAAAAGAACACCTGTTCCTTAAACATAACTTTCTCTGCACAGATTATGTGTCTAGGTAGAATAAGAGCTCAGAAAGAACATCATAAAGTAGCAAATCCTCTGATCCAAGTTTGACTTGTAATAAAACTTGTTAAACACCAAACAGTTTCCTCAAACTTACTCCTCAGCCAATCCTTCACTTTTGTTCCCCTTACTCCATAGGAAAACCACCTGTTAATTTCCTTAAATAACATTCATACTGCTAAATCTAATGGGCACTTCTCAGACGTTATTTTACTTCACTGCTCAGCAATGGGCAATGCTGTGGACTGCTTTGTCCTTCCAGAAACAACCTTTCTGGCAACTACCATGACATCATACCCCCCGTTGTGTCCCCCTTCCCTTCCTGGCTACTTCTTTCTGTGCCTTGTAGATTTCTCCTACTTACCAAGTTTTCTGTACCTTTATAAACCTTATAAAGAATTTCCAGGAAATTTTTATTTAAGATGAATACAGAAGTGCATAACATAGTTACCTTCATGATGTCTTTTTGATAATTGGGTCATATATTCAATTAATAGTATACCTCAATTTAATAAACCATGTTCCTGTATGAAAAGCTGATCCACCACTGGAAGATGTTTTCAAGACTATGATAGGAAGAGTGGTAACTATCTCTATTACTACACACAGAATTGTAAATACAATTTTTTACATTTTTTGCTCGTTTTCATTATCAGTTCTTTCACTTCTTTGAATCATTTTGTTTGTCTAGGATCCCGAGTTTTTTCTTTTCTTTCTTTCTTTTTTTTTTTTGTTTTTACCAAATGTCCTTTCGTCTCATCACCCTGCTTATTCTCATTTTCCCTAAGTGATATGGTCCTCTTAAAAGCCACTTGAAATTCACTTATCCTTCAAAAAAAAAAAAACATTATGGTTACAAGATGTACTGTGAAGGTTAATTTCAGCAGGTCTGAAATTATTTGGAGCTGGTTTGTTCAAGTCAGATAAATCAACCTGACTGGTGGTAAAGGGAAATGTACTGATTAATAGTGCTGCTTAGTACCCTGGGCCTGAAGCAAGTTATTATACTCCAGCCCCCCGTGGCTTTCTTGTCCCTTAAACTCACCAAATTCAACTCATCACTCCAGGCCTTGCCATTTCTGAGGCCTTTCCAGAAGTCTACTGAATTCATTACACACACTGCATCACTGTCTATACCATTGTCCTATTTCATTTCATAGCAACTAGTATCTGAAATTATTTGCGTGTGTGCTCATTTTCTATATTCCACAGTGGAAATACAAACCCCCCATTGCCAAATCTTAAATGCACATAAGCTTCCCCTTCTCTGCTTTAGTTACTCAGTCTCAGGTGTGTCTGTACAGGGCGAGTGGTGACAGGCCAGAGCGGCTCTACCATTGCTGAACTCTGTGGGTGGCAGACTGGAGAGGGGAGAAGGGGCACAGAGCTCAGTAACATTCTTTTCTAAGTACTCCAGCAACAAAACCACAAGAAGGATAGAATTAAAAAAAAAAGAAAGATACGAAATGAGAGGGAAGGGTGCCTGGGTGGCTCAGTTGGTTGGGCAACTGCCTTCGGCTCAGGTCATGATCCTGGAGTCCCGGAATCGAGTCCCACATCAGGCTCCCTGCACAGCGGGGAGTCTGCTTCTCCCTCTGACCCTCCCCCATCTCATGCTCTCTCTCTCTCATTCTCTCTCTCAAATAAATAAATAAAATCTTTAAAAAAAAGAAAGAAATGAGAGGGGGAAAAAATAAAGGAGTGAAAACAAGAAAGGTATTGCAGAAGGAAAGATCCTCCCATTGGACTGAACTAGTGGCTCATAGTCCTGTAATCTTGGGGCACCATGTGCTGCCAGGAGTCAAGAAAGTGTTTGTACCCCATACCTAAGCAGTGAGACTTCCTTTACACACTAAGAGACAGTGGGCAGCTTGGCCTGGGGCAATCTTTCCCTTCCCCACAGCCAGCAAGAATGAATGGGAGTCCCCAGTGCCATGAGATAAACCAAGTCAACCAAAATAAAACTGTTGTCTTTGTCACTGAAACCACAGCCTGAAAAAGCAGACCAGGACCTCCATGCTAAACCTAAGGAGAGTGATTGACCTGCAACAAGAAAATGTCTAGATAGGACCCAGAGTCTCCTAACATAACAGTCAAAATGCCCAGGATGTGATTAAAATCATTCATCATACCAAGAACAAGGAAAATCACAACTTGAATTAGAAAAGAAAATCAACTGACACAAACACAGAGATAAATCAGATGTTGGAATTACTTGACAAGGGTTTTAAAGCAACCATCATAAACATGCTTTAAGAGTTCATTATAATATTATCTTGAAGTGAGTGAAAAATAGGAAATCTCAGCAAGCAGTGGAGATATTATAGATCAATGGAACAGAATAGAGAACCCAGAAGTAGACCTACATTAGGTTAGAAGGTGGACGAGGGTCAGTAAAGTATCGCCCAGACTGAGAAGGCACTTTGGAGACCAGACAATGAAGGAAAGCATGCCATAGTTTTTACAGAGTTTCACTCAGGGTAACTTACTGGCAGGGGAGAGTGGGTAGGTGAACAGGCAATCCAGATGCCATGAAGCTATTTTCTGCCACAATTCTCCATGGAGTCAATACCCTAACCTGCAGCTTTTAGAGAGTGAGGGGGCATTGGGGTGAGGGCAAAGGATAGGTACCTAAACTTGTGCCATCTGTGTGCCAGAGAATCTCTACTACTTAATTAAAGTGGGACCTTCTGGGCACAGGTCCTCTCCACTAGTTACCTAAAGGGGAGCCTTTTTTTTCTCTCCAAGTTTTTGTTTAAATTCTAGTTAGTTAACATACAGTGTCATATTAGTTTCAGGTGTAGAATTTAGTGATTCATCGCTTACATACAACACCCAGTGCTCATCACAACAAGTGCCTTCCTTAGTCCCCATCATCCATTTAACCCACCTCCCCTCCGGTAACCATCACTTTGTTCTCTATAGTTAGAGTCTGTTTCTTGGTTTTCCTCTCTTCTCCCACCCCACGTTCATTTGTTTTGTTTCTTAAATTCCACATCTGAGCAAAATCATATGGTATTTGTCTTTCTCTCACTGACTTATTTTGCTTAGCATAATACTTTTTAGCTCCATCCACATCATTGCAAATGGCAAAATTTCATTCTTTTTTATGGCTGAGTAATATCCCATTGTGTGTGTGTGTGTGTGTGTGTGTGTGTGTGTGTGTGTGTATCGCATCTTCTTTATTCATCAGTCGATGGACATTTGGGGTCTTTCCATAATTTGGCTATTGTTGATAATGCTGCTGTAAACATCAGGGAGCATGTATCCCATCAAATAAGTATTTTTGTATCCTTTGGGTAAATACCTACTAGTGCAAATTGCTGGATCATAGGGTAGTTTAATGTGGAGACTTCTGTGCTTTGCTTTAGGGACAATCAGAATAAGCCTTCCTGCTTTCAGGTTAGGACATATTACCCTCCACTGGAATGTGTAGCCCTGAGGGATGTCATTGCATGGGTATGAAAAGACAGAGGACCAAAGATGGAGTCAGTGTTGTCAGCACTCCTATGTATACATAATTGATTTTTTGCAAAGGTGCAAAATAAACTCAATGGAGAAATGATAGCCTTTTCAACAAATAGTACTGGAACAATTAAACATCCTTAGAAAAAAAATTCCTTGACTTAAACACCTTATACAAAAATTAATTCAAGGGTGCCTCGGTGGCTCAGTCATTAAGCATCTGCCTTCAGCTCAGGTCATGATCCCAGGGTCTGGGGATGGAGGACCGCATCGCATTGGATTCCCTGCTCGGTGGGAAGCCTGCTTCTCCCTCTCCCACTCCCCCTGATTTTGTTCCCTTTCTTGCTGTCTCTCTCTCTGTGTCAATTAAATAAATAAAATCTTTAAAAAAATTAATTCAAAGTTGATCATGGGCTAAAATGTAAAACATAAACTATAAAACTTTTAGGAGAGCAAAAGAAGAGAAACTAATCTGGATCTAGGGTTGGACAAAGAGTTCTTAGACTTGACACCAAAAGCAGAATCCATAAAAGAAAAACTGAGAAATTGAATCCTATCAAAATTAAAACTTTTGCTTTCTGTAAGGCCAGGTGAAGAGAATGAAATTATAAGCTATAGGTGGGGAGAAGATATTTTCAAAATATATATCTGACAACAGACTAGTATCTAGAATATGAAAAGAATTCTTAAGATTCAAATTTAAAAATTGCAGTTAGAAAATGTGCAAAGAACATGAACAAACATTTCCCTGAAAAAGATACACAACTAACAAATACTCCAGACTGAATATTTGTGTCCCCTCAAAATTCCTATGTTGAACCTGTTCCTCCAATATGATGGTATTTGGAGGTAGGGTCTTTGGGAAATTATTAAGTCATAAGGATGAAGCCCTCATGACTGGGATTAGTGCCCTTTTAAAAGAGCCCTCAGAGAGTTCCCTAGCCCCTTACACTATGTGAGGAGAGGACTATGAACAGGAAGTGGGCTCTCACCAGACACTGAATCTGCTGACACCTTGATCTTAGACTTCCCAGCCTCCAGAACTGTGAGAAATAAATATTTGTTGTTTAAGCTACCAGTGTATGGTATTTTTGTAATAACAGTATGAATGGATTAAGACAACAAATAAGCCTATGGGAAGATATTTTCCTCCACTAGCCATCAGAATGCAAGTTAAAACCACAATGACATATCACTATACATCTATAAGACTGGCCAAAATTTAAAAAATAACAACAATGCTGATGAGAATACAAAGAAACTGGATCACTCATACATTGCTGATGGGAATGTAAAGTGGTATATCCACTCTGAAAAACAATTTGGCAGTTTCTTATAAAACTCAATATGCAATCATCATATGACACAGTAATTATATGCTTGAGTATTTGTTCCAGATAAATGAAAACTTGCTTTATAAAAAATCCTGTGTGCAAATATTCATAGCAGCTTTATTCATGATAGCTAAAAACTGGAAACAGGTCAACTGTTTGTCAATGAGCGAATGGTTAAACATATTGTGGTATATCCACACAACTCATCAATAAGAATGAATGAACACTTGATAGACACAACTTGGATAAATCTCTAGGGGATTGTGCCAAGCACAAAAAAATTAATCATGAAAGGTTGCATACTGTAAAATTCCACTTATATAAGATTTTTTAAATGACAACATTTTAGACATAAAGAAAAGATTACTGGTTAGGGGTTAGGGATGTTTATAAAAGGATAACATGAGGGTTCCTTTTGGTGAAGGTATTCTTATCTTGGCTCTTGTGGTAGATGCATGAACCTACACCTTATAAAAACTGTAGAACTGGGTGTCCTTGCGGTATCAGGCAGGAGACCACCGGGACAGACGCAATGACTGAGGCTGATGTAAATCTAAAGGCCTACCCCCTAACAGACGCCCACCTCGCCAAGAAACCACTGGACCTTGTTCAGCAGTCATGTAACTACAAGCAGCTTCGGAAAGGAGCCAATGAAGCCACCAAAACCCTCAACAGAGGCATCTCTGAGTTCATCATGATGGCTGCAGACGCTGAGCCCCTGGAGATCATCCTGCACCTTCCATTGCTATGTGAGGATAAGAATGTGCCCTATGTGTTTGTGCGTTCCAAGCAGGCCCTTGGGTGGGCCTGCGGGGTTTCCAGGCCTGTCATCGCCTGTTCTGTCACCATCAAAGAAGGCTCACAGCTGAAGCAGCAGATCCAGTCTATTTAGCAGTCCATTGAAAGGCTCTTAGTCTAAACCAGTGGCCTCTGCCCCCCGCCCCGAATCCTCCCCCTGGGGTTATGTATCATATGGTCTGTGTCCGCATGTAGTTTCTCCAGCTACCTTCTCATTAGATTCTAGTACTAAATTTGGGTTTTGCATTTTTGTATTATTTTTGTTTTGTTGTATAGGTTGTTAGCCACAAATTAACCCCCCACCCCAATCTCACATTCTACTCTCTCTGCCATCCTATCCTCTTTTGAAAAATGAACTAATGCTGAAAACAGGCAGAAACAGAGTGGTAACACCATTCAAAGGCAGGGAAGAGCCAGGATAGAGATCTGGTTCCAACATTCAGGAGCTAACTTCCTGTTGTGTGTAGGACCTGATGGATGTAAACACCATTCACTTTGTATCACTTGTGCCCGGAGTACAGAATCATTCCATATGTGTTTGTCCTCTAGGGGGTTATGTACCATTTGGGGAGAAAGCATGTATTCTGTGAGGTTGTTAGGTGTATGTCCAAGTGTCATTTGCCAATACACTCCTGCTGTCTGCTTTGGTCATGTGATGTTATTCCCCCTCCCCCCCAACTCCCAACCATGCCCCTGAGGGTGGCGGGGTGGTGGCATACCAAAGAGATGTGCTGCAGAATTCCAGAGGCTGCCTGGGCCAGGTAGACATGAGGCAGCTGACCTAGGTCTTGAAGGAGTCCATAGTAGCTAGAAAAAAAGAGGGTCAGTTGATGCTGGAATGAAGAAGTCTGGGCAAGTCACGGAGACCTGACTGGAAGCTACAGCAGAGATGTTGGAATCAAGGAATGGAGATGTCTTCAGTGGACACTTGGTACCAGCTCTGAGAGCCCTGACTCCTGTTTCCTGCCATGATGTGGGTCAGATGTATGTATTCTTTATCACATCAGAAGGACAGTGCTAGTGTGTCATTTCTTGTGAGCATCCTAATAAAGAAATATATTCATATTCCAAAAAAACAAAAAAACAAAAACTGTGTAGAACTGAATATACATAGGAAGACACAAGTGAGTACAATTAAAACTTGGAAAAGCTGAACAAGATTGGTTGACTTATATCAGTATCTTGGTTGTGATATTGTATGAGTTTTGTAAGATGTTACCACTGGGAGAAACAGTGAAAGGCACACAGGATGTCTCTATATTATTTATTACAACTGCATATGACTCTACAATTATCTCAAGGAAAATTTAAAATAAAAAAAAAGAAAAATGCAATGTTTCCTCTGAAGGAATCCTTGGATACCTTCTCACTTTTAATGTGCAAGAAAGTTTCTACAATGTACATACTGATAATGAGGACAACTGAACAAGAAGATTGTTTCCCATTTGTGTCTTTTAATTTTCTAACTCTCAGAGGCCCCATGACAAGGCTGTCCTCTGGTCTTCCATCTCCTTGATTGATCACATTTTCTCAAGCTCTTCAGTGAGACCTTTTTCTCTTCCTGTACATTCAGGTGATCCTTAAGCATCCCCAGATTCTTCTCATTCCTGTTCGTTCTTTAAGATGTCTCTCATGGCTTTGAATGTAACTTATTTCCTAGTACATCTCCAGACCTGAACATTTCCCAGAACCCCAGACTTTGAGATCTAGCTGGCTTCTTAACATGGTCATTAGGGCATCTAATTGTCTTCATCTTATCATGGCCAATCTCCTCCCCCAAACTTGCTCCTTCCCAGGTGTTCTCATCTCAGGGAATTGCATCATTAATTTCAGTCCAAAGATGTCATCTTTAACGTGCATTTCTTTCCCTTACTTTTCTTCCTTCTATATTTATATTACTTTACAATTAAGCAGCAAATCCTACTGGCTCCACCTTCAAAATGTATTCTACACCTGCCCAATTTTCCCTGCCTTCCCTACTGCCACAGTTGTCTAAACCATTTCCATTGCTCCCCAGTCTAACCACAAAAAGGTCACCTAACTTATCTTCCCTTATCTTCCATTCTTGTTCTCCTAGCACTTGTTTCTCTCATGGCAAACAGTATCAACAAATACATAAATATTTTAACTAACATCTGGCCTGTATACTCTTTCTAGCTTATTTTAGAATTAATTGCCATTCCTTTTTCTGCTTCATTTGTTCTCTATAAGATAACCATTTATCTTATTTTACTTATTTATTTTTACTTTATCCACCCATTAAAAATATAAGAACAGGTAGGAATTTTTAATGTCTTGTTCACTGCAGTTTCCTAAGACCTAGAACAGTGCCTACTAGTGCATAGTAGGCACTTAATGTATTTTTCTGAATTGAATGAATGAATTTGACATTATCTACTTTAAATGTAATAAGCAGAAATAACATTTTTATCTTTAATAATTAGACATATAATTCACTAAAATGTTGCTTCCATTAAAAAGTTATCTTTCCTGCTAATTGGCCATCAAAAACACTTTGCCAATAGAACTTTGGATTTATATATACACATACATACATAAAACTTCTTGACCTACGGAAATCTATATGAGTGATAAGATAGACAATAATTAACAAAATATTTATGAGACCAAGTATAAAAGTGTTTTCAAAATTTTACAGTGGTATGAGATAGATCTCCTAACCCCAGTATCTACTACCCATGAAAATTATGCTGGTAGGCCATGTATTCCTTGTTTTTTCCTCATTACTACTAATCTTGAAGAAAATGTAGGCTTTGAGAAAGTATTTCTGAAAATAACCCCAAACAGAAAGAACACATTTCAATACTTCTGGAACCAAAAAGTGCTCGTTAGTCATTATTTCATAGCCAAGAAGAACATACGTTCACAATAGTTCAAAGAAAGAAATGACAGATAATGCTGACTCTCATGAGGGTTTACAAGAAAAACAGCAAAAGTCTCCCTGTTTGTGTGGCATTATATCAATATTTAGTATAATTTAGTGTGACACAAATACAGATCTTCATATTTTCCTTTTCTGAAAAGCCTCTATATTGTTTAAATAGCATGTTGAATTAGACTGTACAACTCTCTAAATTAGCTAAGTGGGTCTACAATGGTGCCACTGAATCTAGGCTGCCATGCAAGTGCCAACTCAGCATCATTTCTGAATAGTTGGTAAATGAAGCGTCAAAATTCTGGAGTTTAAAGTGAAAGCACTTTCTTAACAAAAATCATCTCAGAATTCCACGTCTGTTACAATAAGAATTTTAGGGAAGATACTTTGACATTGGAAAGAGAAAGGGTAAATCATTCATTCATTCATTCATAAAAGGTAATTATTGAATATTTTCAATTAGTGGTAACACTATGCTTCCTGCTGTGGTAAATATAAAAGAAGAATATACCAAAAAAGGGATTACATGGAACCCCTCCTCTTTTTTTTTTAAGATTTATTTATTTATTTTAGTGGGGGAGGGGAAGAGGGGGAGAAAGAATCTCAAACAGACTCCCCACTGAGTGTCCCAGGACCCTGACATCATGACCTGAGCAGAAATCAAGAGTCAGATGCTTAACCAGCTGAGCCACCCTGGCGCCCTGGAACCCCTCTTCTTAATGATGTTTTAAAAATAACCAAATGCACAAGAGGACGAGAAAGACAAGGTTGAATAGCATCATTCATGCCCTCCTCTGGTGGCAAGTCCTTGGAGGAAGTTTTAAGATTCCATCTATCTAGAAAAAAGTGATCTGATCGATTCATTCATACAAAGAATTCTTCTCTGATGAGTAGTTTTATTTTTGAAAAAACTGAAAGACATCAAGAAATCATGATAATAAATCTCTAGTGATGAAAGAGCTGGGGTCAGGGACTCAGAAGTAGAGGCAGTGTCTGACCTGTGTGCTCCCAAAGGTCTGAACCATGACTCTTCCCTAGCAATCAGCAACTAGCTGTAGAGAGGGGGTAGGTCACAACGGCAGGTGGGGGGGATCAGAATACTGCCTGCTATCATAACTTAACAAATGAAACTCACAAAGAGGAAAAATGTAGCTGTCTGAATCATGACAGAAAATAAAATACAATACATAAATCCACAGTGAATGGTGAAATATGCCATGGTACTTTGTCTTTTGTGAATTTGTAAACATGCAAATCTTTCATCTAGAGAGAAACCAGAAAAAAAAAAAAAAGGTAACTGTCAGTATCTCCTCTTGAAGGGAATTTTCTACTGCCACATCAACCTATACCTTCCCAATCATAATATCGCTACCTGTCCTGACTTGGTGTATCTCTGTGCACAGTGCCCAGCATGTGTGATAAATTGTGTATAGTGTACTTAAATGCCACTATTCATGCTCTGAATCCACAGATACACCTGATTGAGTGCCTTCTTGGACCACATGGGGACAGGACAATTATTTGTGCCCAATATTCCATGTTCAGTAGAGCTTCCCATAAATGAATTAATTTCATCAACAATTATATATTTCCAGCAACGTGCTAGAAAATACAAAGATGAATATGACAATATTACTCTGTTACTTGACATTCTCAAATTCTAGCTGAGGATAGACGCAATGAGAAAAGAATTATGAAGTGGATACGCAGAAATGCCTAGGAAACATATTCAGAGTAGAAGAAATGATAAATTTGTTTTGCAAGTTTGAGGGGTCACGGTAGTCTGTATTATTTTCTTAGACAATGTCAAGTATTTCGTACTTCCAAACCATAAGGAATCAATATATTCTGACTAAATGGGCAAGATAAGAGCAGGAACATTTTCATATGAATCATTCTTTTCTAAATAATCCTCATAATTGGGGGCACCTGGGTGGCTCAGTTGGTTAAGCAACTGCCTTCGGCTCGGGTCATGGTCCTGGAGTCCCGGGATCGGGTCCCACGTCGGGCTCCCTGCTCAGCAGGGAGTCTGCTTCTCCCTCTGACCCTCTTCCCTCTCATGCTCTCTGTCTGTCATTCTCTCTCTCGCAAATAAATAAAAAAAAATCTTAAAAAAAAAAGAATCCTCATAATTGAACTAATTGCAACACCTAGTAAGGATTGTATGGGCATAAACAACCAAAACTAATATATATATATGCTAAGTGGCAAACTAGTTGTTAATAATGACAAACTGCACATTTGGGGATTTTAATCTTTATGTATCAGTGAGGGTTAATTTGTAAAATGTTTCGAAGACTTTGATTGACACTTAGTAACTGGCTAGCCTATTACTGCACTAATGATAAGACAATCACAGCACTCTCAAAGGTAAAGTGTTTATTATGTAAGTACTAAAAAGAGTTCCCATTTGCAATTATTTCACAATGGTGATTAAGGATTTTGAACCTTAGTATTTAATTTGAGTTATCAAAATTCACTGCTATTATGGATGTTGCTGTAATTTAATTTCACAAAAATATTTAATATCAGTAAAAAGACAGTCATTATTTTGTTTTAAGATGTTAATTTTCTTCTTAAATATGGCCAAATAATTATGCCTCTAGGATATATACAAATATAATCATGAGCAGAGAGTAAACAGATATCTATAAATGAATGCCGAGTAAGCTGTCTCTTACAGGGAACTTGTAAGCAAGGTTACTGTAATTGTGTTGTCTTTTTAACGCGAGAATATGTTGCAAAGTCAAAAAATATTAGTTTATCTGATTTTTATTGATTTAAACCTAAAATTCTAAGCACGAACATTCTCTCCTTAAATATGTATTTTAAGTTATTTCTGCTAGCCATGTCTGCTAGTTACAAGCCAGCCGTTCATTCCTCTGATTCACTATTACCCCATGAGTGCTTTCTTTCCCGTCAGAACAACTTTGTATCTTTCTATAGCAGACTGTTCTACTAGATTGGGAGGAAGTGTAGGCTTATTTTTGGTTTGTCTTTGGATTTTTAAAAAAATTTAGACATCAAATTTCAATTGTTCCTGTTTTATACACACACACACACACACACACACACACACACACACACAGAGCCAGACTTTTGAAGCACTTCATGGATAAGGTTACCTCTATAGTGTTTATTAGAGACCAAATTTAGATATTCCAATATTCTTCCTTCCTCCCTCTTCTGCTGATCACATGATAAGGTTAATTTCTTAGCCCTCTGAAGCTGTGCAACGCTACACTTCCCTTTACTTTGTCCTTAATTTTAAAAGGACTATGGTAATCAGACCAGAATTCCTTATAACCCATAAAGGCTGATTCTATGGGTTTCTCAACAATAAAAAGTCATTCCATTTTCTTTCAATCAAAATTTTCAGAAAGAGAAATGCTAAATGGTGGAACTAGCTGTTAACAATGGCAAACTTGTTTATTTGGGGTTTTAATCCTTGCATGTCAGTGATACATAACTAATCTGATGTATAATCACTGATGATATTTCAATGATGTATAACTATGGAGCAATCTGCTTCCTTCGGTCTCCTGAGACATGAATAAAAATAATAAATATGTCCTACTTCATATATTACAATATGTATTTAATATATGACAAGGGCAGGTATGCTGCATAAGACATAGAGGACTCCAATCTGAAGGCTATAACCGTGGGAAGCGGTTTGAACTAATCTTGTTTTATTTCCCATCTGGCCAGGTAGAAAAGGACACTCATTTTACATTCGAGTCCAAGGAGACCATGAGCTGTGATGGAGTGCTCCCTACGTTTAAAATCAGAAATCAGATTTCAGTTCCACATCTGCCATTTCATAACTGTGTATCATTGGCAGTACTTGGCTTCTTTGAGCCTCCAATTTTGGTTCTATAAATTGAGGATAAAAATTCTTCAGATCAGCAATATAGCAGTATAGCATTAAATGATTAAGAGGGTGGATGTGAGAGCCAGCCTCTTTGAATTTGATTTCTGGCTCAGCCCTCCACTAACTGTGTGAGGTCAGGCAAATTACTTCATTTCTCTGTGCCTTGGTTTCATCATCCATAAAATAGAGATACTACTACTACTAATCACTTAACTTACTTCTTAGTATTATTGTGAAGATAAAATGAGTTAGTATACATAGAATAGTGTCTGTGACATAAGTCCTCAATGAATATTATATTTTTAAAAATTTATTTATTTATAAATAAATTTATAAATTTATTCATTTATTTGAGAGAGGGCACAAACAGGAGGAGGGGCAAAGGGAGAGGGAGAGAAGCAGACCCTACTGACCATGGAGCTCACGTGGGGCTCGATCTCAAGACCCTGATATCATGACCTGAGCCAAAACCAAGAGTTGGACACTTAACTGATTGAACCATCCAGGTGCCCCTTATTATTTTTATTTTTAATACTATTTGTTGTTCAGAGGGTTATTGTAAGAATGAAGAAAAAATTTTAAAATCTGACCATGACACAAACTTGAAGTAGTAGTATACAACAAAGTAAATTTGACATAGCTATTTTGTGTCTATTATTAAAAATCATTGATTGGGTTTATTTATATAATTATACATACTAATCCCTTAGCAATTTGTTGCATTTTCTATTTAAATTTTCACTTAACCCCAAAGAGTTAAGATAGCTATTCAAAGCACCAACGTTCTGATTTTGGCAACAGTTTTCAAAACTTATTATTAATTCACAAAAGTTGGCATTAGACCATGAACTTCTTCAGAAATAATTACAAAGCAGGAGCATTCAGCTGCCTCAAAAATAAATTCAGCTTTCTTCCTAAAGGAGGAGGACTTTAAAAATAAAATGCTTTCCTTTTATCTTTAAATTGATTTGGGGACATTATAAATTCTGTTTTTTAAGAATCAATCAAACATAATCTCAATTAACTGTACATAGAAATCCCAATAAATAAGGATACACGTTAAAAAATTACCATGTTGGTCACCACAAAAAAAGAATCTCCACAGAATTAGATATGTCCTTGTACAATATTATAGGTTTAAATATACAATTCAGATTCCAGAGCTATTATTATGGTCTCAAAGTCTGAGATGAAACTGAAAGATGCACTTCAGCTGCAAATATGTGGCAATTATCATGAAATGAACTTCATTTCACATTTCTGCTAATCACCATGGTAACCTGCATTCAATGGATTCTTTCTGGGAAATATTCCAGACTCTAGCAGACATTTTCAGTTTGGAAGGTTAGAATATCTTTGTATACTTAGTTGCTTATATTGTTTTTATTTTTTTATTTTTTTTAAGATTTTATTTATTTATTTGAGAGAGAGAGAGAGAATGAGAAATAGCACGAGAGGGAAGAGGGTCAGAGGGAGAAGCAGACTCGCTGCTGAGCAGGAAGCCCGATGTGGGACTCGATCTCGGAACTCCAGGATCATGACCTAGCCGAAGGCAGTCGCTTAACCAACTGAGCCACCCAGGTGCCCTGCTTATATTGTTTTTAGTAATATATAATGTCATTATAAAAAAACGTTCTAGAATACTGAAACTGATAATTCCACTTTAGGAGCATGTAATATTAAGGTTCTTAGGTTATAAAGGCAAGAAGAATAATTGACTAATAATATTTACCAATAATATTTCATAAATATGTTAATGGATCCATGAGCTTACAACTTCATACAGAATCTTAAATTATCTTAATGCAACATATATTTTGATTGTTGATAAAATGTACAAATTCACTTAGACACTTTTAATTTTATTTAATATTACATTGAGTTCTATAGATATAAGAAGAATTTCCCATTCTGCCACAGGAAAAATGTTTATTATGGCAGTTAAATGGTTTAAAAATATATTATTTTAGCATACATTTCAAAAGAATGATGAGTGTTGGCGTTGGAACAGTATCAGCATTCTTAGGCCTATGTACGTAGCTTGGGAGATAAACTATATGTCAGACTCAGAGAACAAGAACATCAAGAGAGAGGTATGGACTGGGAATGCACACTGCACATTTTCCAAAATGTAGGTAAGTAGTAGTAAATATATGCCTGGGTGTCAGGCTGGGTAATGATACTCTAAGTGACCAACCAGCAAATTGATGGTGACCAGTCCATGATGGGACAAAGGTCTTGTGCAAGAAGGTAAAATAACACTTTGCCTCTACAACAAGGAAGTCTCACTATAGAAAAAAAGTGTCTGCTGAACTAAACTTGTGCTTCCTGATATAGTAGATTTATATCTGGCACAAGGCCTTTATTTCATTACAGTCTAGAAATAGCTTCTAGAATGGCACTGGAGGAAGACATGATCACCTAACAAATGCTTCAGAGGCATCAAGGAAAATGAAGACTGAGAAATGACCTCTGAATTGTAAACAAAAAGTTAAATAGAGGATTTGGTTTCTGTTTCAATATGTAAGGATTTTAGAAGTAATCAGTTCTGTCTTTGTAACAAGAAACAGACATACTGCAGTTGACTTTTCTTGGACCCATCAAGGAACTGAGGTTACAGGGTGCCACCCCAAAACCTGGAGAGAGGCAGGCAACCCCAGAGAGTCATGGCTAGAACCTGCTTATCTTGACAGAGGCTGCTAGAGTTATAAATGGGCAGAAACTCTGAAACGGTAATATTGACAAACGGCTTGAAGTTGAGTATGGATTAGTGTGAGAGCAAGACACTCCTGGAGCCCCAGTCTTAGGGGAGGCCTTCGTATTTCATGGGCATTAGCCGCCCCAAATCCTATCAATTATTTACAGTGAAGAGCAGAGGAAGATCCCTTTAGTTCTGGCAGAGGTAGCGGAAGCATAGCCATTGTGAAACAGAACCATAGTTTTCTCTATAACAAAGCTCTACTCACCAGGGGGAATGACTTTACTGGAGCCTTCTTTTAATAGGAGCCATGAGAAAAGGGCATGCCTCTCATCCTAGCCCTCTCTAGCTTTCCAGTCCTGCTGAAAGAGAAAGGAGCTATATAAAAAGAAACATTTGTGATGGTCACTGGCCAGAGACACTGACTCACTAAAAGACTGAAACTTGACTAGAGGATTGTTGAACACTTCTTCCTGCATGCTTTACCTTCACACCAATAAGCTCCAGTAGAATAACAGTGGACTAGAGCTGAAAAAGCTGCAAGACCCAGCCCGTCTCCAGGAATATTTAGGGAAACCCAAAGTCAAGAGGGCAAGTTATGGGCTGAACAGTGCCCCACAAGTTTATATGTTGAAGTTATAACCCTAGTACCTCAGAATGTAACTGATTCGAAGATAGGACTTTTAAAGAAATAAGTAAGGTAAAATAGGTCATATGGGTAAGCCCTAATCCAGGATTACTCATGCCCTTAAACAAGAGATTGGACAGACACACACAGAGGGAAGATCATGTGAAGACCCTGGAGGAAGACAGTCATCAATAAGCCAAAGAGAGAGGGCTTAGAAGAAACCCACCCTGGACACAGAACTGTAGGAAGGTAAATGCCATCTTTGTCATATAACAGTTTCTAGTTTCTAATGAGTCTCTTTCTGGGCTTTCCTAACTGATTATTTTCTTAAATGCTGTGCAAGTATCATAATTTTAAATTACTAAAGGATTATAATTAGCCTTGTCATTGGCATAAGGAGAACAATATCTTCCATACCACTATTATTTTCCAAATTTATCCTTAGCTTTTCACTCTTACATGTGAAATTTAACATTATTTTGTCAGGTTCCATGGAGAGCTCTGTTTGTATGTCTAGTGACATTTATGTAGAGATGAAATTTGGGAAGAATTAACAACATTAAAATATAGCATCTTCCAGTCTATGAATGTAAGATAGTTCTCCATTTCTGTAGGTCTTCTACAAAGTTTTATAAGTTTATTTAACAAAGTCTTGCACATTTTTATTAGATAAAATCCTAAGTTTCTTATAATTTTTGATGCTATTGTCAATAGGGGCTTTTCAAAAATTACATTTTCTCTTTGTTGCTAGTTTACTGAAGTTCAATATTTTTTTTAGTACATTGATTTTATAGACTAAAAGTCTCCTCTTCCTTCCTTCACTTTTTCAATTAAAATTTATTAAACATTTTTAAGGGGGGGCAGAGGGAGAGGGAGAGAGAGAATCTCAAGCAGGCTTCATGCCCAGTGTGAACCCAACACAGGGCTCGATTTCACCACCCTGAGATCATGACCTGAGCCAAAATCAAGAGTTGGCTACTTAACTAACTGAGCCACCCAGGGGCCCTAAAATTTATTAAACATTTTTAATTGCAATGTAGGCATGGTGCTGGGGGCTTTCAGGCTGCAAAGATAAGACAGGCATAAACTGACAGGAAGTTTCCAACATATTTAGAAACAATCTTACTTGGATTTGTATTATTCTTGTTACTTCCATAATTCTCTGTTATACTAAATCATTATTGAAACGCTATTATTATTCATATATTATTTTATCTTATTATGTAATTTAACCTGTTAGTCTGGTTTGTTAACTTTTCCAAGGAAAAAGACCTTATTTTTTCCTAGTCTAGACTTTATTAGCGGAACAAGTAGATATGAACAATTGTTAAGAACCTATTAATAGATCAAGAAAATGCCATTATCTCAATAAGAGATGAGAGCTGCATGAGTTATTTGTAGTTATGTGTATGGATTTTGGCTGAGCCATCTACATACCAGGCTTCTGCAAAGCCCTTTTGAAGCCACTTGTACATTTGTATCTGTAAAAAGGCTACCAGGGTTAAAGTTTGTAGTCTTAGAATTATAGCCAATGCCAATAGGCTACTATTATAGCCAATGCCAATGAGGCCACTACTATGAGCCCCATGATGTGACCTCATTAATCATTTCCAAATGTTTACACAATTTTGGCTTTGACTTTTTTCATTATACTGTATTAGTTAAGTGCACAGGATTTGAGTTAAGACTTTGGTTCTCATTTCACCTTTGTAACTTCTGCTGGTTATAAAACTTATGTTTATAGCAACTTGCTTATGGTCTTTATGTTTGAAGGTCAAGTTGGCAAGATATAAAATACTTGATTGCCATTTTTATTCCTCTGCATATCATAAATATGTTGCATTATTTTATTCTGGTATGACTTATTGTAAAGATATCTAATGTTAACCTGGTTTTCTTTCCTATACTTAGGACTTAGACTTCTTACCTCTAGCCCAAGTAATTATTTCTTTATTTTCAATTTAAAAAATATTATATCGGTTGACTTTTCTGAGTTTATTACTAGGTACAATTGAATTAAATAATTATTGTGATCTTGCTTTCTGTAAGGCTTTAATGGAGAATATGTTATAACTTTACTTGAGGACATTGAAAGATATATAGATAAATTAAGAGTTATACCATGGACTTGAGTAGAAATACTTAATGTTGTAAAGCCAATACTAAGCTACACATTCAATGCAACCATAAAGTCTACATACATTATTTTTTAGAAATTTAAATCCATAACTGCCAAGAACAATTTTATTAGAAAATGCAAAGAGGAAAATTATCCCTTACAGATGTTAAAATATATTATAAAGATATGATAAGTAAAACAGAATGCTTTCACAAGAGGAATAAACAAACATTCAAGGTAACATAATAAATAAAGACAAAAAAAATAAAGACTAAAAGCAGAAACTTTTACCTGTAGAGATTTAGATGATAAAATTGGTGTATTAGATAAGCAGGTAAAAGTGGTTTGTTTGATAAATAATCAGAAGACAATATTAGAAAATGTTGCCTCCGATAAAAAATACATAAAAATATAAAGGATTAATACATTTGACTACATCTGAAATAAAAGAATGTGACAGAGGTCATTGCAGAATAGGTGAAAAGACAAATGATAGGTAGATGGTGATAACATATTTTAATATAGAAAGGGGCTAGGGAGGGAATAGTACCCAATTATAGATATAGGATTTCTAATAGATGTGAAAAAATAGTAGAAAAATGGACTAATGAGCAAGTCACAGAACAAGAATTAGGTAAAATTCATTATAAAATAATAATGATACCACTTTTCATCCTTTTGATTGGCAAAGATAAGGAAGTTTTATAATATCAAGTATTTTTAAGGATATCTAGAAAGAGGAACTCATACCCTGGGTGGGTATGAATTGGTTCAACCACCTTGAAGGGAAGCACTTTTTGTAGTTTACTTTTCCATTTCCTAAGAGTCCACAATTTTACTTTTTAAGAAACACAACACGCATACATGCCATGCACATGGATTTTTTATTTAGTGATTTTAACAGGGAAAATTGAGACAAGTTATATCTCTTAATCATGGGATATCAAACAAATTAGAATAGCTATAGTATTTAAGATAATAAGGTACATTTAATTCTTTTTTTATTATTGTATTTTTATTATTATGTTATATTAATCACCATACATCACATCATTAAGTTTTGATGTAGTGTTCCATGATTCATTGTTTGCATATAATACCCAGTGCTCCATGCAGAACGTGCCCTCTTTAATACCCATCACCAGGCTAAGCCATCCCCCCACCTCCCTCCCGTCTAGAACCCTCAGTTTGTTTCTCCGAGTCCATAGTCTCTCATGGTTCATCTCCCCCTCCGATTTCACCCCCTTCATTCTTCCCCTCCTGCTATCTTCTTCTTTTTTTAACATATAATATATAATTTGTTTCAGAGGTACAGGTCTGTGATTCAACAGTCTTGCACAATTCACAGTGCTCACCATAGCACATACCCTCCCCAATGTCTATCACCCAGTCACCCCATCCCTCCCACCCCCAACCACTCCAGCAACCCTCAGTTTGTTTCCTGAGATTAAGAATTCCTCATATCAGTGAGGTCATATGATACATGTCTTTCTCTGATTGACTTATTTTTTCTTGAATGATGTAAGGGTTGGAGGTGCCAACCTCCTACCCCGCCACAGAATGAAAAATCTGTGTATAAACTTCAACTCCCCCAAAACTTAACTACTAATAACCATAGTTGACCAAAAGCCTTATTAATAACATAAAGTCCATTAACACGTATTTTGTGTGTTATATGTATTATATACTGTATTCTTACAATAAAGTAAGCTAGAGAAAAATCATAAGGAAGAGAAAATACATTTATAGTACTGTATCGTATTTATGAAAAAAGTCCACATATAAGTGGACCTGTGCTGTTCAAACCTGTGTTGTTCAAGGGTCAACTGTATATAATAACTAACAATTTTCAGTGCTTGCCATTGATGAGGCTCCATCATAAGCTCTTTAAACAATATAACATATGTAATTCTTATAACATCCCTGTGAGATTGAGATTATTCCAATTTTATAGGCATAGAAAGTGAAGGGAAGAAAGGCTAAATAACTCAACCAAGATCATGGATAATAATAACAGGAGTCAAGATTTTTACTGACACAGTCCAATTCTTAGAGCAATTTTTAATCATAACTACTGTGGGTGTTCATTTCCTAAGGCTGCCCAAATAAAATACCACAAACTGAGTGGCTTAAGATTATACAAACGTATTCTCTCACAGTTCTAAAGTACGAGAAGCTCCAAATCAAAATGTCCCCAGGGCCATGCTTCTGCTGAAGGCTCTAGAGAATACTTCCATGCCTCTTTTTACCTTCTGGTGGTTGTTGGCCGTCCTTGACATCCTTGGCTTGTAGATGGATTTCTCCACTTCCTGCCTCTGTCTTTGCATAGCTGTCTTCTCTGTGTGTGTGTGTGTCTCCTGTGTCCAATTTTTCTCTTCTTACAGGGATCCTAGTCTTTCAATTTCAGGTCCACCTTGGTCCAGTATGACTTCATTTTAGGTTGACTACACATATGTAAATACCTTATTTCCAATTTAAGGTTACATTCACAGGTTCCAGTTCAACATGAATTTGGGTGGGGTTGTTAATCAATCTAATTAACCATACTATAAAGTTCTCCTAGACATATTGCAGAGCAACACAATGAAAGTTGATTTGTGATGTGTACAGTGACAGTTATTAATGTCTTCTTTGAGATGCCTCCATAGAATAACCCTATATATATTTTTTAAAAGATTTTATTTATTTATTTGACAGAGAGAGACATAGTGAGAGAGGGAACACAAGCAGGGGGAGTAGGAGAGGGAGAAGCAGGCTCCCCGCTGAGCAAGAAACCCGATGCGGGGCTCTATCCCAGGACCCTGGGACCATGACCTGAGCCGAAGGCAGACAGCTAACGATTGAGCCACCCAGGTGCCCCCCTATATATATTTTCTATGCATATACAAGTATAAATACACAGAAAAAAATACTGAAAAGAAGCCAATAACTTAACTGGAGAGAATGGATGTTACGTCACCTGGGAAGGTTCCAGAATTGTAAAGAATCCACGTGAAAGATATTTCTTTACCAAATACTGATTTAAACCTTTAGATTGCAATTAGAACACCTTATCTGAAGTCAATGGCCATAAACCTTAGACAAGATTGGTGAAGATGAGTTGGACTATTTCAGTAGCACTCCTAGTTTATAATGACATTGAGAGAATACTTTGAAATATTTAAAATAATTTTGGTAATATCTGGAAAGCCACAAAGGCCATTACTCTGGATTTCTGAAAGAACAACATCTGTTTCTGGCTCTAGAAACCAGGGCTGCTGGTGAAGATATTTATGTGATGGGTCCAGGCATGTTTTCCCAGCTTCCCAAGACTAGATGAAGATTCCATAAGCCGAGTAGAGCAAAAGGGTAGCCATATGTTTCTGGGCAGAAGGGCTGCCTAAGAACCAAACCACCATGAGAAGTCTTCCTTTTAGACCTAAGATGACACCGAAACATGTATAGAGTGGCTGAGAAAAGGACAGTGTGGTGGATATCAGTGTGGACCAATGACCAGAGGACAGATGACAGCTAAGAACTTCTCAGAAGAAAGCTTCGTGGAAAGATGACTGTTAAGAAACAGGTGGGTCCTAGTTGTTCCTCGGCATTAGATGAACACTCTATTCCTCCTAACACCAGCCCATCCACTGGGTTTCCATAGTACCCTCGAACAAGGGGATTGAGAAAAACGGGATTGTAAATTCAACCATTTTGGGAGGACTCCTCTCACAATGTACCTGTATATCAAATCATCACAATGTGCACTTAAATATCTTATACTTTTATTTGTCAATTATACCTCAATAAATCTGAAAAAAATTATAATAATTAACTGCCCAGCCCTAATGTTCTCCACCCAGTGAAGAAAAAAAAAAATTAAGTTGACTGAGATTAAGTTTATGACAATCGAGGTGGAATGGTAGATAAGCAAAAAAGTTTTATAAGACAACATCGGATAAAAGACAGCTCATTTGACAAAAGTATGTATGCCATGAGCACTTCCAAGTGTTTAGGCTTAAGAAATAGTTTTTTTTTCCACCTGGTAGTTAGTCGGGTGAAATATAAATTTAATAATAAAACAAAATGAGATTTCTTTTGTATATTCAAGTGTACGGCCTGAGGTTTATATCTCTAACCATATGACAAGGTTACCACAGGGGGAGAACTCAGGGATTGAGAAGAAACAATGGAAACACAAACTTTATCTGAAATAATTTTTTGGACTATTTTAATTTTGACAAAGAGAATATTAATATTAAAATTATGTTATGATTCTTAATTTTTTTTGCTTTTTTGTTCTCAAGGCATATGTGAAAATTTAAATATACATTATAACCTTTTAAGTAATTAGTGATTTTACTAATTTGTAAACTCTGCCTTTTGAACATCCATATAAAATTAATGATATGGAGTGTGTATATACAGCACATGTGATCATGAGTAAAGACCTTTTCATTTTTTCCCCTTATCCTTTATCCTATTCTTGGAGAGCCTGAATATAAGTAAAATTAGTAACAACATTTCTTCAACAAATATCTTTGGCTTCGCCTGGGTAGCTCAGTCGGTTAAGCATCTGTCTTCAGCTCAGGTCATGATCCTAGAGTCCAGGATCGAGCCCCACATTGGGCTGCCTGCTCCTTCTGCTTTTGCTCCTCCCCAGTTGCATGTGCTCTTTTTCTCTCTCTCTCTCAGATAAATAAATAAAATCTTTAAAAAAATAAAAAGAAAATAAAGTCCCTCTATGGGTGGAACGTACCCTTTAGTGGGGGAGATTCAGACAATAAGCAGACACAGCGGGAAGAGGTCTGAATAAAAATGAAAGAAAAGGTATGAAGAAAGGGAAGGGTGACTGGAAGTGTCATTTTATACAACCTGATGAGACGTTTCTAAGTCAGGAGACCTTTGAACAGAACCCTAAAAGAAATGAGTAAGTATGGTAGCTAGCCTCCTTAGGGAGCGCCTAGATGATCCTTGCCTCCTAGTATTTACACACATGTTTTAGTGGATACCAGTGATCTAATGACCTACCCTGATTCAGAACTGGTTTGTGTGACCAGTAGTGTGGCAGAGATGATCGCTGGGACATCCCAGGCTGAGTCACAAACAGCAATGTGGATTTCACTTCACCCTCTGTATCCCTCATCTGAAGAATTCAGCTGCTGGGTTGAGGACAGTCAAGGCACTCAGGGGAGAGGCTTGTGTCAGAAAGCAATGAGGCCTCCCTCAGAGTCACCTTGCCAGGCATGTGATCAACCTTCCAAATAACTCCAGTTCCGTTAAAGCTGCAGATAACTGCAGGACTGGCCAACGTCTTGAATTGCAACCACCGGAGAAGCCTGAACCAGAACCACCTAATGAAGTGACTTCTGAATTCCTGATCCACAGAGATAAGGTGAGATAAAAAAACGTTTGTCTCTTTAAGTCACTACTTTATGGGGGTAATATATTACCAAGCAACAGATAATTAATGTAACAAGATTTATGGGGGAAAACACTCTGGCAAGAAGGAGCAGCTCCGGTAAAGGTCTTGAAGCAAGAGCCTGCATAACTTCTGGAAACAGCAAGGTTAATGATACAGTTGCAGCCGAGCAGGGAATGACATCAGAGAGATGACTATATAGGTCTTATAGGCTATGGTAAAGATTTTGACCTTTCCTTGAATGAGGTGGGAAGCCTCTGGAAGATTTTGAGGAAAGTAGGGACATGATTCCATTTGTTACATTCCATTTATGACACTAGCTGCTGTATGGATGAGACTATTTCAGGTGGTGTAAGCATGCAGTGAAGTTAGCAGGCTTGTTTCTTCCTATCTGGTGGGTTTTAAGTCCACAGTTTATTCTTGTATTCCATATATTAACTGACCTTAGCCACTTTTTTTCTTTAAGTCAGTTTTTTCCTTAAGTTACTTTGGGTTTGCAATCAGACACACAATAATATAGATGTAACAAAATTCATATTTCTTTAAATAAGTCATTATATGGGTGAAATTTAATTTTTGGAGGAGATTAGTGATAATTTCAAGAAAGAAGTATCACAGATGCTGGAGTTCTTAAATACCAGCTAACATTTAAATTGGAAATGAATCAACAGTCAATTATGAATTTTATTTTGAATTTAAACAATAGACACATAAAAAATTATTTTTATTCTGGGATTATATTTTATGTGTTGATGTCAATTCTACTAGTTAATGTTTACATTGTCGGCTTTTACAGTTTGACTTCCTTTTTTTATTTGACTTTGAACTAAATTGTATGTAAATAATCCTTAATTTCTGATTGATTAAACCACATCATACTAGTATTTTCATAGGTCAAAATTTATAGAAGTATTCTTTTCTAAGTAAGGAATTGAGGGTTAACTGTTAATGTGGTAGAAATTAAAATCTATTGTTTATTAAAATATTAACAGACCTAAAAATTAAGAAAGAAAAATATTTTATTTGAATAAAAATCTTGACTTGTTGGTCAAAACCTGTACTTAACTTGGTTATTAATTTTCTACAAGCTATGTTCCTTATGTGTTTAAGGACCTTTGACTTTTTTAGGAGTATTATTAATGTGTGCTTAAAAGATCCTCTTGTACCTTGCTGATATTCACTTTTTGTCCAGCTGCATTTACTGATGCTAAAATATTTAGTAGACAATTTGGCAACCATAAATTTTGAAAGGCCAGAGAAAGTCTAAAGAGTTTTTCAGTGGGATTAAATCCTGATATATCACAGGGCAGAAATTTGAATTATGAAACTGTTTGAATGAAGCTTTGTGCCTAAAGGACTACTTTATTTATGCTACAGGAGATTGTGTTCTTTGTGTGTGTGTGTGTGTGTGTGTGTGTGTGTGTTTTCAGTCTGTAATTCAGGCAATGTTAATGTGCTTTCTGTCTCTGTGAATTCTGGACACTTCATATAAATGGATTTGTGAATTCTGGACACTTCATATAAATGGAATTATAAAATACACATAAAATTATGTGTATTATATATTAATCATATATAATTATATTATACATTTAATGGATTTATATTATATAAAGTATATTTATATTACATAAAATATATAATTATATTACATATTATATATGACATATATAATTATATATAAAATTAGAGACTGAAAATATTTCTCAAGAAGACATTTTATTTATTTATTTATTTAAAGATTTTATTTATTTATTTGACAGAGAGAGAGAGAGACAGCGAGAGAGGGAACACAAGCAGGGGGAGTAGGAGAGGGAGAAGCAGGCTTCTCGCCAAACAGGGAGCCCAATGTGGGGCTCCATCCCAGGACCCTGGGATCATGACCTGAGCTGAAGGCAGACACTTAATGCCTGAGCCACCCAGGTGCCCCTCAAGTAGACATTTTAATAAAGAAAGAAAAGATCTTTACCCATGTAGAGGGAGAGATACTTTTTTTAAAAGAGAGCTTTTGAGTTTTGTTTTGTTTTGTTTTCTATTTTTGTTGTTACATATGTTAGTATGATGGATAAAATAGCTAAAAAAAATAATCAGGCAGGGTTTCACGTTGGAAATAGAAACCACTCTATATATGTAAACAAGATGTTATTTAATACAAGGGTTTAAATGCTTCTCAAAATTAGATGGGGTAAACAAGCAATTTCTAGGCTGGGGCTCTTGAAAAGACTCCCAGAATAACACAAAAATGATCCACTAGGGAGCGATCCTGTGTGATGTCACCACCAGTTGTACCAGTCTGGGTCAGAGGTGATCACCCTCACAAGGAGTGTCTAAATACAAAGGAATTAGAGAATCGTGCATCAAACTAGTCGAATTTGAGGTACTTGTAAGTTTGGGAAATGTAACTTTTAGCTTCCCATCCTCTTAAAATAGAAGTGGGTAAAATAAAGGTTGGGAAAGCCAATTGAACTATCTACCATTGCAGATTAAAAATGTATTTTAGAACAAATTACAAAGAATACCACAAGAAATTCTCAAAGTTATTTTAAATTGAAGACAAGGAAAAATCTGGAGAATTTAATTCTGATATATATATATATAGGAAGTGGCATATAGTAGGAGGTCAATAATATATTTCTGTAATAATTAGTTTATAACTTGTTAGGGAATAGAGGAGCAAAATGTCATGGATAACTCATTTTTAATTTCAATTTTAATTTTGATGATCTTAGAAAACTATGCTTTTTGAGGCACAGAAGTGAGAGTTACTTCAAAAGTGTTAAGTAAATAGAAATGAATATACATAAACTGATTGTGAAAATGGCATCACAAAGTAAAGCAGAATTTTTGATTAAAATACACACACCACAAATTGATGGACTTTCCTCAAGATGTTCAGAAAATAAAAAATGTTTGAAAATAAAATTGAGAAAAGTCTGAAGATGCATAAAATAAAAATCTTTTATAATTTCACTGCCAATTTGGTATATTTCTTCACTTCTTTTTCCTAAATATTAAAAAAATTATAGAATATCATGTTACCATTTTGTATCCTCTATTTTTTACATAGCAACATATTTAAGCATTTTTATAGTGTTAAAATTATACAAAGTCAACAAATTAAGAGCTGCACAGTAATTCTTTATATGCACAAAACATAATTCATTCGTACTCTTTTGTCACCTATTTTGGCTGATTGCAATTTTTCACTGTTATTAAAAAAATGCTCTCATGAGCATTTATTTTGTCTAAATCTTTTAATGCAATTCGGGTATAACATTTTTCACAAATTCCTTTCCAAAGATTTCTTCCCTTCTAATATTTTAAAGGCTATGGTTTTCTTAAACTTTAAAGCTTTATGTATGGATGAAATGATCCCTCACCTCCATGACTAAAAATGATCCAATTAAATTAGTTATGAGAAAGAAAAAAAAATAGAATTGAAAGAGTATTCTGATCCAAGACCTGATGTGGAAGAAGTCAAGGATTTTATATTTGGGAACCCGAATGCTAAAGATAGTGGTTTGAAGACTTGTTGACGTTTTTCACAGAACTGAGGATACTTTTTCTGAGAGAAGTATAATTGTTACAGGACTACTGGTAGATAGTTTAAAGCATTGGTCCTGCAGGCATGTGTGCCATTCTGTCTTTGGTTTCTTACATTAGGTGAAGACCTCGAACTGTCAAATGATAAATTTACTCTCATTTTCACCTAGCTAGGATATGACCATCATTGCCTTTTGTAATATTATGTCTTTCGCATATACCTTGGAAATACGCAACTGAAAAGCTAGCCATTGTGTGTGTGTGCATGGCATCAGCTCTTCTATCTACTAAGTTATTTCAAGATTAAATATGATTTTATGTTGTTTACTTAAATAGTAACTACATAATTATAACCCTTGCATAACAATTTATGATTAAGGATTTGCAAACAGCTTTACAACCATTACCTTCTTAATCTTTACAACTTGCTCTGAGGGCTTACCTTGGTAACTCTAAGCATTTCTGATTTATAGATGCAGAAAATGAAATAGGCAGGTGAGATTATTTATTTGTAATAGATATTGACTGAGCTGGGAATAAAGCCAGGACTCTGGAGTGTTGTTCATTCTCCAGTCTTGTATCTTGGTTATAGAATCTAATGATTCATTATATTAATTGAGTTACAGCAACATAGCAAATTATCTGACACCTGACATTGTATCAGATGGAACCACACTCTTACAGTCTTATAATCAATGAGGTAAACAATGGCATCTCTAACATACTTTAAATTGAGGGCTTCCTGAATCTAAATTCAATCTATTAAACTAAAACACTAACTGGTAGTGTTACCATAATGTATATTTTAGTTCATTATAATAATTGGAAAATTGGTAATCTTAGAATACCTTATATAAAGACTCTAAAACAAATAGACCTTTCCATTGTATAGAATACTATAATCCATAAATACCAGAAACAATGTTGAATAAGAACTGGTTGAAAGTACTAGCCTTTTATTCAACATACCACTAATTAATTGCGACATAGTGTAAGAACCAAGTCATGGAAGGCCATTAGGAAGGTCATGGAAGGGTGGATCAGAAAATGCCAAACCCAGTGGTATTAATCAGGCATGGCACGAGACAAATATTGGGCTGTGTCCAGTAGATAAGAAATTCTTATGTCTGGAAGGCAGATATGTGACTTTTTTGGAGAGAGTGTTCCAGATTGTATATAATCAATGATACACATATCATCAGGACACATATTTGAACCACATATCCAAAATCAAAGATTAGGTTCTCTCTGCTGTCTTCTGCCTAACTAATTGATGATTGGCAGGCAAGCACTTATAGGTGTTCTATGAGTTCTCAAGGCATTGGAATAATGAGAGAGAGGTAATATTAGTTGCTTCTAGGCCAAATATTATTAGACATAAAAAATTAAGTTATATGTCAGTCAGGTTTCTCTAAGAAACAGAACCAGTAGTATTAAATCGGTGGAAACAGAACCAATATATAAAAAAAGATTTATTTTAAGCATTTGGTTTATATTAACACGGGGCTGGAAAGTCCAAAATCTGTAAGTCTATCTCACAGGTTGGAATTTTCAAGTAGGAATTGATGCTGCAGTCCTGAGACAGAATTACTTCTTCCTCAGGGAAACCTGAGTTTTGTAATTAGGGTCCTTCGAATGATTGGATCAGGCCCACCCAGATTATTGAGGATAATCTCCTTTATTTAATTTAATTTAAATAATTTAATCTTAAATGATTGCAGATCTTATCTACAAAATCTTTCACAGAAACACCTAATTTAGTGTTTAATTGAATAATTGAGTACTATAGCCCAGCCAAGTTGACACACAAAAGTAACCATCACGACTTCCTAAAATCAATTGTAAAATTTATAGCTCAAAGAATAGATTCATAAAAACCAGGTTATAAATATTTTCTAAGTATTTGTTAGAGTATGTTTATTGAAGAGGTGTGGGGAAGAATTGAGGAGCAATCCTTTTGTGGGGTATAAACATGTGAGGGCAGAGGCTTGACTGGAACTTAATTGAGGAGTTTAATCCAATGACTCACTGAAATTATTGTAACCTCAGAGTAATGGCTGGAGATCATAAGGCATTTCTCTGATAAGATTTCTCAACAACATTCTGATACATGAATTATTTAATATAACTATTCATGTTTCTTTTATAGTAGTTCATTTCTGTGTTTGTAATTCACTTATTTCTTCACTAATTTATGTACATAATTATATATATGTCCAGTGGTATCAACTCTAGTCTTTTTAGAGCAAACCCATGGAAAATTGATTAACAGAGAAAATTTGTTTACTGTCTGTTTGCATTTGCTCTACCCTTTGGTTTCCTACTTACTTAGGGCTCCTTTTAGGTAATTTGGTTTCCAAGACTTACAGGTCAGGTTCCCTATAAGCAAAACTTGATATAGGGATTCTTACACATGTACTTATTGTGAATGGTCTCAAGAGAGAGTCAGGGAAGCAGGATATGGTATATGGAAAAAATTGGTCTTGGGCATGCCTCGTCTGATTGCACAGTGAAGTTTTAGGAAAAAAGCACCATAGATTTAGTTTAACTAGAGTCAGGTGGAGTACTCAATTGAGCCTTTGGTCAAGTTGTACCCCTGGGGGATGCATGGAGTGGCACATAGCCTCTTAGTCAAATTGGCTTCCAGTTGGTTGTGGGAAATTCTAAAAACAGGGGAATAGGTGTAAGTTGTTATCAGCCAATATTCATAACAGCTAGAGAGTATAAGTCATTTTCCTTCCATATTTACTGTCATCTTCCTGAAATACAGTTCTTTCTAATATATCTATTTGGGCTAACAACTCTCTTTCATTGCTAATGGTCTTCCAGGAAGTATATTTTTGCTGGACCTAGTAATTGGTGCTCTCTTTCTGATATTACCATGTTATGTCTCACTAGGTGGGGCAAGTGATGATTAGGTCACTATATGTATTGCTACTATTGGGCATTTGTGGCGTGGATACAATCTGGGTACACAATAAGCACCCAAATATCAGGTGTTTCACAAAGTATGTTCTATGATATATGACTATATCATCTCTATTTCCTATTCCCCTCAAGGATATCCTGGTTCTATTTCTACTTTCCTTATAGTCATTCAATCTACATTCAATTTTGATATAGTTGAAAGAACAAAGTAAGCTCTGGCATACTTGTCAGACAACAGCAACCTGTGTCTCATCATTCCTAGACATCTCTTTTATCAGTGTGCTGCCATCTTGATTCACTGACACCCAGTGTGCAGATGCTTAGCTCTTCATCAACCCATGCTTCATTCAATTCAATGGTAATTCCTCTCTCTGATACCTAACAAGAACCAAGTAGTGAATTCAAACCTATATAGTAAACTAAATGGTAGCTACAGCTGGCAGTTCTAATTGACTATTGGTCAGTTGGGTCACCAGGGGCACTGCATTACATTTTTTTTCCCTAGGTGGAGTCTTCAGTCACATCCAGTAAAATAAGCATGAATCTAATTTTTCTTCTCTGAAGAAAACAGATCAGGTGATGTCTCCCAGCACTGACCATTCATCAGGACACAATCTGACATCAGCCATGCCAAGACCTTTCTATGGTACAATAGGATACAAGTTGTTTTTCAAAGGTATATAATTTTCCCATGCAGATGGCATGAGGTCTGAGAAACCCAGTGGTCTGAACTGTGGTTTTCCCCTGGGGCTTAATATAAATTCCTCTTGCTGTATATTTTCCCATTGCATATCCTTAGGGTTTTCCGGGTGTATTGTGCAAAGGGTAGCCTAGATTTGCTACAGAGACCTTCTCTATACTAGGCTCCATTTAAAGCTGACATCCTTTTGTATCACCTGGATATGGGGTGGAACACTGTTTACAAGTATAGAATATGTTACCCATAGAACCCAAGGAGGCTGTCAGGCATTGTCATAGGTCTTCACTGTGGGAGAGACAATATTCAATAATTTGGCCTGTGCCTTAGATAAGATATCCGAGCTTGTCACTAATTGCTGATCCACTAGAAGTTTTACTTATGTGATGGATCTTTGCATCTTCCTACAGGGCTTATATCATTCCTTAAGAAGCACCCGTGTCTTACCAGGGCCTTTAATGTGCTCAGGTGACCTGATTAGCATGATGTTATGTATTGATATCATGGTCTATGGAATGTGCAGATGATCTAGATCTCTTGAGACTATCTTTCAACAGAAAGTGGGAGAGTTGATATAACTCTGGGGCAAAACTGCAAATGTACACTTTTGTCTATTTCATGTGCATGTGAGTTATTTTTGATCCTCTTTATGATAAGGTCAGGAAAGAATGCATTTGCCAAATCAATGACTGCGTGTCCCATGTCATATTAATCTGCTCTAGCAAAGGATACTACATCTTTCATAGTGACTGAAATTTGCTGTATGTCCTTTTCAGAAAAAGTTTGCCAATCTCTGATCTAACAGGTATAAAAGTAGTAATCCCCATCATATCTTAATTTAGTTTAAGAGCCTGTGGAAATCCGATAGATGTAAAAGGGTAGTAGTAGGACCACCACAAGTTCAAGGTGTAGTAGTACCAATATTTTAGGCTTTGTGATCTCTGTTGTAACTACTCAGCTCCACTGTTGTCATGTGAAAGCAGCCATAAATAATACACAAACTGATGGATTTATAATAAATCTTAGTTACAAAAACAGATGGTGGGATGGTTTTAGCCTGTGGGTCACAGTTTGCCAACCCCTGCTTTAGATCCTTAGTAGTGGTACTCATTTCCACCATCCATCAGGATGCAATATTGTTTTTGAGTCATTCCATTGGCTTATGGGTATATAGGTGTTAAAGTGTCACCTGCTTGGCCTTCCCCACTGTGAGAGCTCATACTCTTCAAGCCAAGGACTCTTTGTGGAGGATAGGTTCACTACTAAATATGGCTACCCAAATTACTCATTCAGCGACTTGGGAAGTCACTACTGAGTGGGCACAGTGGACCTATTTGGGACCTGGAGTCTCCTTCAATGACTTCCAGATCTGAAAACTTACTTAGCAAGGTCTAGATCTTCTTCCATACCTCTAAGAACTCTCCTAGTATGGAGTTTTACCATCTCTTTGGGGTCCTTGTCAGAGTGTTAAATGCTGTATTTCAGAAGGGTGGACCCAAATTGATAAACTCTCCTTATTGAATCTTGTTTTCTCTCCCCTTGATCAAACATACTGGCTGGCTAGTGAATTCCCTACTGAAGCATAGGGATTTCATCATATGTGAAAATTTTATCCATTAGGCTGCCACCACTACTAATCAGTTCTCCAGCTACAATTAGTGATGAGGCCCTATTGTCAGCCTGGATACGGTTGATGATTCATCCTGCCCTAAAGCCCCACTTCTGGTACAAACAGTTATAGGTAGCATCCTCTGGGAAGCTGACTCTGAGATGCAGTTTACTGTTCATGGTTTTTATTAGGAAGTGTCCTTAGAATCAATACCTGTAGAAGGCAGGGTAAGAAACAAGTTTGGGGGAGAAAGAAAGTCAAGCTGTGATACTTATCAATAAGAGCTTCAGCCAACCACACAGAGAGCTCTGGAGCTTAAATGGGCTGTCAGAGTTGTCCTGCACTAGGTTGAAATGGCAGGGTATCCACACACCAATGTGGATCTTCACCGTGGATGGGTCCCCTTGGGAAGTGTGTCACTTTCAGTGAGGCAGCTCTTTACTGCTGAAACCATTCCTATAAACAACACTGAGCAGTTGGGTGGCACATTGACCACAGGTGTCAATTCGGTTTAGTATGGATTCATAGACCCTTGCTGTTACCATATAATATAATCCATTTGCCAGCTATGTTTAGATTTTTGTCCTCAGGGAATTTTTCCTAGAACCATTTTGAAATGATTTATTTCTTCTTGATATCAAGAATAGACCTTTGTCATGTTAGTGATTTCAGCAGGTACAAGAAGGGGTATGTCATCATTTGGTCCATCTTGATTTGCTTAGATACTCCCATGCCATTGATGTTATGAACACAGAAAATGTAAATTTTAATTGAGGAACTCCTGTCAGTTAGCCAAGCAGCCTCTTTCATCTTGGTTGGGAGTCATAGTACTCAGATCATGGAATGATGAGGGTAGCTGGATCCTCAGTGGGCTCTATCACTGGCAGTGAAGCAACCTGCTTAGGCAGAGGAATTGAGGAACTTGCCCTGAACATCAGCTGTGTTGCATGTCCTCAAACATACCATTTGTATTTTATCAATGGGATCTGTTCTTCTCTTTGTCTCTTTATTGTTTCTCTGAGGCTATCCAAGACACCATAGGTAGTTTTAATCTCAGAATTATCAAATGTTCTTCTGCAGTGGGACCCAGCAGCAAGCTAGCTATGTTCCTTTATAAAGGACATGAAAACACCTGCATCAGGGTGCTTTCAAATTTGAAACTCCAGCAGTATCCAAAGTAGAGCAGTATTTGATTTCTGCCATATACTCCAAATGACCTGTGATCTATTTGCAGATACTTTAAAATCAACTGAGCATTTGGGCGTTTTACCCCTCAGTAAAATTTGAGGGGTAATGCCTGGGACATAAGCATTTGTGAATCTTTTAGCTTTTTTCTTCTCAGAATCTCATCCCAAGGGGAATTCTTTATTTAACCCCTGCTAGTCTGTCTGTCTCCATGTTGGTCCCACAAACAGACTGTTTAGCTTGTAGGTTAGATGGGGCCATTTACAAAGGAGTTAATGGGAATCAGCTCTCTAGCTTCAAATATTTTCTTATTCAAAGCAGCAATCTCTTACTGCGCTCTCAGAGCTGTGCCTGATATTCATGACCAAGAAGGACTCAAGCAACAACAAAGTTCCATCGAGTATGTCCAGTTAAAACCTCATAATGAGTAGACACTGTTAGATCTTATTTGACTACAGAATAGGCACATCTGACTTTATTCAAGCTGGGATATATGAAATGAATCTGAAAGGGCCTTTTTGAGGTGCAAAGGTCAAGACTAGCACTGAAGATGTTCCCTTAGCTCCCAAACGTTGACAGTGGGTTATGGATTCTTTGGTAAGGATCCTGTCAATTCCCTGCCTTTTATTTCTGCTCTTCAACTGTCTTCTATAAAAGCCCACCCAGTAAAGTTGGTTATTGTTCTCTTTTTTCTTTTTGAATCCCTGCCCCAACCTACTCAATATCACCCTTCTTTTGGGTAGCACAAATTCTCTCATTATTTACTACCATGAATGGTACTTGGTCTAGTAAATCAGATCCATCACCTGAATAATTTCTTGGCTTCCAAGAGTATGGTTATATAAGATGCCTAAAATTGGAGAACTCCTCTTCACAATTTCTGTCATGATGAGTTACTCACATTAAGTTAGCTATCTCTTTTTAATCATCATAGAGCTAAACTAAGAACACCTATACCCACATATTACTATGCTTCAGAGAGAGGATTCTAGTCAAAAAAAAAAAAAAAAAAAGAATGGGGTTGTATGGTATTATGCTCTCAGGGTAAGTCAACCAAATTTCATCTTTACCCTGGCATTAGGTTAATTGTCTTGACATCTGGATGAGACTACTTATAGATATTTGCAGACACTAGGACATGTGGTCAATCCAAATAATCCCTTTCATTCAGAACTATCTAGAATTAGTGATGGGATCACCTAACCATTTATTCTGAGGATATATGTAGCAGGGATTCATCAAGGCTTTGTGAAAATTTTCCATAAAGCATTCTAGCTTTTTAACAGACTACCCTCTAGGTGTCCTTGGCATCTGGCCATGGCTCTTGACTACTTCTATGCTTTTTATGTTGATCAATGATCATAAGCAAGTTACTTTGTGAATGAATATAATATCTGCCCAGGTGACCACAGGAACATAAAAAAGCTTCCAGGAGTTGAAAAAAAAAAAAAAACTGGTTTGATTTCTTTCTGTTCCAATTTTCTGGTTGGAGATTTCGTTTTCATCATGATGTCAAGAGCAGCTTAGAGTTCTCTGTCTATTCACTTAGTTGATTCCCCTAGGACTAAGTCTATTTTTTTCAAAGCCAGCAGGTAAGACTTATCCCTACAATCTTACCAAGGATGTTCAGGAATCAATCTAGGGCCTCAATTTCTCATCAAGTTTTCTTCCTTCTTTCTTTTCTTAACAAAAAGCTCCTTATTATTTGTAAGTGTGAAAGATAATCTTGCCACTGGTATCAGTTTGTGCCATAAAATGTTGAATTGTCAAAGCAGACTTACGTGAATGGAAAATCTTACCAACACCAAACTTTTTTAATATTTAGCAAATCCTTTAGCTACCAGTGCTACAGGCCCTTTGCATCTATTTCCTTTCTTCCTTTGTTAGTTCTTTAGTATTCCCAATTCCTGACTCTTTGGACCTTGTTTGTTTCATGGCAGGGACTAGAAATCATTAAGTGTTTTTAAGCAGAAAGGAACTCAATAGCAGAATTAAGGTGCTTACAAAATTGTTCTGGAGGGGCGCCTGGGTGGCTCAGTCTGTGAAGCATCTGACTTTGGCTCAGGTCATGGTCCCAGGGTCCTGGGATCGAGTCCCACATCGGGCTCTCTGCTCAGTGGGGAGCCTACTTCTCCCTCTGCCTGCAGTTTACCCTGCTTGTGCTCTCTCTATCAAGTAAATATAAAATCTTTAAAACACACCCGCACCCCCCGCCCACACACACACCCCCACCCCCCCACACACACTTGTGCTGGAGAAGTTAGAGGTCAAGAAATACTACTGCCACCTAGTGGTCAGGAAAGCGCTATGCTACTACCAACCTCACAGCTGCCACTCGCCCACATTTATTTCGTTAGTGTGGACAGAGAGGCTGCTCTAACACATAGGACGTCTGCTGCATCCTGTTTATCAGCCTGCTCCACTAAATAATGAAGAATGGCTCCCACCTCTTCTACATTCCAAACTTCAATGGGCACACCTCAATGGTAGAAACTAATCTCATCCAGAAAACTAGCTGCAAGGGTATCTGGGAAATGTAGTTTTTAGCCATACAGCCCCTGTGATACAGGGGTGGGGGCATAAAATGGAGTAGCAAATTCCATTGAGTGCCAGATGACAATACCTCACACTAATTGATAGCACTTTTGTGGTCTCATAGGTTTATCTTACAACTTCAGCGTCCTGAGTCCACACCTGACTTGGTTCATTCTTTCTGCCTTTTTTCAGCCTTTTTCTATCATGTCTTTATAGTAATTTCCCCTAATATAAGAAGTGGCAGCTAGCTACTTATAATTTTTAAAATTAATGAGAATAGATTAATATTCTCACTGCTGGTGAAATATTTGCATTATTACTGAAACCTTCTGGAGTCATTAACTTAACGTTAACAATGACTCTATTGGCAATTCTAGGTCCCTTGACCAGCCAACATAGGAAATACATTCAAGTAAGATTTTGTAAGCCTCTCATCTTAGGCTTCACGTAAAACCTGCCCTCTTTGCCTCTGTCCCCAGAGGTGACCCCAATGCATTATATTAAGAAATAAATCAATCTCTTATTTTGTGATCAGGGAATTATGAGCCGTGTTTTTCTATCCCTAAAATAATAATGCACAAAATAAAAGGAATTTATTCTTCTGATATTTCTGGAAGACTAGAGAGGATTATTGTTGGTAGTAATGATAATGAAACTATCCATTTCAAAAGTGACAAAAAAGTTTAAAAATACTTTGGTGTAAATCTTTAAACATTTTGTGTCGGCCCTTCCATGGTTTAGTCAGTAGGAACAATCTCAGAATTGAATCCCTTCAAAACCCCAAACTGATAATTGAGCAAATGGTTTAGAATTCCATTTTTAGAACTTGCTATTTATATGCTAAGATTGAACTCTAGCATGGATTAAAATTCTTTGAAAATATCCCCAACATTGTATATCTCACGATAATTATGTTCTTGATTTTCTTATTGTTTGTTCTCTTGTCTATCCTTTTATCTTCGTTCCTCTCTTTTTTGCCTGTCTCGCTTGTTCACTGTAAAGATTTAGTATACTTGTTATTTTTTCTTCAGCTGGTATTTTATTGTTTAAAGGAAATTTTTCATTGCTCAGTCTATATTTTTTCAGCAAATTAAACACTGCTACCAAGCTGATATCTTTGATAGGTACAGAGCTTTTACTGTATTGTACAGAACAACATGGTAGGAACATTATTCAGAGCAAAATAGGCAAGATATTGTGACAGGACAAAAGAAGAGACCACAGAAAGAATATAATGTTTTTTTCTCCCCCTCTGGGGAATGAAAATTTGGTGTTACTAATGGTACTGATTTTTCACTGAGATATATGATTCACTACTTCTTAATGAATTCTTCTTGCTAATTAATATCAGACAGTGCAAACCACAGAGGATATAAACTAAAAAAGTTTTAACCAGGCACTGAAGCCAAGTAAAAAAGTCCTAGATTTGTACAGAAAGGGAAAGATGACTACTTGTTTGCTTTACTAAATATCCCAAATATGAGTAATATCTAGATGCAAATTTCAACTATGTGCACCCATTATGAACTAATTGAAAACCGTGCTACTTACTAAACTACAAGTAATACATGAAAGTGACTGAGAAAATGCATTTTTTATAATTTCCCCTGGAAAAAAAACAAACGCCATCATTTCAATAATAATATGTTTAAATGCTCAAGGACATTTTAATGTTTTGTTAAGCAGTAAGGGCTAAGTTATTTGTGTAAAGTGTGAACCACCATGGCATTTTTATAGCCTGCTTATAAAAGAGGAAACATGAGAGCATAGGGCTCAACTCCAAATGTCTTAAAGGCAACCCTGTCTTATTCATTCCCATGCCAAGTGCTGTGCATGACACAGATTGGCCCTCAATTATTGTGTTCAATGAAAAACAGATGCTACAATGGCAATATTAAGTAAGTTGTTCATTATAAAATATTATAGTAAGTTGTTCATTATAGAATATTATAGTTTATCGATGGGAAAGATTTGGATATTTATCCATTGGGAAAGATCCCATTGGATCTTTATCCAAATATTCATTTAGTCCTACTTTGTGCCAAGAACTGTATTAATCTTTTCCACACATTATTTTGTTTACTTCTTTCAACAATCTGAGTATGCATCGGGAGGAGGGAGCAGATAACAGTTCATTAGTAAGTGATTTTATGGCATTAAGATTCAAATTTAAAAGAGAAAGTTAGAAACATATCACAGAAGTAATACTTGTTATGGCAATGGAAATTGTTGTCTCGTCTAGCAAGAAGAAATGGATTCTGGCTGAGGAGTTGTGCCTTTAGGAGGCATCATCAGGGCAAGTATGTACTGCGAGTACCACTGAGGTAGTGACAGTGGCCACTACCATGGCACTGGGGACTCTTCATTGACAGGAGCCAGCAGGCAAGAAAAGGAGTCACCTTATCAGCATAGGGAATTGATGCTGATCCCAGGAGGAGGTAGGGATGCTCTTACAAGTGGAGTCAGTGAAGAATAAGTGTAAAACCAAGGTGATCCCCTTGGATACCCCTTGGCACTTGGTTGACCCCCTGGAACGGTGGATGGACGTGTGCAGCAACCCTAGCCTGGGGGTTAATTGTCAAGAGCTCACTGCCCTCAGAAATGAAGATTTGACTCATACCACCATGGAACACCATGACCTGCCAAGGTGATAGCTAAGAGATGAGGGGAATTTGAAACAAATAGCGGAGGAGGGAAAGGATGAGGAACAATGGCGGACCTGAGATCAACTGCAGAGACTACGACCATCCATAGTTCTGTTTATAAACTTCCCTATTCAAAATTCAAATTATTGAAGTTATTAAAAAATTTCCCTCAGGAAGAGAGGCCTACAGGAACCACGGAGGAAGTTTCCCTTGTGTCTGTGTGGAGTGGAGCACACGGTGTTCTATGGCGGCCATGAAGATGCTCCTCTCAGGGCCGGACTGCTGGGAGCAGAGCTCCGTGACATCTCCAGGTGCTGTGTTCTGATTCCCATAGCCACATTTTAATGGAAGTCACACTTCCCAAAGGCTGCTCTTGCCAATGACTATGGCAGGGATTCAAAGGCAGGCCTGTTCCTGGGAGAAGCAGGATGTTTCTGGCAGCAATTTTGGCTAAACTTTCCTCTGACCCTCAGTCAATGATGTCTCCAAATACCTTGCTTTTCTCCTTCCTCTGTCCTCTACTCAGGGGTCAGATTTGAATCACGATCTGGTGGCTCTCCTAGCCTCTCTTGGATCCTGCTCTATTTTCCCTCCTAGCTTGCTTCTCACAGAGCCTGGACTAACACACATACTTACTGAGTGAAACCTGTCCACTTTTCCACGGAACAGCTTTTGCTTAAGTTGGATAATGAGCTGGCAGCACAACATTCTTATCGTATAAGACTGACAAGCCTCTTATGTCCCAGAAATTAATCAAATTTTCAGGCCTTTTAAAGAGACCTTTCTAGTTTTTGCCGCTCTTGCAGATAATTATCTTAAATTTTTGCTCATTTCTTTGTTCAGTTCAGTGTGATATTGGGAGGCAGAATTAGGTAATAGCATTTGGGGAGGAAAAAAGAAGTACTAGCATGTTGGAATTGAGTATAAGTCTTTTAAATATTTAACGTTAGTTCTAGAAATAAGTTAAACTTTGTTCAGTTTTAATCGTCTCTCTTCCTATCTTACCATAGCTATTTTCACATATTTTTCTCATATCTTTTCTTTTATTTCTACTACCAAATATATTTATTAATCTCAGCACTGTTCCTCTCTCAGCTGGATTCTTCTCATCCTTTTAAATGCTTTCACTTTTTATTTGATATATATATATATATGCATATATATATATATATATATCAGTCTTTCATTTAACTGATATATATAGAAATCAACTCTATACCAGGCATGGAATGGGGATGAAGCAATGAATGTAAGGTGGATTTATCCCCAGGAAGCTAACAGTATACGAAATCCCAAACATTCTGGAGCTTTTTCATAGCTAGGAGGGACTTAAGGAGAGTAATTCTGCCCATTTCTCAACATGGCTCCTATTTTTGCCTTTGTTTATCTCTGCTGTGAATTACCCAAGTCATGTGACCATTTAGAGAAGGACACAGGACCACATACAAAGTATAGAAATCTAACAATTTTATGTATTGTCAGATGAAAAATGAAGGACAATTTATGTAACTGCTACTCAGAGGTTGCTATAGTAAGCATATTTTCCCAATCACAACCTTTTTTTTTTGTAATCATAGAAAACCACTTATTGTGAGCACTTATTAACCATTTGAACTGAATTATTTTAAGGATAGAGTGTGATTTTGAGTTTTATCCAATTGGAATTTATCACGAAGCATGATTGGCTATTTTAATGCCTTATATACAATAAAAATATATGTTAATTAGGTAAATTCTGTTCAAATATGCTTACGAGATACTAGGTTTAGAAGACCTGGCATTCAAATTTGACAAAAAACATGCTCTCAGGGGCAAGGTCTAAGGAAGAAAAAAAGAGAAGAAAGAACAACAGTAACATCTGTCCATGAATGTTCCCATGAACTTTGGTCTTTGTTTTTTGGTTGACTTTTGTTGGCTTTAAACCCAAATTTCATCTTAGAATCTGATTTTCACATTCATCTTACAGATACAATAACTCTTTTTGTCAGTCTGCTATCTGACCTCAGACTATGTGTTGTATTTTATTGAGTTATATCTTATTATAGTTCTCCTTAGATCCGAATCTTGACTTGGCTATTTTTCTCCCAAAATTTTATTATTAAAAGTTTAAACATTCAGTAACATTCTGCCAATGAGATTCTACAGTTAATATTTTATTATACTGGATTAACCACATACATGCCCCTATATATCCAATAATTCATCTTATTTTGAGATGCATTTCAAAGTTAGCTGCAGGCATGACACTTTAAGCATGCATACCATTACCTAGAGTTTAATAATTCTTTATTGTTCTATTTAATTCTTTAGAAGTAAATTTTATATACAAAAAATTGCTCATATCGTAAGTGTTCCATTCCAGGAAAATTTCTACAAATGCTATGACCTGTGTAACCTAAAATCTTATAGACATATTTCTTTCTTTGTTAAACTTCTAGTAGCTAACAGCTCATAGCTCACAGATACATTGACATATGACTGAATTTAGCTGGGACAAGAAAAACCTTATTGGGAGATAAACTTGGTTTAAAATCAAGGTCACTTTATGACATCTTGATGCCTTAAGTCTAACCGTATATTACTATGTAATATTGTCACTTGCCCTTCAACATGGCAGTCAACCCCTCTTACCCTGGACTATGAGCTCAACACTGAAAGAAAAAAGGCTCACTCATCTTTAATTCCTAAAGGGTTGATGAATATTTTGCACTTTAAAGAATAAACAAAAGTTACATATTAATCTACACAAGAAATCTGCCCAAAGTGACAATGTATACAAGTATCTTTTGTTTTCTAAAAAGATTTAGTTCCTGAGGTCAGATAGCAAGAGTTTGGATCACAATTTATATATACATTTGTATTTATAAAAATTTTAAAAGTACCTATGACCCAGCAATTGCACTACTGGGTATTTGCCCCAAAGATATAAATATAGTGATCCAAAGGGCTACATGCACCTCAATGTTTAGAGCAGCAATGTCCACAGTAGCCAAACTATGGAAAGAGCCAAGATGTCTATCAACAGATGAATGGTAAAAGAAGATGTGGTAATATATATATATATATATATATATATATATATATATATATATATAGTGGAATATTATGCAGCCACACAAAAACCCAAAATCTTGCCATTTGCTATGATGTGGATGGAACTGGAGGGTATGAAGCTAAGTGAAATAAGTCAATCAGAGAAGGACATGTATCATATGATCTCACTGATATGAGGAATTCTTAATCTCAGGAAACAAACTGAGGGTTGCTGGAGTGGTGGGGGGTGGGAGGGATGGGGTGGCTGGGTGATAGACATTGGGGAAGGTATATGCTAAGACTGTTGAATCACAGACCTGTACCTCTGAAACAAATTGAAACAAATAATACACTATATGTTAAAAAAAAAAAGATAGTAGGAAGGGAAAAAATGAAGTGGGGGAAAGTGGAGGGGGAGATGAACCATGAGAGACTATGGACTCTGAGAAACAAACTGAGGGTTCTAGAGGGGAGGGGGTGGGGGATGGGTTAGCCTGGTGATGGGTATTAAAGAGGGCACGTATTGAATGGAGCACTGGGTGTTATACACAAACAATGAATCATGGAACACTACATCAAAACCTAATGATGTAATGTATGGTGATTAACATAACATAAAAAAAATACGTTAGGGGCACCTGGGTGGCTCAGTCATTAAGTGTCTGCCTTCGGCTCAGGTCATGATCCCAGGGTCCTGGGATCGAGCCCCGCTTCAGGCTCCCTGCTCAGCCAGGAGCCTGCTTCTCCCTCTCCCACTCCCCCTGCTTGTGTTCCCTCTCTAGCTGTCTCTCTCTCTGTATCAAATAAATAAAATCTTTAAAAAAAATACATTAAAAAAAAACTAATGGTGTATGGTGATTAACATAACATAATAAAATTAAGTTAAAAAAATTTTTAAAGTAGGCATTTTCCTTAATTCCTGAATACATAATCTACCTGTCGCAATACTTCATTTGGGAGAGGAGGTTATTTTGAACTCTAATGTATATCAGAGAGCCAAAGGCTCATCCAGGTGAGGGTATCTGCAAAATACTGGCCTAAAATTGTTTGGCACCATAATAACTACTTGTTGTTAGGGAATGACTCTTCAGGATAAAAATGTAATTCCAAATTATTGTGGACTGCAGTTTATTTGAGAGAAAAGCATTAAATAATGGTAGAAAGAACCAGAATTTTGGTATGCTTGGGAGTTTCCATGAGAACTGCTTCTTTCATCCCCACAAAGGCTTTTCCTGGCACGTCCTCAACAGAGGTAGCGCTAGAGGTGACAAACACCCTCTGAGAGTCGTTTCTGGGTTTTATTAACTGCTGAGAGCACATGAACTAACATACTCTATTTCATGATTTCAGATTTACCAATGTTGTGGATACTCAGCTCCTAAAGTGCTCTGCCTCTTCAACTACATCATCTCACAATTATGCGTTTTTGCACCCGCATCATTGCATTGTGCCGCCTACTGCCAATAGCCTCCTTCACCTGAAACAAAGGTGAAAACAGATCTGGGCACTCTACACATTCATGATAAGAACCAACCAGAATTGGGGCGCCTGGGTGGCTCAGTCGTTAAGCGTCTGCCTTTGGCTCAGGTCATGATCCCAGGGTCCTGGGATCGAGCCCCGCTTCGGGCTCCCTGCTTGGCGGGAAGCCTGCTTCTCCCTCTCCCACTCCCCCTGCTTGTGTTCCCTCTCGCTGTGTCTCTCTCTGTCAAATAAAATCTTAAAAAAAAAAAGAACCAACCAGAATTTTCCAAGAAAGAGACAAATCAGACTGTCAAGTCTTAAGTTGGCCAAGTCTAATGTAGGCCAAGTTAATAAAACTAGTGAGGTTGGGGACCTGGGTTATCAGCAGGCCTATGGGAACAGACTCTCACAAAGCCTTTTTGCTGCCTGATTCTGATATCTTAAATTCTGCTTAATCATTTTTCATTAGTTGTCTGTTATGGGTCTTTCTTTCCACTTGCTGTGACATCTGACACTCATCACTAATCCATCATTTACCTTTCTGGACCCCCATTTTTTGCAGATTCTAGCTTCTAAGAGCAGCATGTCCTGTTGTTCTGATTGACTTTACATGCTCTGGTATTCTAGGTAACTTCTCTCTATGATGCTCCTTCAGTCTTAGTATTTTTAATAGTTATCAACTAAGAGCATTTTTTTCAGTGCTACCAAGTAGCCAAATTGAAGTGAACCATAATAGATTCCTTTATCCATTCATTCATTCATTCATTCATTCAAATATTTATTGGCCATTTATCATATGTCATGCTTTGAACTCATTAGGTGCATAGACATAAAGGGGGCAGGGATCAATCTCCTTCACCTGGATAGGAGTGGAAAATGATAGAGGAGGCCTACAAATAAGACATAGAAACTCCATCTTTGAGGATGAGAAGTTTCCTACGCTGGTAGTTATGGATAAAGTACAAAAGTGCAGTACAAAGACATGGTATGAAACAGCAGAACAGATTGGAATAGCTCAGAATGGCTGGTTCAAAGCTAATGTGTAACATTGGTGGGAAGCAAGGTTAGAAAATTAAAAATAATACCAAATATTTATGTTGTAATTTGTTCTATGAATGTTACATATTTTAACCCTCTACAACTACTCTGTGAGGGAAGTATACTGTCTTTAACATTGTTCCTATTTTATAGATGTAGGAATGCAGGCAGAGAAAAGCTAAATAAATTGATCGGGTTGTTCAGGTAATAAACTGTAGAGCCAGGATTCAAATGCAGGCAGTCTGCATTTTTTTCCCCTGATTTTATTTTCAAATTCAGTTTTTTTATTAGGTAAAATGTGCATACTGTAAAATTCACACTTTCTATGTGACAGTCTAGGAATTTTGACAAGTGCATTTGCTCTTCACCCATATGGTGGCATATATCAGAAGTTCTTTCCTTTCTACTGTTGAATAGCTTCCATTACATGAGATCCATAATTAGTTTATCTATTCATCAGTGGGTGGATATTTTTGTTGTTGTTTTGCTTTTTGATGATTATGAATAAAATTATGTTAAAGTCCCTCCCTGATAGTTCCAACATCCGGGTCATCTCTGAGTTTGGTTCTTTTGATTACTATAACTCTTGACAATGGCTACATTTTTTCCCTTGCTTCTTTGGGCATCCCATAATTATTTATTACATGCTAGGCATCATGTGCAAAACAGTAGAAACTCAAGTAAATAACATTTATATGTGAAGGCAAGCACTCTTATTCTTTCAGGCCATTAGTGTGGGTTGCTGACACAATCTAGTCAGGAGTTGAACCAAATTTGAATTTTGTGTTGGCTTTGCTAATCGTCAGTGTACCACAAGCTACAGTTTCCTCTGGAATTGTCTTGTGTTTAGGATGGGGGTTAGAATACCATAGGATTTTTCCTCCTCTCAGTGTTTCTGCTCCACCCTCAGTTTTCAGCTCTCCCTGAATGCCTGTACCACAAAGGGAGCTCTCTCTCTCTCTTTCTCCACACCTTTCCCCTAACTCAAAGGCAGACACTGTAGCTTGTTACTTGGAACTTTTTAGGCTTCTGGTGGGGGCAAAGAGATTCTCTGTTGTTCAGGTCCAGTCTCAATCTTAAAGCAGATCCTGTGTGCCTGAGCCTCAGGGGAGGGAGTTTTTCAGGATTTATACCCCTTCTCCCTGTGGCAGCCCACTCTCTCTTGTTTCTTTGGCAGAATTTATATGGGGGGGGAATGTATTCTGCCCCTTTCCTAGTGGTATTAGGATGGAATGCTGGGTCTTTTTCTGCTTCTCTCTCTGGAGTAAAGGGTTTTTCCTTCTATCTTTCCTGCAACATCAATATACCTTCACCTGAAGATGACAGCGTTTGTTGGCCCTCCCCGCAGTGGCTTTAGGTTTTTGCTCCATATGTGAGGAAGATCAGGGCTGGGGTGAGGGATTGCATACCTTTCCCTCAGTGGTGGTAAATTTTCTCCTCCATGTCTGCCTATTGTGGGCTCTCTCTGGTCTCCCATATTATTCCCCAATCTTTCTTTCATTTTTTTAAAAAAGATTTATTTATTTATTTTAGGGAGAGAGAGAGAGAGAGAGCAAGAGCAAACAGCGGGAGGGGCAGAGGGAGAGAGAGAATTCTGAAGCAGAATCCCCAATGGCCCGATGTGGGGCTGGATCCTAGGACCCTGAGATCATGACCTGAGCTGAAATCAAGTTGGCCACTTAACCGACTCAGTCACCCAGGCACCCCTCCCCTAATCTTTCTTAAGCAATAAGTGAGATCCATGGAAAAGAGACCATGATATGTACATATTCTGCTTGAGTCTAGGGTTTCTAGAGACTGTATATTGTCAATCTAGGAATTCACTGATTTTTTTTAAGCTAAATTTTTCCTATCTGCTTGTATAGTGGATAATGCCTCTTCCTCCCATTGCTCTTCCCCATATGAGAGAATTCCTGTTCCATCTCTCCTTGGAAAGGCCTCCCTTTCTTTGGAATTCAAGCTGCTTCATTGCCTTGAAACCACAGCTTTTTGATGGATTCAATGAAAGTTATGACTTTGTAGTTAATTTTCTTATTGTTGGGAGGGAGCAATACTTATTTCAGCTTTCCCAGCCTAGGCAGAAAACCTGCTATGATTTTAACTATTATATACCCAAAACAAATGGGAATTAGAAAAATTAAGGCTTACATGTATGTATTCTAATAAAGAATTTTAATTTTAAAATGACAACCAAGAGATAGCAAAGGATTTTATTTATTTATTTATTTATTTATTTATTTATTTATTTATTTATTTTTGAGAGAGAGAGAGAGAGAGAGAGTGTGCAAGCGGGTGGGGGTGTGGAGGAGGAGGGGCAGAGGGGAAGGGAGAGAGAATCTTAAGCAGGGTCCATGCCCAGCATGGAGACTGACACGGGGCTCAATCTCACTACCCCAAGATCATGAACTGAGTCAAAATCAAGAGTTGGATGCTTAACTGACTGAGTCACCCAGGTGCCCTGCAAAGTATTTTAAACAAAGGAATAACATAATCAGATTTGGGATTCAGAAAAATAACTTCAACAGCAGTGTTAAAGGCACATGTTAGAAGAAGATCAGTTAAGCTTGAAATATCTAGGGATGAAATAATGAGGACTTGAATAAAAAGAAATGGGCTTGAAGAAAATGTCAAGAAGTTTTTCAGACTCAGTGACCCATAAGTTGCAAGAAAGGGAGGATAAATCTAGTGTAACTACACATCCTCATCAACCAGTATATTTATTGAGTGTCCATTTCATTATCAAACACATCCTAGTTTGAACAGAAAATTAAATAATATGATCAACTTCAGCATAGGGTGTTTCCAAGGTTTCCAACATGAGCAACTGGGTTATAGTCAATAACATGATTGAAATGTGCTTTAAATGGAGCCAGGACTGGATGTAAGAGGATGTGCTTAAAGAAACATTACTAAATTGCACATCAGGTGCTAGTGTTCAACAGAGAGCGGGATATATGGGTCTGGAGATCAGAAGAGAGGCCTAGGGTAGAGATACAGATTTGATGATTTATTAGTGGTGTTAAAATTTGTTAATATACATGAGGTTGTTCACAGAACATAAAGTTGCAAGAATCAGGAAAGGGCCTAATAGAGAAGAAAAGTCAATTTAGAGTAGAAAATTGCCATGAAAGACAAGAAAAAGTTTTAAGTAAGGACTGGTCAATGATGTCCAATAGTTATTGAATGAAGTGAAAGGTAAACATAAAATTAACCAGTGGAGGGGCGCCTGGGTGGCTCAGTCGTTAAGCGTTTGCCTTCGGCTTAGGTCATGATCTCAGGGTCCTGGCATTGAGCCCCCACATCAGGCTGTTTGCTCTGCAGGAATTCTGCTTCTCCCTCTCCCGCTCCCCCTGCTTGTGTTTCCTCTCTCACTGTCTCTCTCTGTCAAATAAATAAATAAAATCTTAAAAAAAAAAATTAACCAATGGATTTTCCAAACCTAGAGAACAAAAGAAATTGAAAACAAAGCCCCAGAAGATATATTATACTGATTGGGGAATTCGAGACAAGTACTCTTCCACATGACTCTATGCTTTCCATGCCATATTATGAAACAAATATAAAACACTGTATTTGGAAGATTAACTGTATATGGCAATGGTATGTTTCTTCAGAAGATAGCACTCTTTTCTTTCTTTTTTCTTACATTTACAGCTTGATAAAAAAAAAAAAAACTTGCAAAGCCACAGAACAAATAGATCTGCAATTTATGTATTAGAATTTATTCAGCTGATATAATGTATTATCAAATTTTGTGTTTTATTACAATTCATGTTGTTATAAATACTCTCTCTCTAACAGTATGGACTGTGCAGTTAGGGGAAGGGGTTGGTGAAGACCAGAAAAAAAAGGAAGGCTTTAACCTGGGACCAAATGGGTGTCTGTGTGACTGTTTTATTGCATTAAAGAATGTGATTGATTTTAGAATTAAAAATTCTATTCTAAGAGAGTCATCTCAAATTGACCTGTTCAGAAGATTTGACTTTTCAGTATTGAAGAGTTAATATTTGTCTCCAGTGTCCTCTCTTACGAGGAATTTAAAATTAGTCATCTTACATTCCTGCATAAGGTAAAATAATTTGATTTATCTGGATTTATGGCTCTTCCTAACTGCATTTTTCTCAAGGATGAGATTTTCTTTTCTTTAAGATTTTTTTTTTTTGCAGATTTTAAACAATACTTGTTCTTTCTCCATCTTTTGTATTTAATAACTTTAACTAATTTAGACATATCTCTATTGTTGAAGCAGGATATTTGTGAAATGTTCTTTTTGCATGTCCTTCCAGGACAATAGTCTCTAATCCCCCCTATTTTTCTGGCAATGCAAACCTTTTTATTCATTTAATCCTTTTGTTTTGTTTCTGATTATGTTCAATGTAAACCATCTATGACCTGTTGAAGGCCCCTCAGGCTTAACACTATTGGCAGTGATTTTTTTTACCCTTAATTGTGCTCTTGACTTTGGTTTAGTTTGTCCCTATCTCCTAGGAGCTTCCAGGTTTATTCTTTCAAACTGTTTATTTATGTGCCAGTCACTCCTCCCTCACTCTTTGCATAGGCATTCATTAAAAAATATCTCTTGTTAATGCTATGACTTTTGCTCTTCCTCATTCTGGGATTTAACCTGGAAAGAGGAATGGGCTCTAATCCCTCCTTATCTTGGGAGTGGGAAGCATTCACTGTTGCTTTTGCCTCATCTGTTTGTAATCCATCTAGAATACTTAACCTTTAGTTCCACTGAAACTCTTCTTATTTTTTAGCAGATGTTGGAGAAGTACTATTCATTTTCACTGATTTCTTTCTCTTTGCCCTGACAATGCTTCTTTCTCTCTATTTTTCCCTCCATCAGTTGTGTTGAATTAATCATTTTCTTCCTTCTTTTTGTTAAGGTCACCTTCTCCCTCCATTGTTTTTAGGTCCCAGAGGCATATCTTCCCTGTCATTTACCTTTGCATGGGTTTCCACTGAATCTAATTCGGGAGTTCTCAACTCTTCCTGCATATTAGAATTACCTGGGAATTTAAAAGAACATACCAATTTCTGGTACTGAAACCAGCCAAATAAATCTGAATTGTGGGGTGAATTTAAAATCTTCTCAAGTGATTTTAATGTGCATCTAGGAATGAGAACCATTGATCTACTTATTTTTAGCCAGCTTGTGTTCTCTTACCTTCCTGTTTCAAGTAAGAGAACTCATTGAAGATATCTTCGTAGTGCTTTTTATTTTCCTGGTGATAAAACCATATAGCATTTGCAAATAGTGCTGATAATCTCCCCCAAAATTGATAGGTCATTTATGAATCACATCATGTTTCTAGTCACTGGATGTGAGCTAGGTAAGGCAGAAGAAAGCAGAGAAGAAAACCAGGGAAAAAAGATAAATAAGTGGCAGGAAGAACAGATGGAGAGACACATAGAGAGAAATTGAGAGGGACAAAAGTGTTCCTCAAAGTGATAAAATCAGGCAGGGTTGCTTGTTACATATGCAGAATGATCAGAGACTCTGGGGGTGGGGGCTGGGGCTGGGGCTGGGAATCTTTGCCTGAATCATTTTCAAGATGATCCAATGCCTCTTGAAGTCTGAGAACAATAATACTTGTCAACAAAAGAATTGACAAATCCCATTAGATGTTATCACTCTTAAAACCACTTTATAGCACTAATAAACACTGAAAACAAAACAAAAAAATTCATTGAACGGTAGTCTCTAATAAAGCAGAAATGCTGTGTGTGTGTGTGTGTGTGTGTGTAGGTGTGTAGAGGTGCAGGTGAATGGGTGTGCATCTCTCTCCCTGGAGGTCCACTTTCTGCCAGCTGTCTTGCTCTTATCTCAACCCGCTACCTTGTCTAAGAAGCCCTCCCTAGACAGGAAGTTTGCTTTCTTTGGGGCCTGAATCATTTAGCCTGGGGATGATTGTAGCTCCTAATAACTAGTATACCATATGTGAAGAAGGAGAGAGAGTCCTGTTTGGACTACCAGTTTTGCTGTGAGAAATGCAGTTCATTAATTGCTCAGATGATTGTACTTGGAAACCAGTTTTCCTTCCATTTGTACACTTAATTATGAACAACTTTGTATCTGCTCTTTCTATGAATCTTTCTGAAGTCTCCTTCCTGAACATGTTTTAAAGTTATGGGTTCTTCTACTCCTGTCAATCCAATGTTATTTATTTTCCATCTTCTAAGAGTTTTTCCCAATTTCTTTAATGTCAGTCATTGGTTTTAAATACTTTCTATAATTTTAAGGATTTAGAATGAGAGGGAAGTCAGAGAAATGAAACCAAAATTGATCAAATATTGCATTAGTCAATAAGAAAAAAAGAAAGAAAACCATAAACATCTGATTAACTTAAGCAGAAATGGAACCTATTGAGAGGATATTAGGAAGTTTGCAGAATTGCCCTAAATCCTACAGAACCAGTTCCAGAAATCTCCAATGCACCTGTCCTCCAGAATCAAAAGAGACTGAGAGAATGAAAATCTATTATTTTGAGGATCAGTAGTAGGAGGGAGGCAGTCAAGGCTTTTTCAAACTCTTGGTCTATGAATCACCTCTGGCTTCACTTTCCTTTCCACAAACACTACCCAACTTTCCAGTGATATACTCATTAATTACCACCTTAAAAAAACTTTTGTATATTTAACCTTGCATTGTGTCAACTTGCCAATCTTCAACAGTGAATCACTCTACCATCTGTTTTTCAGATTTTATTCCCAGGTTGCTAGATTTTCCTGGATAAACTTTCAAAACTATGTTGACTGAAAATTCATGCTAACTTAATTCTGACTCATGAATTCATCCTTGGGTTTTCCTTGACTTTCCTTTCTTCTTTCTCTTTATCCTTTGTCCTGGATCATCAGGAAAGTGGACGGAGAAGACCTGATTTTAACTCCAGGTTCTGTTACTTGTTAGTTTGTGACTTAGGGAGGAACTCTTCATTTTATTCTGTCCCAATTTTGTCTGTGACATAGGGATAATATTTAAATTATAGTATGCTTGTGGTGATGATTAAAAGAAGTATGCAAAATTAACTTCCCAACTACATTATGCCCACATATGGTAGCTATGTTACGCTTTGTATGAAACAACATCTTTATTAAAAATATTTACTTGCTGATTTTTTCTATGGATGTACATTTCCAAATTTTTAACTTTTTCTAGACAGTTTGAAATCTCTACTGACACCTCACACTAAAAATATCTATAATGAGCCACCTCTTTTCCTACCAAAACTTCTCTTCTTTCTGACTTAGGGCAATCCTGGTGAGTTAAGAGAGATGCTTCACTGTTGCCTCACCTTGTTGTTTCATTCCCATTATTCTTGTGTCATCACATTTTCAGATCTCTTCTCTTTCACTTTGAGCAAAAACATAATATTCTGTCCTATCAGTTTGGTGCTACCAATCAGAAGCTAGAACTCTTATTTCATGTCATAATTCACCACCCAAGATGAGATACCATCCTTGGGAGAAGAAGAAAAAACTAAGTAATCCAGGCTACCTACTCACTGTATTTATTTACTTTTAATTCCAATAAATTCTACAATTCAATCCACAAGCCCATTACATTTGCATAACAAATACTATATTTGTATCTCAAAGCAGATTTTATACAATTTTACTTGTGTTTTCCACATATGGTGATTAGAATATCCATCTTCTGTTGCTTCATTCTAATAAATGTATCTAATATCCCAGGATGATTGTTATGGAAGGTCTCTCTGCTCTCCTGTGAAGATGTTAATGTGTACTTGCAGAAGATGCCCCCATTGCTTGGAGTCCTTGCTTCAGTATTAAATATATTAAATGTATTAAATATCTGATCCTTCCTACCTAAAATTCTCTCATTAAAATCAGAAACAATAATTCTTATAAACCAACTACAGAAGCAGGATTTGCTTTTCTTGTGTTCACTACTGAGGTAAAAAAATCTGCTGCCATGGAACATTCAGAGTTTTCTCTTGTGAGAATGCAGATGGAAGATGCAGCTGCTTTCCTCCAAATCAATTTCCTCCTATTGGCCCTTTGTTCTCTTTTTTCCCAGAGAAATTTCTTGTCTTCTAACAGTGTATTTTCCCACACAATCTAAATTATTTTTACATAGTTAATTCTTGAGTTTTAGTTTTAGTTTTAACACTTTAGATGGCATCCAAACTTGTCTAACTTTCACGGGAAATAATTAACCATATTCTTTAACCTCAACTGGACTGGAGACTGAAGTGATTTTGTAGACATGAGAATTCTAAGTGTAATTAGTAATTTATACAACTAATAGGTCTATTTGTCAGAGATTCAGATCCATACATTCTAAATAAGGGAAACAAATAACTAGTGCAACTTAATGAGTTGGAAACACTGCTTTGAAAAGTCAAGTAAGTATAAATATTTTTATGAGACAGAACTGACATCACTTTATCTTTGAATAGGGTTTGCTTAAGAGGAGTAGCTTAGTAATACATTCACTAGTTTTGTACCAGTGCATGATGTAAGTTTAAGTAAACATTAATGTAATTAGTTTGAATAATATGCATGTATAGATATAGCTTTCTCTTAAAATTGCCCCACCACTGATTGGTGATTTTATGAGATTTTAAGAGAAAGATCATACATGTATCTGTCTATTTCCATTTTCTGCATAGCTTGGCCTGGCTAGACATAGCAGATGTGGTGTATTGATAAGGAGGCAATAAAAATACTTTGGGAAAAATGCAGTATCATATAAAATTTTCTTTTGTAATTTCTGAAAATTGGTTTAACTTATATGCATTTTTCTATGGGGAGTTTCATACCTCTGACATAAGCTGTTAGCCAAGCATGGAGGCAACTAGTTAGGCTGGGGATTCAGAATTGCTGAGATCCATCTGGTTTGTGTTATGGATTTTTGTATAACTTTAGGAGAACGTATTTCATTTCTCATATTATGAGCCACACAGCATACATTTTGAAAGTAATTATTTGGTTAAAAAAAAGTATGTATGAGGTCAGAAGAGGTGGTAAAGGCTAGAAGGATGTGAGCTTCAATGATGTAATACACCAGTAGTGAGCTGCCACCAGGCCCAGGCTCTTGGTACCCGGGGATGGGCCAGTCAGGCTACAAATATGCCTTGTTTCTGGATGTTGGAGATATAGAAGAAAATAAAAAAACAGACTGAGGACTCTTTCCAAGCTGCTTAACTAATTTAAGGAAGCAGATAGGAAACCTGAAAATAAATAAGATGATTTCAGGTGCTGAAAGGTGTTATGAAGAGGATAAATACTAGTAGAGAATGATGCTTGAGGTAGGATAATCAGGAACGGCCTTTCTGACAAGGTACAATTCAGCCAAGAGCTGAATAATGAGAGAGGGGTAGCCGCGTAAAGATCTGGTGGAGAGAATTCCGAGTAGGAAGAATAGCAAGTGCAAAAGCCCTGATCCAGGAAACAGCCTGGTGTGTGTCCCAGAGCAGAGGGCACAGGACAGTGCCTGGAGAGGGAGAGGGTGGAAGGACATGAGGTCAGGAATATGGCGAGGGGAAAATCACAAAGGACCTTTTAGGGCATGACACAGAGTTAAAACTCTTATTTAAGAGTAACTGGTAGTCAGTGCAGTTTTTAAAAGGGTAGAGAAATGATACAATTTACACTTTAGAAAGATCGTTAGGCTGCTGTGTGGTGGATATGCTCTGGGGGCAAGAATAGTCAGGAAGATCACTGAAGTGGTCCTACTGAAATCCAGAGAGAAATGAGAGAGGTTTGGACCAGAGCCACATTAGCAAAGATAGTGAGAAGCTACATATTTGGAATATATTCAGAGGAAGAGATGACAGGACACTGATGGGTAGAAAATAGAGTGTATGAGAAAAGAATCACAACTGTTCATCTCACTTCTCAGGTTTTTTTTTTTTTTTCCGAAGTATTGTTTTGTTATAAATATGAAGCAACAGCTTTCTTTCTCTCCTCCTCACTTTTCAATTCCATTCTAACTGGTTCCATGGCCTGTTTTCTTAAATTTTTTTTTATTTGAGTAGAGTTGACACAAAATGTTACATTAGTTTCAGGTGTACAACATAGTGATTCAACTTCTCTGGACCTTATGCTGTGGTCCCCACAAGTGTAGCTGCCGTCTGTCACCAGACACCACTATTACAGTACCACTGACTGTACTCCCCATGCTGTGCCTCTTATTCCTGTGACTTAGTCATTTCCTAACTGGAAGCCTGTACCTCCCATTCCCTGTCACCCATTCTGCCCATCCCCCTCTGGTAAGCATCAGTCTGTTCTCTGTATTTAAAGGTCTGATTCTGCTTTTTGTTTTTTTTTTAATTCATTCATTTTGGTTTTTAGATTCTACATATAAGTGAAATCATACGGTATTTCTCTTTCTCAGTCTGACTTATTTCACTTGGTATAGTGCCTTCTACGTCCATCCAAGTTTTTGCAAATGGCAAGATCTGATCCTTTTTTATGGCTTTGTAATACTCGTGTGTGTGTGTGTGTGTGTGTGTGTGTGAGTGTGTGTGCACGCACGCATATGCACATGTATATACCACATCTCCCTTATCCGTTTGTCTTTTGATGGACACTTAGGTTGCCTCCATATCTTGGCTGTTATAAATAATGCTGCAATAAACACAGGAGTGCATATATCTTTTCAAATTAGTGTTTTCATTTTCTTTGGGTAAATATCCAGTAGTGGAATTATTGGATCATGTGGTATTTCTATTTTTATTTATTTATTTATTTTTCTTCTTTAAATTTTTTATTATTATGTTAATCACCATACATTACATCATTAGTTTTTGATGTAGTGTTCCATGATTCATTGTTTGTGCATAACACCCAGTGCTCCATGCAGTACGTGTCCTCTTTAATACCCATCACCAGGCTAACCCATCCCCCCACCCCCTCCCCTCTAGAACCCTTAATTTGTTTTTCAGAGTCCATCATCTCTCATGGTTCGTCTCCCCGTCCGATTTACCCCCCTTCATTCTTCCCCTCCTGCTATCTTCTTTTTTTTTTCTTAACATTTATTGCATTATTTGTTTCAGAGGTACAGATCTGTGATTCAACAATCTTGCACAATTCACAGCGCTCACCATAGCACATACCCTCCCCAGTGTCTATCACCAAGCCACCCCATCCCTCCCACCCCCCACCACTCCAGCAACCCTCTGTTTCCTGAGATTAAGAATTCCTCATATCAGTGAGGTCATATGATACATGTCTTTCTCTGATTGACTTATTTCACTCAGCATAACACCCTCCAGTTCCATCCACGTCATGGTAAATGGCAAGATCTCATTCCTTTTGATGGCTGCATAATTTTCCACTATATATAAATACTTCATGTTTATTATCCAGTTATCTGTCAATGGACATCTTGGCTCTTTCCACAGTTTGGCTATTGTGGACATTGCTGCTATAAACATTGGGGTGCACATACCCGTTCGGATCACTACATTTGTATCTTTGGGGTAAATACCCAGTGGTGCAATTGGTGGATCGTATGGTAGCTCTATTTTCAACTTTTTGAGGAACCTCCATACTGTTTTCCAGAGTGGCTGCACCAGCTTGCGTTCCCACCAACAGTGTAGGAGGGTTCCCCTTTCTCCGCATCCCCGCCAACATCTGTCATTTCCTAACTTGTTAATTTTAGCCATTCTGACTGGGGTGAGGTGGTATCTCATTGAGGTTTTGATTTGGATTTCCCTGATGCCGAGCGATGTTGAGCAATTTTTCACATGTCTTCTTTGCAAAAATGTCTGTTCATGTCTTCTGCCCATTTCTAGATTGGATCATTTGTTCTTTGGGTGTTGAGTTTGATAAGTTCTTTATAGATTTTGGATACTAGCCCTTTATCTGATATGTCATTTGCAAATATTTTCTCCCATTCTGTCGGTTGTCTTTTGGTTTTGTGGACTGTTTCTTTTGCTGTGCAAAAGCTTTTTATATTGATGGAATCCCAATAGTTCATTTTTGCCCTTGCTTCCCTTGCCTTTGGTGATGTTTCTAGGAAGAAGTTGCTGCGGCTGAGGTCGAAGAGGTTGGTGCCTGTGTTCTCCTTTAAGATTTTGATGGACTCCTGTCTCACATCTAGGTCTTTCAACCATTTGGAGTCTATTTTTGTGTGTGGTGTAAGGAAATGGTCCAGTTTCATTCTTCTGCATGTGGCTGTCCAATTTTCCCAACACCATTTGTTGAAGAGACTGTCTTTTTTCCATTGGACATTCTTTCTTGCTTTGTCAAAGATTAGTTGATCATAGAGTTGAGGGTCCATTTCTGGGCTCTCTATTCTGTTCCACTGATCTATGTGTCTGTTTTTGTGCCAGTACCCTACTGTCTTGATGATGACAGCTTTGTAATAGAGCTGGAAGTCCGGAATTGTGATGCCACCAGCTTTGCTTTTCTTTTTCAACATTCCTCTGGCTATTTGGGGTCTTTTCTGGTTCCATACAAATTTTAGGATTATTTGTTCCATTTCTTTGAAAAAAGTGGATGGTATTTTGATGGGGATTACATTGAATGTGTAGATTGCTCTAGGTAGCATTGACATCTTCACAATGTTTGTTCTTCCAATCCATGAGCATGGGACGTTTTTCCATTTCTTTGTGTCTTCCTTAATTTCTTTCATGAGTATTTTATAGTTTTCTGAGTACAGATCTTTGCCTCTTTGGTTAGATTTATTCCTCAGTATCTTATGGTTTTGGGTGCAATTGTAAATGGGATCGACTCCTTAATTTCTCTGTCTTCTGTCTTGTTGTTGGTGTATAGGAATGCCACTGATTTCTGTGCATTGATTTTATATCCTGCCACTTTACTGAATTCCTGTATGAGCTCTAGCAGTTTTGGGGTGGAGTCTTTTGGGTTTTCCACATAAAGTATCATATCATCTGCAAAGAGTGAGAGTTTGACTTCTTTGCTGATTTGGATGCCTTTGATTTTTGTTGTTGTTGTTGTCTGATTGCTGTGGCTAGGACTTCTATTACTATGTTGAATAGCAGTGGTGATAGTGGACATCCCTGATGCGTTCCTGACCTTAGTGGGAAAGCTCTCAGTTTTTCCCCATTAGAATGATATTCACTGTAGGTTTTTCATAGATAGCTTTTATGATATTGAAGTATGTACCCTCTATCCCTATACTCTGAAGAGTTTTGATCAAGAAAGGATGCTGTACTTTGTCAAATGCTTTTTCTGCATCTATTGAGAGGATCATATGATTCTTGTTCTTTCTTTTGTTAATATATTGTATCACATTGATTGATTTGCAGATGTTGAACCAACCTTGCAGCCCAGGGATAAATCCCACTTGGTCATGGTGAATAAACCTTTTAATGTACTGTTGTATCCTATTGGCTAGTATTTTGGTGAGAATTTTTGCATCCATGTTCATCAAGGATATTGCTCTGTAATTCTCCTTTTTGATGGGGTCTTTATATGGTTTTGGGATCAAGGTAATGGTGGCCTCATAAAATGAGTTTGGAAGTTTTCCCTCCATTTCTATTTTTTGGAAGTTTCAGGAGAATAGGTATTCTTCTTTAAATGTTTGGTAGAATTCCCCTGGGAAGCCATCTGGCCCTGGGCTTTTGTTTGTTGGGAGATTTTTGATGACTGCTTCAATTTCCTTAGTGGTTATAGGTCTGTTCAGGTTTTTTATTTCTTCCTGGTTCAATTTTGGTAGTTGATACATCTCTAGGAATGCATCCATTTCTTCCAGGTTATCTAATTTGCTGGCATAGAGATGCTCATAATATGTTCTTATAATTGTTTGTATTTCTTTGGTGTTGGTTATGATCTCTCCTCTTTCATTCATGATTTTATTTATTTGGGTCATTTCTCTTTTCTTTTTGATAAGTCTGGCCAGGGGGTTATCAATCTTGTTAATTCTTTCAAAGAACCCGCTCCTCGTTTCGTTGATCTGTTCTACTGTTCTTTTGGTTTCTATTTCATTGATTTCTGCTCTGATCTTTATTATTTCTCTTCTCCTGATGGGTTTAGGCTTTATTTGCTGTTTTTTCTCTAGCTCTTTTAGGTGTAGGGTTAGGTTGTGTATTTGAGACCTTTCTTGTTTCTTGAGAAAGGCTTGTATTGTTATATACTTTCCTCTTAGGACAGCCTTTGCTGCATCCTGAAGATTTTGAACAGTTGTGTTTTCATTTTCATTGGTTTCCATGAATTTTTAAAATTCTTCTTTAATTTCCTGGTTGACCCATTCATTCTTTAGTAGGATGCTCTTTAGCCTCCATGTATTTGAGTTCTTTCTGACTTTCCTCTTGTGATTGAGTTCTAGTTTCAAAGCATTGTGGTCTGAAAATATGCAGGGAATGATCCCAATCTTTTTGTACTGGTTGAGACCTGATTTGTGACCTAGGATGTGATCTATTCTGGAGAATGTTCTATGGGCACTAGAGAGGAATGTGTATTCCGTTGCTTTGGGATGGAATGTTCTGAATATGTCTGTGAAGTCCATTTGGTCCAGTGCGTCATTTAAAGTCTTTATTTCCTTGTTGATCTTTTGCTTAGATGATCTGTCCATTTCAGTCAGGGGGTGTTAAAGTCCCCCACTATTATTGTATTATTGTCAATGTGTTTCTTTGCTTTTGTTATTAATTGGCTTATATAATTGGCTGCTCCCATGTTAGGGGCATAGATATTTACAATTGTTAGATCTTCTTGTTGGATAGACCCTTTAAGTAGGATATAGTGTCCTTCCTCATCTTTTATTACAGTCTTTGGTTTAAAATCTCATTTGTCTGATATAAGGATTGCCACCCCAGCTTTCTTTGGGTGTCCATTAGCATGGTAAATGGTTTTCCACCCCCTCACTTTCAATGTGGGAGTGTCTTTGGGTCTAAAATGAGTCTCTTGCAGACAGCATATTGAGGGGTCTTGTTTTTTAATCCAATCTGATAGCCTGTGTCTTTTGTTTGGGGCATTTAGCCCATTTACATTCTGGGTAACTATTGAAAGATATGAATTTAGTGCCATTTTATTGCCTGTAAGGTGACTGTTACTCTATATTGTCTGTGTTCCTTTCTGGTCTATGCTGCTTTTAGGCTCTCTCTTTGCTTAGAGGACCCCTTTCAATATTTCTTGGAGGGCTGGTTTCGTGTTTGCACATTCCTTTAGTTTTTGTTTGTCCTGGAAGCTTTTTATCTCTCCTATTTTCAATGACAGCCTAGCTGGATATAGTATTCTTGGCTGCATATTTTTCTCGTTTACTGCTCTGAAGATATCATGCCAGTCCTTTCTGGCCTGCCAGGTCTGTGTGGATAGGTGTGTTGCCACTCTAATGTTTCTACCATTATAGGTTACATATCTCTTCTACTGAGCTGCTTTCAGGATTTTCTCTTTGTCTCTGAGACTTGTAAGTTTTATTATTAGATGTCGGGGTGTTGACCTATTTTTATTGATTTTGAGAGGGGTTCTCTGTGCCTCCTGGATTTTGATGTCTGTTTCCTTCCCCACATTAGGGAAGTTCTCTGCTATAATTTGCTCCAATATACCTTCTGCCCCTCTCTCTCTTTCTTCTTCTTCTGGGATCCCAATTATTCTAATGTTGTTTCATCTTATCATATCGCTTATCTCTCAAATTCTGCCCTCGTGATGCAGTAGTTGTTTATCTCTCTTTTTCTCAGCCTCTTTATTTTCCATCATTTGGTCTTCTATATCGCTAATTCTCTCTTCTGCCTCATTTATCCTAGCAGTTAGTGCCCCCATTTTTGATTGCACCTCATTAATAGCCTTTTTTATTTCATCTTGGTTAGATTTTAGTTCTTTTATTTCTCCAGAAAAGGTTTCTCGAATAACTTCCATGCTTTTTCAAGCCCAGCTAGTATCTTTAAAATCATGATTCTGAACTCTAGGTCTGACATTGCACTAATGTCCATATCGAGTAGGTCCCTGGCAGACGGTACTACCTCTTGTTCTTTTTGCTGAGGTGATTTTTTTTTGTCTTGTCATTTTGTCCAGAAGAGAATAGATGAATGAGAGAACAAAATGCTAACAGGTTAACAACGTCCCCAGAAAATATACTCTAAACAAATCAGAAAAGACCTGAAACTGGGGGAAAAAAAAGGGAAAGAAAGAAAAAAGAAAGAGAAAATAAGAGAAAAAGATAAAAACAAACAAAAACAACAAAATAAAAAAACAGAATATGATCAAATATGATCAGGCTGGTGCAAAGATCAGTGCCACACACTAGATTTTGGGTGTATTTTGGTCTGTTAGAAGAAAGTACCTCCTAAAATTTTAAAGAAAGGAAGACTTATATATGTACAAAATAAGGGTTGATACGATGAAGGGATGGAATATGACTGTAAAGATGAAAATTATAAAAAATTTTTAAAGAGGAATTGATAAGAAGGTGTTTGAAAAAAGAAAGAAGAGGATTTAAAAAAAGGAAAGAAAGAAATAAAAAAAAGGGGAGAGAATCTGATCAGGCAGGAGACTAGAACAAAGCCATACACTAGAGATTTAGGGTATATTTTGATCTGTTAGAAGAAACTGTATCTCAAAATTTTAAAGAGAGAATAACTTATATATATATATATATATATATATGACAACTATGAAGGGATAGAATATGACTCTAAAAATGAAAAATAAAAATGTTTTTTTAAAAAAAGAGATTGATAAGATGTTGGTTGAAACAGGGAAAAAGAAAAATAAAAAAAAAACAGTTAAAAAAATTAACTTTGGAAGACTAATGAATCATGGTAAAAAAGCCATGAATTCTATGTGCAGTATTCCCCTAGCGCTGGGGTTCTGCCGTTCTCATTGATTGGTAAACTTGGTCTTGGCTGGCTGTTCCTGCTGATCTTCTGGGGGAGGGGCCTGTTGCCATGGTTCCCAAATGTCTTTGCCAGAGGCAGAATTGCCCTGCCCTTGCTGGTCAGGGCTAAGTATTCCGCTAGGGTTTGCTCTCGAGAGCCTTCGTTCCCTGCAAGCTTTCCATACAGCGTTGGAGGACGAGAGTGAAAATGGTGGCCTCCCAATCTCCACCCGGGAGGAGCCTATGAACTCGGGGCCCCTCTCCTCAGTGCACCCCCAGAGAAAAGCAGTCAGTCACTCCCATCTCCCCGGTCTCCAGCCGCACTCCGTGTTCACCCGGCCTGTGACCGAGCGTTTCTATCTCTGGCGCCTGACCCGTGTGGAGTCTCCAAACCCAGCAGATCCCTGCGGTGCACTCCCGCTCCTCCCAGGGAAGGAAGGGGAGTCTCCCCCGATCTGCCGCTTGCTGGGTCCCTGCTGGAGGAGCAGTGGCCTGACTGTCACTGATCACAGTTTATGGCAACCCCGAGCTGAGAGCCCATGCCTCAGCTCCGTCTCTGCAGCCGGCTTCCCCGCTCTGATACCTGGGAGTTCTGCCGCACTCAGGTACCCCCAGTCTTTCTCTGACCCCGAGGGTCGTGAGACAACACTGTCCCACGAGGGTTCCACCCCCCACTTAGCCATCGGAGCGACGTCCCTCAGTGGAGCTGACCTCCAAAAGTTCCGATTTTGTGCTCCGCGGCTCTATCACTTGCCAGAAGCGGCCAACAGTGGCCCCCTCCCCCGCCGTCTATCCTCCCGAATATCGCCTCGGATTCACTTCTCCGCACGTCCTACCTTCCAGAAAGTGGTTGCTTTTTTGTTCAAAGAGTTGTTGCTATTTTTTTCTTCGATCTCCTGTTGAGTTCGTAGGTGTTCAGATGGTTTGATCCCTATCCAGCTGAATTCCTGAGACCAGACGAAATCCAGGTCTCCTACTCCTCTGCCATCTTGCTCCGTATTTCTATTTTTAATTGTTTGAAGAAACTCCATACTGTTTTCCACAATGCCTATATCAATTTACATCCCCACCAACAGTGCACAAGTGTTCTTTTTTCTCCACATCCTTGCCAGCACTTATTATTTCTTGTGTTTTTGATTTTAGCCATTCTGACAGGTGTAAGGTGACATCTCATTATGGGTTTGATTTGCATTTCCTTGATGATTAGTGATGTTAAGCATCTTTTTGTGTTCCATAGCCTGTTTTCTTAACTTCGCTTTTTGGATATCACAGTGTGAAATTCAAAACTAAAAAATAAGCAAATAAAAAAGGATACTTTTCATACTATTATGACAAAGAAAACCATTTGTGTTTGTCAATGTGTTTTCTTTTTGAAAGCCTATTTTGCCTCTCCTCTTCCACAATGAATGAATAATGAAGCTTAAGGACGGAACAGTTGCATACTTAGCATGTCCTATCTACATCTACATTTCTAATATCAGCAATAGAAATAGGATATTACATTCTTTCCCAAGTTAAAGCTAATTGTTGGCTTGAGGCTAAGGAAACTACAAGAGACATCATAACAGCAATTACATTTTGCATGCTGACTTTTTGCCTGGTATGGTTCTTCATACTTTGTGTATGTTAACTAATTTAACCCCAAACAATCCTGTGATGTATTTTTTAAGGAGAAACTGAGGCACTGAGGTGGAGAAACTTGTCCAAGGTCACAGAGTTAACACATCATAGAGCTGGTATTCCGTCTCAGGCAGCCAACTCTAGAGGCTGCATACTTTCCCACTGTGTACAAATATTCCTTCTCATCTGGGTGCAGTTTCAGAAATAGTGGAAGAATGACTGCTATTTCTAGCACCCTCTCCAATGATAAGGGTAGAAGCTACACAGCCTCTTAATCTCCGAGACATGAGAAAGTAACCCAAATGCTCCCTGACCTCTGATAATGGATAATATAGATAACCACTCACGCTGGCTTCCCTTGTCTCTAAAAATAAATTTATTCTAATTTTCTAGCATGAAAACTCCTCAACAAATATTTTAAAAACATAAATCTGAATTCTGGGTGTAGAAGAAGGTGACCACTTATATGTTTTGTATGTTATCACCTTGAAATCTCACAACAAATCTCATTATGGAAATATTATTATCCCGATGTTATGAATGGGATTCAAAAAGATTATGAACTTGCCCAGGGTCATACAGACAATGAACTACAGAGTTAAAATGACCACTTCTGTATACATCCAAATCCCCGTGTACTTTCCAAAACAATGTTCTATGTTATTAGTGAATTATAAGAGCCAAAAGCACTTTGCCCAGTTTCAAGTATTATACTTAAAGGATACTGTATTTAACCAGTGTAAATTAACACTTCAGTAATACTTTGAAGCCCACAAAACTTTGATATAAAAACGGCTATGAGAATAGGGTTATTCCCTTGTTTTGTTTTTCCATTTATATTAACCCTTGTGATAAGAAGTTTGAATGGTTTTTTTTCAAAACAAAACCATAGTAGCATATATAAAAGTGTGAAGTTGTCATTCTGAAGAGGGAACAACCACAGAAACAAAACATGTTCTACCTTTCTTTGTGATTCATTAATCAAGAGATCTATTTTTTTGTTACCTTTTCATCCACTTTGATGTATATGTTTTCTTTCCACATGACTGATTATTTTTTCTATGTTTCATCCCTTCATTTTGTTTTGTGGAATTTTGTTTGATTGAGTGCCTTCTATTTTGTGTATGTGTGTTTTCATTGCAAAGCTAGAACTCTGCAAGAATAATAAACTGATAAACCTCGTTCAATCCTACCCAAAAAGGAATCTTCCAAAGACTTAGAAATAATTTGAACTCAAAAGAATGAGTACTCTGTAGCTGTTCAGTGGTGAAAGGTAAACTGAACTAGAACTAGCCAGGAGTAAATCTACTTCAGACAAGAATCTGCAAGTTGTGCTGCTTGCCTGGTCTGACCATTCTGAGCACTAGGTTCTTAATTTCAATTGGCCAGTGGCTTAAGTCCATTAGACCCAGACATCTATCTAAATCAGTATTTTATAAAATAAAAATAGCAATTAGAAATTGTCAAAGCACGACAGATTGAAAAACTATGTATAGTTTACCTATAATTTGTGTAAAATATTAATTCTGTATATGATCTCACTGTCCCACGTTTAGAATGCTCTAGTCATCCCAGTTTGGGCCTGATATACAGGTATTTGAACTTTCTCTGCCACCACCCTGACATGTGCCTGGTAATTCCTAAAGCATTTCTAAGCATCCTGGGATGTGATTGGAAAATACTTCCTGGAGCTAAATGAAGAATTTGACATCTTGGACCCAAAGAATCACTCAGGAGGTGATTTACTCACACTATCGCTGAGTGAAGTTTCAAGGCTCAAGTAGTGTCATGGTTCCCCCCACTTGAACACCAACTCAGCACAGAGTTTTCTCCTGATCTATGAGCTCTGACACTTTTTGGGTCACCAACTGAATTTAGGATGACTTTCAGAGATGGGGCCAAATTATCAAAATCCTACAAATTTTCTTGTCTTCTTCACCCAAGTCTCTTCTGGATTCCTGTTCACCTCTTGTACAGGTCTTCCAACAACAAATTTGTCTCAGCCTTCTCTGCAGAGATGGCGTTTTAATGCTTTCTCAAAGAAAATCACACTATTCTCCCAATTCAGTTCCAACTTTCTAGCCCATACCAGCCATTCAAAAGCCTTTTTTATGCCTTGGAGAAGATAGGGAGGAACCTCTGTCAGACTTTCTTCTTTGTATCTGTAAATTATAGATTTTAGTAGTTTTAGTCTTAACTTCTAACTCATCATCAGAAGGAGATAATAAAACAGGCCAAGTTTTCCTAAAGATATTTTTTATTTTTTATAAATTTATCCGGTAAATATTAAACATATTAAAAGTCATCATACAGGGTGCTTGGGTGGCTGTTGGTTAAGCAGCTGACTGGTGATTTAGGCTCAGGTCATGATCTTATGGGTCATGAGAACGAGCTCTGTGTCTGGTTCTATGCTCAGTGGGGAGTCTGCTTGAGATGCTCTTCCTGTGCCCCTCCCCCCACTTACATGCTCTCTCTCTCTCTCTTTAAAATAAATAAATAGATCTTTAAAAAAGAGTCCTCATACTGTGTGGTAACTTTTGACCATACATGCACCCATAAATTCATTACTACAATCCCTAAATGAACATTTTTGTCACTACCCCAAACTTTCTCTACTTCCAGTTCTCAGATAACCACTAATCTGATTTCTGTTACTATAGGTAATTTATGTTTACTAATATATTATGTAAATTTAATCATGAAGTATATGCCCTATTTTTCTTTTCTTTTCCTTTTTGAGAGAGAGAGAAAGAGAAAGATTGGGGGAAGAGCAGAGGGAGATGGAGAGAGAGAATCCCAAGCAGGCTCCAGGGCTCTTATCTCACATCCTGAGATCATGACCTCAGCCAAAATCAAGAGTTGGACGTCTAACTGACTGAGTCACCCAGGCATCCCAAGTATATACTATTTTTGGTCTGGTTTCTTTCATTCAGTATGATTTTGAGTTCATCCACATTGTTGCATGGATCAATATTTAGTTCTTTTTGTTTCTGAGTAGTATTCCATTGAAAGGATATGTCACAATTTGTTCATCTATTTACCTGTCGATGGGCATTTGAATCACGTCCAGTTTTGAAGTTTTCAAGTAAAGCTTCTATGGACATCGATGTACAAGTCTTCGTATAGACCTACATATACAGCAGGTTTATTTTTAACTTTTTAAGAAACTGACCAGCTATTTTCTAAAGTGCCTGAGACATTTTGCATTCTGACCAGAAGTGCATGAGAGTTTCTGTTGCTTCATGTTCTTGCCAACACTTGGTATGTCAATTCTTTCACTTTCAGCCATTGTACAAGTAGTGTAATGGTATTGCATTATAGTTTTAATTAGAATTTCTGTGACTAATGATCTCAAAGATGTTTTTATAGCCTTACTGCATATCTTTTATTGTTAATTCAATTCCCAAATGTTTTACCTGCTATTTAATTTGGTGATTTTTCTTATTATTGAATTATAAAAGTTCTTTATATATTTTGCACCTAAATTGTGTGATATATGTATTGTGAATATTTTCTTGCAGTGTGCCTTACTGTTGTTTTCTTAATAATGTCTTTGAAAGAGCTAAAGTGTTAAATTTTGATAAATTCCAATATATTATTTTTTTTCAAGGCTCAAGCTTTTTATTTCTATTAAAGAAAACTTCCTATACCAAGGTCACAATGATTTTCTCCTATTTTTTTATTTGAGTAATATTTTTAGGTCTAAATATGCTTTGAACTTGGGTTGATGGTCTTTTATTTGTTCTATATAGTCATTCAATTGATCAAACATCATTCATTGAAAAGACACTCGTTTTCCCCTATTGAATTATCTTGACATTTTGCCATGATCTAAATGACCACATCTGTGTGGGTCTATTTCTGCCCCCTCTATTTTGTTCAGTTGGTCAATAATCTTTTTGCCAATGGAAAATTGTCTTGATTATGGTAGCTTTATGTTAAGTCTTAAAGTTTTATATTAAAGTCCTCCAAGTTTTTTCTTCTTTGGGCATATTTTTTGTACTAGTCCTTCATGTGCTTTAGGTTTGTGTTCCATGTTCTCCTTGGTAGGAGATAATAAGCTTTAGAGTATCCATTATTCATAATCGCAGAGCACAAAATATCTTGAACTGCATATCTAAGGAGATTTTCCTCTCCTTTAATATGATCTGTATTTGGGGAAGGAACATTCTTTTCTCTTCCTCACCTACCCTTAAATTGAACTTTTGTAGTAAGAACTTTTTATAGGTTAGGGATGGATGGTAAATACAATTGATAGAGACTTGTTAAGAGTTAGGACACCTTGGACATCACCTTGTGGTCTGTGCTATTGGAACTCCTTAAGAAACTTTGAAGAAAACAGGACTAGACCAATGTGTACAACTAGAGTTGTTGGAAACCAACATCAGAAGCTAAATGTGCTGTCAAAGAGGGTGGAAGTGGGATACAGGCTCTGAGAACCAAGAAATAAGATTAGTAAGGAGTTACAGAAAGGATAAGCAAGGAACTAAATACCTAGGGTATTGATCATATAACTGCTTGCTTACTTTCTTTTCTTTTCTTTTCTTTTTTCTTACTTTGGGATGGTAAATGGAAGGAACAAATACATACTATAGCTTATAGTTATTGAGTGCACATTCCACATGCAGATATTGTTCTAAGCATTTGCATGAAGTAACTGATTCAATCTTCTGAACAACCTAATGAGTTTGATTTATTAAGAAGTTCATTTTGGAAAACCAAAGTACAGACAGGCATCAAATAATTCCATCTATCTCCATAACTAGTAAGGGGGGAAAGAGTGTTGAGGAGGAGTGTGAAGTCCAGATTTGAACCCAAATAATTCCAAAGCCTCATGCTATTATCCTCTTCAGGTAGGTAACCTCTTCAGATTGGGTAGTAACAGGCGTCATGCTGGATTTTTCTTTAGATTTGCTGGTAGTTCTTTTGACCAGTATTCCAGTAATTTTTTTGTTGGTGGTCTATTTTTTTGGTGGTGTATTAAACAATTTCATCTGATTCCAAAATAAGGCTAATTTTTATAGAGTAACAAGTCATGTAAATGTTATGGTTCTAAACAGTTTTGACCTATAGATTTCAAGGTTAAAGTTAGGCTGTTATAAGTATCACAAGCTTGGTGAAACCCCCATGCTTCATGAGTCTCACTCTCTCCTTTCTAATAGGTATCATACATTTTATGAGCAGATATATACCTTTGGCACTTTGACAATACCGAAGCTTGTGAATGCAAAATTCTGTATTGAATTTGACTTGGGTAATTTGTCTCTTGTTAACTACAGCTATATACATTCTCACACTTTCTCTGCATGGCTTCTAAACTGGAGATATCTTTAAAGTTTTGTTATTTTTGTAATTTAAAAAATATTTTAGTGCCCATTTTCTAAGAAAGCTTATTTAGGACTGAAATGATCTTCCTTAATGGAAAACACTGAAAAAGAAGTACCCTGGCCCCTGAAATTTATGAATATATAGAGATTCAAGAAAAACTCCTCAATCGTAATGCAGTGACTGAATTTTCACTAAGCATGGTCTATAGCCATATTTTCTTGGTATTTGGAATTGTCTTTGGGTCATGAATTGGGAATGCAAATTGGTAATATCTTCTCTAGGGTTTAGTTCTTTGAAAGTATTTACACATTAACAAAGGAGAGTGCTAAAATAACTATACACTCTTTATTTTAGAAATTTTCAGAAGATCCCCTTCCACTCTGAGTTCTAAAAAAGAGTATTATCTGTGGTTAGGAGCATGGACTTGCAGGCAAATTTGAGACTGCATCTGCTTTTACATATTCTCTATATGGATGGTGGTCACATTTCATAATTTCTACTGCTTATAAGCAAAATGATAAGAACTATGAATAATAATAGTCATAATGATGAAGTTTACTTATCACTTAACATTTATTTGTTTGTTTATTTATTTATTCATCTATCTATCTACTTATTTATCTATTTTAAGCCTCACAACAGCATAGTTACTTGGGCAACACTATAAAATAAAAATAAATTGAACTCAAAGAGGAAAAGAAAATATACATAAACTTGACTAGATTGCTATAGAGCATGGAGCAGAGCCAGGATGTGGACTGAGGCTGTCTGTCTGATTCAATATCATTTGATAGAGCATCTATTTTGTTGACTTAGTGTAGGGCTGTGCATAATAAGCACCAGAAGTGGATTTACCAAGAAACTAATAAAGCTGGACTTCAGGACCCCTCAATTGCATGGACACCTTTCAAAGCTCTGTACCTAAACTTGTGTTTATACTTTTGTATTCCTTTTCTTATGAATGGCCCTTCAAATCATGTAAATTTTAGGCCTCACTGAACCTGGATCTACCACAGCTAGTCACCCCATAAATGTAGCTCTTATTATTGCAAGCCTCCACTTACTGTTGCTCATTATTATAATATTCATGGAGCTTATTTGTGCTGAAGTTGCAACTTCTCAGCCACTCTCTTCTCTGCTTCTTGTTTGCCAACATGGACCTTCTCTTCATTCTTTGTTTACCTGACATTCTCTGTAAGGCTTCCTACCTATAGACTAACTTAAACACAGATATGTATATGGAAGGCTTTATCAGATGTGAAGTGCAAAATATATATGAATTTTTATCCCTGCTATCATTAGGCACGTGCTTTCAAGGAGTGGGAAGACTTTCTAGAGAGACACGCCCTCTAGGTGCCTTTCCTGTCTCACTCTTCAGTGCCTCTACAGTCTACCATTTGTGATGCTGAATAAAATACTAAGCGTTCTGCAAATGTAGCATGATCTTGAAATCCATATAAGAGCAATGATAAATACATTGAAAGTCATTATCATTATCATCATGACAATAATTATACCAGAAACTGATTATTGATGCAGTCATGGGCTAAATGTATGACCTACATTATTATTATAATTAAAAAAACCTTGTGAGGTTGCAATTTGATTCCCAATTTACAGAGAATGAAACAAAGTCTTGGAGGGATTAAATGACTCATCCAAAGTCATATTATAGGTGCAGAGTCAAGATTGGAACTCACATCTGTGACCCTAAATTCCTTGATCGAACCTCCACACTCTGATGTCCCTCCACCCAACATTACTCAGACCATCAGTACCTTGACTCTGCTACATTAAGTATGGGTATAAATAGCAAATTGATTCAGGGGAAAAAAACCTCAAAATACTAAACTCTTTATGTCTGAAGTATTCAGACAAATCATGGAGTTAATTATATATTCTAAAATTATGCAAATGATCTTTTTAGTTGTGAATTAATCAATGTTAATCACTTGAAAAATAGCTTGTAAGTTCTTTTTTTCATAGAGATATGCCAAAGTAGTTGAAATTCTCTTAGTAAGCTTCCTTTTTAAAAATTCCATTTTTTTTTTTCCTGGCAGATGAAGACTACTTGAGTTATTTTGGTGTTGAGCAACAGTCACAGTAGGTGATTAAATTAGAGGCAGGTGTAAAACCCCTACGAGTTATCGGGACTCTGTTTTGTGATCGGTGGCGTTATGGATCAGTAGTAAATTTCTGACACTTGAATGCCTTTCTTTTGTGTAAGGGGAAAAGAAATTAGTGTGACCTGCTATTTAGAAAGAAGAGTTAATAAAGGAATAAAATGAATACTGGATGAGGAAGATATGGTTCATCTGCTTATTTGAATGCAAAAGCAACACATTCTCAGCTGTGGGTATTTCAGGTGCACCTTAAGCAAAATGCAAGTAGAGCAAAGGAAAGGGCAATCCTCTTATCAGCAAACAGTAAACCTAGCAATTCCCATTCATTTTCAGAAGACCTTACTCTCCTGATGTTAAGTAAAGTTTCTGAAGGTCCTCTGGTGAATGAAGCTCATTCCGGTTTGCTATTGACTTTCATAATTTTGTAAAAACAACAGAACTGCAGTGATATAGAACATGGAAAATGCTTCCAGTCCATCATGAAAAGGAGATCTGACTCCTGAACTTCTGGGCATCTCAGGTGGCTATAATTTTTTTTTTCAGAAATGGCTAGAGATGTATTTTCAATCTGCAATTTGCACTACAGATATATATATTTTTTTCCTCAGTAGTATATCAAAGTACCTGAGAGAGCGGAGTATCACAAACTATTTATAACATGTTAATTCCCAAAATTGATTGTTTCTAGGCACCTCATGGTTTTTGGCATATCTATGGTTTTTCCTCTTCACTTCCAAATACCGCATTAAATTTTTCTTTTTGAAAAAAAATGTTCTGAAATGTAAATCTTTGTTTGGTTTTTATGTTCTGTGGTTCTTAAGTTCAACAGCTTTATATGATTTGAAAGGCAAGATTAATTGTTAGTCAGATATGGTTGGGTTTTCTCCACTGGGTACTATGAAACTGACATACCTAGAGTCTGATTCTCCGTGGATCAGAGTGAATCAAGCTGATGGACTTGCAAATTAAGTTTCATATCCAGAATCTAATAAACTTACAATATATTGGAATCCTCTTTTCTCAGGGTGGCTAAAGACGGGAAGACTTTAGCTGTCAAAGCCAACCAGCTCCAGGAAGGGCTCCACAAGTGCATTTGTTTTCACATAAAATCTTACATGAATCTTTAAAATAACCTATTGGGATGTTAATACTCCAGAGCATCTTTTGCCTTATAATCGCAGGTGTGTCTAAAAAACCCAGTGCATTCAGGTCAGTTATATACACAGTTACACTTGAGAAAATAAAATTCAAAAATTTCAAGGTAAAAGTTCATGAAAAGATTTAGATTTTGGAAACAAGTGGCTCAATATATATTTTTGAGTACTTAATAGTTTCTAGTACTGACAGAACCTTGAAATGTTATCATTGTGTGCATGGTAACCTGTTGAAATTCTTTAGAGAGGAGAATTACATTTTAGTTAAAACAATACTATCAAAATGAGTTATAAAATGATATCACTAGAAACATCTAGCTGTGTTTTTATTTTTAAAAAGTGCACATTACACAAATCACATATAGGTGCTCAATAAATCCTTACTGATTGAGCCTTGATGACAAGAAGTTTAATAACCTAGGAGATCAAAATTCATCATTTTGAGGGCACACAGAAGAAACATTTCAATGAATAGGGAAGTGGGTGCTATATTTTCCCAAAGAGAATTAGACTAATTGATTTTATAATCCTAAAGGTTTAACCATTATTTCAACTCTTTTTGGGATGACTAATAAAAAAATTATCCTAAAATGAGGCAGGACATGGGATGTTTTAAATCTTTACTTCTCATTTATTATATTATAGTCATTTCATTTTCATTTATTATATGTATACAGATTTACTTCTTGTTTTGTTGACAGCTTATTATAAAAATAAAGGAAATATAAGAAACTTTCAGTGAGAGTATTTATGGAGACTTTTCTGGCCCTCAGAGGTTGAGGTTTGTCAGTTTCACAATTGGCTCCATTACCAAACCTTCTGACCTTATTTCTATGCTTATCCAAGACACCTAGATCCACTATCCAAAGGCAAAACTCAGCCTTGTCTTTTTCTTCCACCAAGAATCTAATCATATCAAGGAGGGTCACACTGGGAAGCACACACTAACCTCAATCCTACTTTTATTTGCTTGGAAATGATACAAGATGACCAGCTCATTCTGATTTACCTGAACTATCCCAGTTTTAAAATTGAAAATTCCTTTCCAGAGGGCAAACCAGAAGGTTGGTCACCCTAGATTCCCTCATTCTAGGATTCTAGGGTATTCCAAATTCTAAAACTGTTTTGTAACCACTCTTGATATACACACCATCATTCAGGTATTCTACCTTTTCCAGACATTCAGGGATTCAGGGGAATATTTTTTTTTAAAGATTTATTTATTTGACAGAGAGAGACACAGCAAGAGAGGGAGAACACAAGCAGGGGGAGCGAGAGAGGGAGAAGCAGACTCTGGGCTGAGCAGGGAGCCCGATGTATCCCAGGACCCTGAGATCATGACCTGAGCCAAAGGCAGCCGCTTAACGACTGAGCCACCCAGGCGCCCCGGGGGAATATATTTTTAAGTCTCTCTCTGAGTAAAAACTAAAAGCACCATTTCCCTAGCAAGTTTTGTTGCACACATTTTTATCTGAGGCATAGAAAAAGTATGGTATTTACGTGATACTTCTCTGACTCATGTTCCTCCTGTGGTTGGGCAAGAATTTTCTCCGAGATGCTTTCTGGGAGAAAATGCTTCCTAGTAGTTTATGTTTGGGGAGCAGTCATGCCCAACCTATAGGGATCTCCACTCTGGGTTGGTCAATGAGAGGGCCCTCTGTCAATAAAACTCACTGAGGATTCAGGGGGACTGGAGCATATGCATTTATTGTTGTATCAAACTCATCAGCGGACTTTAAAAGTGATCTAGATGGCAGGCAGAATTCTTAACTCGGATGTTTGGCCACACTTTTGTCACATTAGACTCAGAGTCTCAGCCCCTATGTCTGAGTCTCCCACTAAGAATAAACATTATTAGATGTATATCTTTCCTATTTTCTCTGTCTTCTTGCTAAGTGAATGTGATGCTGTGCCTATCCAGCTTCTTTTGAGTCCAGAACACTTACAGCTGTGGTCTCTGCCACATTGCCTGACCTTAATTTTGGAACAAAGGAACGAGATCGCCTCAGAGAAAAAGTGTACTTCAAGATAGATCGTTAGTCTCAAATGAAAGTTTAACATAGTGACAGAGACTGCAGATTGAGCACCTGAGCTTTACCTGTTCCTATGGGCACATAACTAGGTCATACTTTCCAGTCTCCATTGCAATTAAATGTACTTATGTGACTGAGTTCCAACCAAAAGAATGTGAATGGAAGTGAGGTCACAACCAGGACTAGTCCATAAAAATCTGCCATTTACCATTCTCCATGTTATTTTCATTCTCTGGTTTGATGCAGATGATCACAGCCACCTTAAAATTCACATGTTGAAGACTGCAGAGCCACAACATAGGGGCATGGGTCCCTAAACAACTGTTTGAAGGAAAGCTGCCTTGAAACAAGAATACCCACAATGAATTTTCTGAGTGAGAAATACATTTGTATTTTGTTAACTTACTAAATTTTTTACTTTTGTCTATATAGTACCTAGTTTACTTTAAATAATACACATAGCCCTTAAAGGAAGATTCTAGAACCAGGCTGCTAGAACTCAAGTCTTGGCTAGTCTACATGCTGTCTCTAAATTCTTAAGCAAATATCTTAACCTTTTTGTACCTTAGTTCTCTTCTCATTGAAGTGGAAATAATGATGGGTACCTACTTCATAGCATTGCTGTGAGGATTAAATCGTTTATTACATAGAAAGCACTTAGAACAGCATCTGGCATGTAAGGAGTGCTATATAAGTGTTATTACTTCACGAGAATGAATTTCAACAATAATTTTTTTTCATAGGTATTTCTCCAAACCAACCTTTTTATTTTTTTTTTCTGATTGGCCTTAATTTTTAAACAGTGCTACATTTGAGGGTCACTTGTATCCATGTTTCAAAGCTTTGAAACTATACATATTACTGCTAGATTCTGCCACTCTCTCATAGTTGTCGTTTCTCCATTTTTTTTAAAAGATTTTATTTATTTATTTGAGAGAGAGAGAATGAGAGATAGAGAGCACATGAGAGGGAAGAGGGCCAGAGGGAGAAGCAGACTCCCCGCTGAGCCGGGAGCCCGATGCGGGACTGGATCCAGGACTCCAGGATCATGACCTGAGCTGAAGGCAGTCGCTTAACAAACTGAGCCACCCAGGCGTCCTCATTTCTCCATTTTTAAAACAACTTTATTGAGATGTAATTCATATACCACACAATTCAACTATTTAAAGTGTATAATTCATTGGCCTTTTGTATATCCACAGAGCTGTCTGTTGATCACCAATATTACTTTTATTTTTCTCTATTTCTGAGGGCTACCACACCCATAATAGTTTAGGAGTTTGTTACAACTATGACCTCGAATTCTAAATTTTCAAGGGCATCCACTGGATTCCCTGCTAGAGCCTCTATGAGTTTTTTAGCTCTGAGAAATGGTTCTGGCAGCCAGTTGTTAGCTATTCAGCCTCAAGGGACCACTGTTTTAAGTGAAGAGGGCCAGGGTTCTTTGTTTCTTCTTCTTGCTTATCATTTAGAATTTGTTAAGTGTTTTTTTTTTTTTACCCTTCCCGCAGCTTCATTGAGATATTATTGACATATAACATATGTAAGTTTAAGGTATACAATGTGATGATTTGATATATACATATATTGCAAAACGATGATCACAGTAAGGTTCAGTTATCACCTCTATCTCCTTGCATAATTACCACTCTTCTGGTGTGTGGTCATAAACATTTAAAATCTCTCTTAACAACTTTCAAATATATAATTCAGTATCATTAATTAGAGTCACAATGCTGTACATTAGATTTCTGGGACTTCCTGTCATAGCTGGGAATTTGCACCCTTTGACTAACATCTCCCATTTCTCCCAGCCCCCAGCCTCTGATAAGCACCATTCTATTCTTTATGAGTTTGGCTGTGTTAGATTCCACATGTAAGTGGAAACATACAGTACTTGTATTTCTAGATGACTTATTCACCTAATAAAATGCCCTCATAGTCATTGCATGTTGTTGCAAAAGACAGGATTTCCTTCTTTTTTGTGGGTGAATGACATTTCATTGTATGTATATACATTTTCTTTATCCATTCATCCCTGCTGGACACCTAAGTTGTTCCCATGTCTTGGCTTTTGTGAATAATGCTTCAGTAATCATAGGGTACAGATATCTTTGCAGATAGTGTTTTCATTTCCTTTGGATACATACCCAGAAGTGGGATTGCTAGATCATATGGTAGTTCTATTTTTAACTTTTTGAGGAAGTTTCATACTATTTTCCATAGTGTTTATACCAATTTACATTCAGGATAAGACTCTTTATCAGCTCAAAGTGTCTGCCACGATGTACTAATTTTTCCCTTTGAAGAAAGACTCCAATTTCTTAAGGAAGTTTGTGATCGTCAAGAATAAATATCCAACTTCTAGCTTGAAATTTGCCAACTGATTCCAGTAAGTCATACAATAAACTTCCTTATTTCTCTGAACCACTTAATATAAAGTAATCCAGTCCATGCCAAGGCTGTAATTCTACTTTCAGAGTAGTTTCAAGAATTTTTCTGACAACTAGGTAGCAGTCCAAAGATTATGCATGCAATAAAAGGGAAGGTGAACTCTTGATACAGCACTTAGGTTGTGATTTAAGTTCTGAATTCTACTTATTAGTTCAAAAATTCTAGATGAGTAAGCCAAAAGTCCAAAAGGTCTTCCTTGCACAGACTGACATAGTCTTGACTCAGGGCATATGGCTTTTCCCTGAATTCAGCCCTCGCAGACCCCTAGGCCACGCGCATTTTGCAAGGTATGCGGTGGCTTACTTAAATCCTCCACTTTTATTTTACTTCCTTAGTTTCCCAGGTGTCTCCATCCCTGAATTCAAATAAACTAATTTGCCTCTAGACTAACTAAGAGCCAGAAACTCTTTCTCAAGCACATTGTGAATTTTATGGTTTCATTGAATATTTGCAAGAAGTAGAGCAGGTAGAACATCTTACAAAGTGTGTTGATTTCTTTCTTCTAGATAACTCTGTTTCCTGGCAGGTCTCCTTTCATGGTTTAGATAGTCCCATAATCATAAAAGCCCCACTCCTGCTATGGAACCCTCCTTACTTTAGGTAATACTAGGATTTGTATCAAGTTTGTGAACCGCAGTTGGTTACCCCTAGATACAAACTTGTAAACAGAAAGATTTTTCAAATGTCCACGTTCCCTACCCATTTCCAGGAAATTCTAGTGGATAAACTTTTCTCAATCTCTTTACAAAATAAATAACATAGAAAGGCCAGAGAGTTTTCAAATATTTTGAATAAACCGTATGTATTGTAGATATCCAATAATAAACAATGAACTAGAGACCCACAATGTGGTGTGATTTAAAAGTTTAATAGGATTTTTTATTTATGTCAAAATACATTGCATGTCAAAAGACCAGTTTCTGGATTGTGTTACTTTTATCATGATGAAAAATACCATTAAATGTGTCATTGAAAATTAAGTAATGAAATGATTTGACATATGAAAGAAAATCTTAAAACAGTAGTTTTCCTTCCAGCTGTCACAACTCATTTAGATACCAATTGTCTGCAATTGCAAATCTCTGAATCAAAATGTCAGCAAATGGCTGCCTGTGGTGGGGAAAATGTCTCTAAGGTGAATATGAATATTAATTGCCAGAACTGTATCAAGAAAGAGACCTATGATTGGTTTGTTCTTTTATTAGATTAAAAATATGTGCAGACATTGGAGAATTTGGCAGAAATAAAGACCCAAATCTAAGGCATGCTCAAGAACATTTTAAGTGTGATACTATTCTGAAAACATTTTTCCCTTGCCCGCGTATTATATCACATATGTTCCATCAATTTTTTCAACACACTTCTAGAGACACTGCCAATATATCTGGAAGAAGAAGGAAAAGATGGGAGAGGAATACCTACTTTTTCAGATTGTCCTGCCTGTCAGTATGTCATGGTCTTCTTATCTCACACACAAGCTATTATGTGTTAAAAAAGTGTCATTATTTTTTAGACAAAGTTTTGTAGAAGAAAACAACTGAAGTGCTGAGAATGGTCCTGACAAATCTCAACAGCCTCTTTCATAACTACTATGGGCTACAGAGATACCCAAAGGACAGACCTTTGAGACAGAGGTACTTGAATTTCTTGTAATAAAAAATACAACAGAATGATATGTTAAATAAAGATATGGAGAGTATTCCATATATTTGCAAAAATAAATAAACACTACTTTATAAGCTTTTTAAAAATAACAAAATAAGAAATCATGAGTTTTTTATATTATTTGAGAGAGAGAAAGAGAGAGGGAGAGCACAGAGGGAGAGGAAGAGGGAGAGGGAGAAGCAGGCTCCCCACTGAGCAGGGAGCCAGACCCTAGGATCATGACCAGCACTGAAGGTGGATGCTTAATTGACTGAGCCACCCAGGTGCCCTAGGAAAGCATGATATTGTAGAAACATAGATTAAGCTAGTTTAAGAAGTTTTTACGTTTTATGATATAAAGTAATTGAATACTTAGACAAAAATAATTTGCTCTTATTTTCAAGTATAGAAAAGCATTTTTGAGATAGATTTATTTGTTATTGTAAAATGAATGCTTAAAACATAAACTACAGTAGTACTGGATTTTCCTAGTATTTGTTTAAATCTATGCTCAGAAGATTATAATTCCCAGAGTTGGCTGTTGTGGGGGTTATTTCACATTGGAATATTCTTTTTCAGAAACAAACATTTCTCATATCCATGGGAAATATATTTTTAAGTACTAACATTTCTTCCTCCAGTCCTTCTTTGATTAACACTGGAGAGCAGTACATTTTATTAGCTGCTAATAGTTCAAGATAAAAACAAACAAACAAACAAACAAAAAACCCCTGTCTCCATAGAGAGCTCTATTGTAGAGAGCTCTATTGTTCTGTCTCTTCCTCCCTTTTTCTGTGTAGCACCCATGGGATTTATACCAGACCTACTCTCCAAAAATTGTGATCCTTAGAGAATTTTTGCCAGATTTTTCTTCCTTGACACAAAGGGTAATTGGAGATTTGCATCTATTGAAAGGCCTTTTGGGATAACTATTGTAGTGGGCTGAAAGATGACCCCCACAGATCCCAGATCCCAGTCCCTGGATCTTATGTTAACGGATGTTTCTGCAGAGTTGGTTAAATGAAGAATTTTGAGAAGAGATTATCATGGATTATCTGGGTAGGCCTTAAATGTTGTCACATGTATCAAAAAAGTGAGGCAAAGAAGGAGTTGATACACACACCGAGAAGGTGATATGCAGCTGGAGGCAGAGAGAGCAGTAATGCAACCATAGGCTAAGGAGTGTGGGCTTCTACCAGAAGCTGAAAGAGGCAGGAAACAGATTCTCCCAGAGAGCCTATGGACATAGCCCTGCCCTGCCAACACTTGTTTCAGGCTAGTGCAACTGATTTCAGGCTTTTGTTCTCTAGAATGGTAAGAGAATAAGTTTCTGTTGTTTTAGGCCACCCAGTTTGTTGTAATTTGTTACTACAGCTCAGGTAACTAATATACCTGTCATTGATCAAATTTGGTATGATAAATATATGATTAGGTCATATTTTTACTAATCAAATTTCTGAAAGCAGTCTACTGCCTTTAAAGAAAAAGTATTAGAGAAAAACTGAAACTGACTTAAAAGCACTAGAATAAAATTCCATGCTTTTATGAAACCTAACCTCAAGTGGCCTAAGAAGTTTGGATGTAAATACTTGCTTTTGCTCAGACCATGTTTTAATATATTGAAGAAGAATTGGTCGATATGGATTACTGAACTGAGAAAAGAAACACAAAAATTCAGTAGCACACCAGAATATTTATTGTATCCACAGATAGAGAAACTTTTAAATACAGTACTAGTAAATTGAATTAATTGGTTTATAACAAAAATAATTATACATGAACAAAATATTTTCCCTGGAATTCACAAATGATTTTGTTCCAGATGAGAAAAAATATTAAGAAATCAACGACAATTAAAAAAACAAAAATAGATAACTCAGGAAAAAAACAGTTAAAAATGAAAGGAATAATCACTATAATTACTCTTCAAGAAAATATAAATTAAAACATCTCAGTTTTTCAAGCAAGTTAGCTATGATTTTTGTTTTTTAATTGCAAAAACTCAGAGACAGCAAGTATATCATGAGATAGACCCTCTCAAACTCTACTTATGGGAATATCATTTAGAACAACATATTTAGAAAGTTATTTGGCAATAATTCTTAAGAGTAATAAAATATTTAAACCCTTTGACCCAATAATTCTACGTCTGAGAATCTTTCCTAAGAGAGTAATTTAAACTGCAGATGCTTTTTTGCTCAAAGATATTCATCACAGCATTATTTGAATATTAGAACTTAGGAAATAACTTTATGTGTTCCCAAACAGGAAAAGAGGTATGATATGTTACATTGATTAATTGATTGATTGATTGTTGGGTGTGGTATATGAATTAAAATTTCCATTTGTTAGAACAAAAAGGAATAACTGAGGTAAAGATATGGGTATTAGCAAAAGAGGAATCAACAATAATACCAGGAAAGGAACACAAATGTGCTGTAGGGTTTAGCAATGAGCATAAGTCACTAACTGTACATGGCCGGTTAAATAAGGGCCCCAAATACGTCCACAACCTAAACCCTAGTACCTGTGAAAGGTGCCTTTATGGCAAAAGGGACCTTGCTGATGTGATTAAATTAAGGATCTTGAAATGGAGGTGATGCCAGAGCAGAAGGCTCACTGAGGACAAAGCCGAAGCTGGTGCCCTACACCCCCCACCCCATGTGGTATGTGTGACATTCTTCAGGCACTCCTGGCTGCCTTAAAGGAAAAACAAATGGTTAACTGATAGAGGTCAGTCTTGCAGGACAGGACTCTCCCTCAGTTGACAAAAGTCTTAGCAATTACAAGGACAAAGCATTTCTATCAATGGCCTAGCTTCCAGAGGGGAATGTAGATACAATTAAATGTCCGTAGAACCTGCAGCCCCTTGACAGAAACTTGAAGTGGGCAAAGTATAATGTCTCTCCAGGAAGCTCCCAACTATCTTACTCTTAATGCCTTCCTAGAAGGAAAAACAACCTTGACAATGGCAAGGCCTCTGGTATGCTGTGAGTCTTCTTTAACATACAAAAATCCTTTTGAAACCTCCCATTTCCTTACCTTCCCCTACCGCATAGTATATAATCAGCCACCCCTCACCACCCCGGGGCAGCAGCTCTTTCTGCCCACAGGTTTTGTCCCCGTGCTTTAATAAACCACCATTTTGCACCAAAGATGTCTCAAGAATTCTTTCTTAGATGTCGGCTCCAGACTCCACCCCACTGAACCTCACTTCTATCCTCACTTATATCCCAAAACCCCATCAGAGGGATTCTGTTGGATTATGCAGGTGGACCAATCTAAATCACAAAATCTCTGTAACAGGAGTGAGAAAGGAGTCAGAGTTCAAAAGGACAGGTGATGATAGAAACAGTGATTAGAATGATGTGCTTTGAAGGTGGAGGAAGGGCCACTCATAAATCAAGGAATGCAGACAGCCACGAGAAGCTGAAAAAGGCAAGAAAACAGATTCTCCTCTCAGACCGTCCAGAATGAACCAGCCTTACTGACATCTCGACGTTAGCCCCACAGAACTGATTTCGGATTTCTGCCCCCAGAAATGTAAGATAATAAATTTTTTTTGTTTTAACCCACCAAGTTTGTAGTAATCTATTATAGCAACAATGCAAAACTAATACGACATACACAGAGGCATGTCAGTAAAATCTTTAAGATGAAGATTTCTACTTGTTAATTTTCTTTTTGTATTTGAGTATAGTTGACAGACATTAGTTTCAGCTCTACGACTTAGTATTTCTACTTCTTCATACCTGGTGCTGTGTTTGCCGCCAGTGTAGCTGCCACCTGTCATCATACAACACCATTGCAGCATCATCGACTATATCCCCTACGCTGTGCCTTTCACTCCTGTGACTGACTCATTCCATGACTGGGAGCCTAGATCTCTTACTCCCACTCTCTCATTTTGCCCATCCCCCACCTCCACCCCGCTGACAACCATCGGTTTGTTTTCTGTATTTATAGGTCTGATTCTTTTTGTTCGCTTGTTTATTCATGTTTTGTTTTGTAGATTCCACATATGAGTGAAATCGTATCACACAGAAATGTCATAGGATCATTAAGCGTATATAAAATTAACATTGTGCAAGAGTCCATTGGCGAGGATAATCCACATTCTGATTATAAAATATGTATGACAATGGCCCGGAAGGTCAGGAAGCAGGTAGAAAATACACGGATATTGTGTATAGCAATCCCTGGGGAATCTGAAAATGTGAACAAGTTAAGTCATGTAGCATGAAGTGTCCAGATTAGGCGTTGAATAAATAGCTCCTTAAAGTGTATAAATATTTTCAGTGTTTTCATGACTCTGTAGTGGCCATAGCAGCCTAAAAAACCTAGATAGTAAGCATTTCATAAATTGGATTATTTACAAGCCCCTGGAAAATAGGATTATAAAGTGATTATATCAATCATTATTTTATTAAATCATTCTTTAACATCAAATGAAAAAACAAGAGACAAAATTTATGTACAAATGATCTCAACTAAATTACAAAATGTATAGGTAAAAGACTAGATGGAAAATGTAGCAGTAGTTCTCGCTGAGGTATGAGATTTATCAGTGATCTGCTTGGCTACTTAATTATATATTAATTTGTTTCCCCAATTATCTAAAATTCATATGTATTTTATAGTCAGAAATTATGAATCAGTAAAACATTCGATTAATAGTTGAGTTATATTTATGCCCAGATTTCTACAAATAGACTTGCATTACAATTAACATCTGTATTGAGAGAGATTACTGTAGAATTTATTTTATTAAACAACTACCATGAAACCCACTTTATAGCCACAAGCAATGGATATTTTAGTAGTCCTTGTCTAAAGAAAGTTGGGGCCTCAGTCATCTGAAAACAAAGGATACAGCAAAAGTTTAATAATTAAAGTGTAGTAAATTACTATGTGCCAGATGCCAGCGTCCTCCTATTTCATATAGTAACTTGTCTAATCCTCAGGACAATCCTATGACTGTCAAAGCCCTCATTTAGCAGATGAGAAAACTGAGTGGCAGAGAGCTTGAGTGATTTATTAAAAGTGTATATAGTTAGTTAATGGTAGAGGCAGGATTCAAAAACTGGCATTGTAACTCCAGAGCCATACTTTAAGTCTCCTTATTTCTTAACTGTAAAATCTTTGCAAGTACAATTTTAGAGTGAACATTTAAGAGAATACAGAGGGACTGGGTGGCTCAGTAGGTTAAGCATCTGCCTTCGGCTCAGGGTTCTGGGATGGAGCCCCATGTTGGGCTCCCTGCTCAGCCGGGAGTCAGCTGCTTCCTCTCCTCCCTGCTCTCTCTGGCTCTCTCTGTCGCTATGTCTGTCTCTCTCAAATAAATAAATAAAATCTTAAAAAAAAGAAAATTTAAGAAAACAAATTTTATTTTCTTCAATTATAAAACTTTGTGGTATATATTAATTTTTGGTGCTTTGTTTCCAAATAAAACATGTAAGCATTAAATAAGAGTAGGTCTTGTTTTTGTCAATAAGAAATTGTATATATATACACACACGTGTATATATATATATATATATATATAATATAAATATAAACACACACATTATACATTTCTTGTATCTGCTTTTTCCCACTGGTCATCATTTCATAGTATGTCCTAGAATATTCTGCACTCATACCTGTGAGCTCCATCTGTTTTGTTGGAGAACTACCTTTGCAAAGGAGTGTGTCCCTGGGTGAAACTTACCCACTCTGTGCAAATCAGTTTCTCAGCCCAAGAATTTGGGAATGGGACTCAGTATACATGAGGATTTAAAATCGAAGAAGACGTCGGGCCCTTTGGGGCTATCGTACTTAGAAAAACCATCAGTCTGCCGACAGATTAAAAATCAGGAGGTGAAGAGAACCCACTACCAATGGTTTTTGGGAAGCAAATGGGATGCAGATTTGGCACCACCAGCACCCCATCATTCCTCTAAGCTGGCATCAGCTTTTTGCTCTAGACTCTCAAGAAAATGGCTTAGAATCTTTAGGATAAATCCTGCTCTTTCAAACTGTGTGGGGTTCTTGTTGCTTGCATCTAAATGATCCCAGATCGAAACAATTATATTTTGAAGAGGAAATGTTTATTTTAAAAAAACCATAAAAAGACTTTTAAAACAATTCCCTCTTGCCAGCAATCTCAAGCAATTCAACATTTTGTTTTAAATTGCTTTCACAAAAAAAAAAAAAATTAAATAATATGCCTAAAGATAACTTGGGGGTTTGTCCATGGGTTAGTTCTCATTAAGGGAAGTCACAGGCATAGGTTTTGTTTTTAGGGCATTTTAATATGTATAAAGCAGATAATGAATGGTATTCTCACCAGGTTTTTTGGGGAGGGGGTGGATATTATTTTTGAATGTAATGGATGGTTTTGTGTCATAAGAGAAATTCAATCTGATATAAAAATAGAATGTGTTTAGACTAAGTTTATTTTAAAAGTAATTCTAATACGTTTTTATTGCACTCTGTGTAAACCTCATTATACAGGTATAACATTTAGGAATTAAAATTAAAAGGATTTATTTGCTTTATAATGCCCTCTAGTTTTTTTTTTTCATATCAGCAAATTACATTCACATAGAAAATTAGGGAAATATTAGGAATGAAATGAAAGCCATATATATCCCTTTCACATAAGATAAACATTTTTAATTATTTAATGTATTTTCAATCAGCCTTTGTTTCTATATGAATCTGTAATCTCTTAAGTAAATATTGGCAGTATAGAAATAGTTTTAAACATACTTTTTTCACCTAATATACTTATGAATGTTTCTCATATTATTATTATTATTTTTCCAAACCATGTATATTATGAAAAGTTCTTAAAGATTCAGTTCTACAAATACTACTAGTTTGGGACATTTGTCTGTGGTAAAACTAGTATTAACGCTGCAATAAATATCATTGTACATGGAAAACCATCAACATAAGTTACTTGCTTTTGATGGCTTTCACTGTGGGTTTTTTTTTTTTTGGTAAGATTTATTTTATTGAAAATTGGAATGTGTATATCAGAATCCTTTGTCTTATATCATCTATTCCTATGAATAATTTATGTCTATTTTAGACCACTGTTACATTTAATATTTTCTTGAAAATTATGACACACTGAACATTTGCAGGATTTGGCAGGGGTTTCTACTTATTTTTTTATTTTTAAAGATTTTATTTATTTATTTGTCAGAGAGAGAGAGAGAGAGCACGCACAAGCAGGGAGAGCGGAAGGCAGAAGGAGAAGCAGGCTCCCCTGGGATCATGACCTGAGCTGAAGCAGACGCTTAACCATCCGAGCCATCCAGGCGTCTTCTACTTATTTTTATATTTTTTATATTTTTATAATTTAAAATGTGTATTCCCTTACCAGTAAGTGTCATATGCTCATATGCTACAATTTTGAGTTGGCTTCAAGATCCTACTGAATAGACACTCTAATGATCGTGAAGTAAAATGTAAGATTAACCATGTGCTACAATTAAAGTGAATCTTTTGTCAAAATGAGATTACTTAAAAAATAGGTTAAAACATATGGCAAATCACAATACATCTAATCTAGCCAGTTACATTTTATACATGAGACACTGAGACTGTACATGAAAACAAACTATTACACATGGAAAACTAAATTGATATTAGGTTCCTAGTGTCTAAATATGCCTTACTCCCTCCTCTTTGTTTCTTGGAAAAGATGATTCAATTAAATAAATTTTACTGTGTAGTTACAAAGTGGGTATCCTCAATGTCATTGTCATGTTAGGTTAGTTTCAACAGGCTTATTAGCTGTCAAAAAGAAAGTTGCATGAGCAAAATTGGAAAGAACCTGAGAAATGCCTTATATATCTTTATACTTTAAATAATTTAAGTAGTATTTGATGATAATAGGCAATATATAGGACACTTAATATTGTGAATGGATTAATTAACCAATATTAAGGTTGAGGACTATGATTGGGAAAGTATTTGATGGCATTATTTGTTGAAAGTAAATGGTATTCCCAAGTAGTATGACACATTTACTTTTGAACCTGGAACTCAAGTGGAAGTGAATATTCTACCAAAAGAATATTTTAAAATGATTTATACTATGTTATCAGGCATGCTAAATCATTGACCATAGGTTGTTCAGGCCAGAAAGAAAGACAGAGCTGCAGCATCACAGATTCTTTCCTAGTAAGAAATAAAGCAAGCATATAGCAAGTCATGGGAGACTGGAAAGAAGCAAAGCCTTCTACGTACTTCAATTCATAAAGATACACCATTTAAAATAAATTGTGGGTGAAAGACTCTAAGCTTAGCAGCTGGACTCAGAAGAGAATTATATCCACTTGTGAAACAGAAGGGGCCCAATGTTGGCGATACACTGAAAATGACCACTAAGATAAAGAAAAGAGACTAGACCCCAAATTGAACCAGAGTAGAGAACTCTGATCTGCTCTACTTAAGACTATCATCCAGTTATCAGTGAAGAAGAATAGCCATTTTTATCAGAATGCCATTAGAGAATATGTATACTGATTTATAGATGCATAGCTTTGTAAAATATTCATATACAGAATTGTATGTGTATAAATATACTTATACCTATTTGTAAAATATTAATATACAGAATTATATGTGCATATTATACATACACACACACAGCTCCATAATTTCTCTTTTTCAAAAAGAAGGTAAAATGTATAAAGCCAGAGTTTTGTTTCACTTACTTACTTTCAAGACATTACTTTGTCATTCTAATGAAAACTACAAGTTAAGGAACTATGCCATGCCTTGTTATATCTGAGAGTTGAACTACTTGAAACCAACCTTGATGAGAAAATCAAGATTCTGATGGCCAGACTGAGTAAAACTTGATACCCTGTGAGGAGTGCTGTGTTGTGGCCATTGACTCCTTAACAATAGCTGTGAGTTCTATGAGAAGGGTGAATGTTCATTGATTTGGGTCATGCAGCTGTCACCTCCCTTCTCTTGGGTGCAGCACCCCCACTTCATTTTGGAGGCTTTTTTCTATTTCATTGCATTCCTTCTGTGCCCTGTTCTCTTCTCGCATGGTGGGCAGCTGACCAAAGCCTGGCCAATCGGCATCTCTGTTCCAGGACTTCAACTCCTGTTTGGAGAGACAGGAGCATATTCAAAAAAGGTTGGAACACCTTCTTTCTAACCAGATAAGTTTAGAATGTGACTTTCAATAGAACCAGCATAAAAATAGTAAGGAGTTACTGTCAGAATTAATAAATTTTGTGTCACTCTAATGCTAAGCATGTACTAAACGAGTGACCATTAGTTAGATAGCTTTCAGGAAAATGAACTCTTCATAGAAGGAAATAGCAACAACACAGAAAAAAGGAGAAATAATTAACAAATCCCAAGTTTCAGGGCATTTAAAAATATTAAATGTTACCTGCCAATTGACATTTTAGTTCAAGAACACTGGAAAAACCATTATGCAAACAGATGTTCTGAGGTGGAAACTTGGTAAAAGGGTTTTAGGTAAGAAGAGGAAGTTTTTCTCAGGCTCAAGTTACTTGTTAACATTAATAGACAAATTCACATAATTGCAGGACTACTCTTATAGTTTCAAGCACTCCCTTCTCCTATAAAAAGAATTTCCCCATGTATCTATCTGTCATGTTAGTTTATTTGTGGTGCCTTTAATATTTTGAAAAAAAAATTCTCTGTCTAGCCGCGATCAGAAATTGTTATGATTCTCTACAAAAGGGGACCTAAAAGAGTACTCACAGAGTACTACTGTTTGATTTTTTTGGTGGATAACAGAGGTGTTGAGGGAGGAGGATTCCTCTCTCTAGACAGCAGGAGTTTCACTCACGCTGCCTCTCTGTCATGTGATCCGAAAGTGTTCCACCTCTTCAATAGCAAATTCAAAATTAGTCTTGCAGACTTTAGCCTTGTAATATGCCAACTCACTCATTTGGTCAATTCCAGCAACAGTTTTTCAACTTCATCATAACCTTCAGTACCTGAACTTTTTTATATCATCATTCGTTCAGTAACAAAAATCGATCAAATGCCTACTTTGTACTATATACCAGGTTCCAGGCACTGGGAATAAGTGCTAAACAAAACATGCACACTATTTCCCCAAGGACATATTTTAGAGAGGGAAGCAAATAAAAAATAAATATGTATTATAATTTGGGGTAGAAATGAGTGATATCAAAAAATCTAGTGGAATAATGGCATATGGAAGGAGATGGGATATGTGCGGTTCTTTTAAATAGAGTGGAACAATTAGTTTGCCACAATACCGATGCAGAACAAAGTAACTTCAAAAATTCAGTGGCTTGCTATACAAGTATCTGCCCACTGGCTGGAGTTTAGCGGTCTAGGTTGGGCTTGGCTAGACTTGGTTCCATGCTTCACATTGGACCCAGCTCTTCTCCATGTTTTTCCATCTCCTTAAATCAGCAGCAATCCGTGCACACACTTTTCATAGAAAAGGTAGAAATAGAAGAGAAAGACCAGTTAGGCAATCGCATTCTGTGCCTTTTTTTTTTTTTTTAAACAAGTCTGCAACTATCCTCTTGGCCAAAGCAAGCCTCATGGCCAGACCCAAAATCAAGGGGCAGAAAAATACACTCTGCTCAGCATAAGGCCATGCAAAGTTGTAACTGTATAAAATTAATACAGCAAAGTGAAGAGTTGAGACCAATTATTCGATCCACCACTTTGAGTGAAAGGGGAAAATTTCTTTGAAGTTCCACTCCATACCTGAATTAGGTGAATGAACAAGTAATGTGAATAACTGAAAGTAGAACATGCTAGGCGGTAGGAACAGCAAGTATAAAACCTTAGAAGTCAGGACAAATTAAAGAGACAGCAATTTGGTGTGGTAGCAGTGGAGTACGTGATGGGAAGGGTAGCTAAAATCATTGCAAAACTTGAAGTCCATGGAAATAAATTTGGGTTTTATTCTAAGTTCATTGGAAAGCTTTTTGAAAGTTCTGAGCAGGAAATAGTCATGATCAAATTTCTGTTACTAAAAAATCACACACATCTAGGTAGAATTTGACTTTAAGGGGACAAAAATAGAAAGAGAACATGAGGTAAGGGATTTTTGTGAAAACACATGGGAGAACAGGAAATGACTCCTATTCGGGTGTTGATGATAAAGGTGATAAGAAGTAAAATTCTTGATACATATTGCTGGAAAGACCAATATTATATGACGATGGTTTGGATATGAGATGTGAGAGAAAAAGAAGACTCAAAGATGACTGCTAAGTATTTAGTTTGAGAAACTTGGTAATTGTTGTGCCCTTTATTAAATGGGAAAAACTGAAGGAGGCATGGGGTTGGTGGAGGACCGAGAATTTGTTTTACAAAGCTTAAGTGTGAGATGCTTTTTGGTCATCTAAATAAATGTGGTGTCAGGAGAGTGAGAACAGAAGAAATTGGTGCTAAAGATACAAATCTGAGAGCTATCAGAAAATAGATGGTATACAAAGCCTTAAGACTTGGTGAGATCACCTAGGGAATAAGACGGAAGAAGTTCAAGGATTTCAGCTCTGGTTCCTTCAAAATTATCATTCAAAAGGAGGTGATAGAGCAGGAGAGTGATATGTTAAAGGAGTTTCTGGGAAGGACGAAGCAAATGCAAAGATGTGTGATGTTCTGGAACCCAAGGGAAAACAACGAATTTCAAGAAAGGGAGAGTGATGAACATGTGTCAGATGCTGCTGAAGGATCTAGGAAGAGGAGACGGAGAATTATTCATTGATTCTTAGCAAGGTGGAGCTCATGAGTCCTTTTCACAGGAGAAATTTCTATGGAGGGGTGGGGCTGAAACCTTATTCGAATGTGTTAAGAAGAGAGAATGAGAAGTAAGATAAATCAGAATATTCAGTTCCTTGGAATTCTGCCAGCTTGTTAACTTCCTGCTACTTCACTTTAACATTTACTTTATTCCTTACTTTATTTCCTGTCCATTCTAGATCATATGACTGGAGTTTTCAATCGGTTGTAGTTGCCTTGCTCTCTTGCTATTTTACTTGAATACACAACAAAACCCCCAATTTTGACCAATATAACTACCTTCTTCTTATTTTTATATCCAGACAGTTGAGGCCTGCTGAAGGAAATCACAAACTCACATAGACTGATGCCTTGAAAAATTCACATCATCAATACCATCTGTCACTCTCCCTATGTTCTCCTAGCTATTTGTGTCTCTTCTATTCAACACATCTATAATTTACTTGGTCTACACATATTCTTCCCTTTCATAATCCTCTCATGAGAAAGAAGTGTCTCTTCTTATAATTTATCTGTCCCAGTCATAGACTTCCACTTCCGCAGTCATTTTGCTCCATCAATGATCTCTTTTCCTGTATCTTCAAAGCCACCTTCCTCATTGGCTTTTTTCCATCAGCATTTAAATATTCTCAGTTGCTTTCCATCATAAATATAATGTTTTCCCATCTCTCTTTCTGCTCCCGTCTTTCACTCACCTTGCCAACAGTGGCTAAATTTCTTAAGAGGTTTGTCTCCCCTCATTATGGCCGTATTTCCCCCCTCCCACACTTTCCTATCCTATTGCTGTAGTTTGGGACCCACTTTCATCTCCCCACTCCATTAAAACTTTCTTGTGATAATAACCAGTAATTTTACTTAAATATCAGTGTACCTTGGAAATCTAATCTAATTTGACTTTTTCCCCCCTGCACTTGACACTGTTAAATGCTCTTCCTGAAATGCTCTTCTTAGTTGGTTTTGGTGATGTCACACTTACTTGTTTTCTTCTTTTCTTTCTGGCTGCTCTAAGTAAATGTCATAGCTGTCTCCCCTCCCTTTTTTTTATGTGTTACATATTGATAACACACAGTTAATTCACAGGGTTCCGCTGACATTTTATTCTTTTCTCCCTTTGTGTTCTATTGCTGTATGACCTCATTTACTCCCAAGACTTTAATTATCATCTGTATTCTGATAACACACAGATGTACCTTCCCAGACATGTATATCTAACAGTCTCCCTGGACATCTCCCCGGGGCTGTTCCTCTGACAATTTGAGCCCAATAAGAACATCATCTTGTCCACAGAAACCTGCCTCTCCTCTAAGATCCTCTATCTCAATGACTGGAGTCACCATGCATCTAAATACCTATTAAAGAAAATTGGATAAAAATTTCTCCCTTTGTTCACTCTCTCACCTAATCAACTAAGTCCTATTGATTCTATAAAACCTGTAAATCTCTTGATTCATTCAATTCCATCCACCCCTGTGGATCCAGCCAGTTCAAGAAAGCTATCATCTCTCTTCTGGATTTCTTCAACAGTTCTCTAAACTCAGTTCACTGCTTTCAGTCTCAGGCCTTCCATTTATCTATCATGCAAATATAATGCTAGTACTTGCTGTTTCACACTTTTCAATGTCTTTGACATTTTTTTCTTGGTAGATTTCAAACCTCTTTGGGCTTGCTACATACTATGTAATTTTTGGAGCACCCTTCCCCTTTCATCTCTTATTCTCCCAACATCTAGCTATATTCTACTTATCTTTAAGGTTTCTTTTTTTTTTTAAGATTTTATTTATTTTTCAGCAGAGAGAGAGAGGGAACACAAGCAGGGGCAGTGGGAGAGGGAGAAGCAGGCTTCCTGCTGAGCAGGGAGCCCGATGTGGGCCTCGATCCCGGGACCCTGGGAACATGACCTGAGCCAAAGGCAAACGCTTAACGACTGAGCCACCCAGGTGCCCTATCTTTAACGTTTCAGCTAAGATGTCATTACTTTCTACGTATTTCTCATCTCTTAAATTCTGACTTACTCTCTTTATAGCACTTACCATATTGAACTACATAACTCATATATGACCAGTTTCTTTATTATGTATACACAGATAGAGTTATATTGACACTAACACACATTTCTTGTTTTGGCCCAACACTTGTACCCATAGAAACTCTCCTACCCATCCTTCTGTCAATATTTCAGAGAATCCTGCATCAATCAGCAGATATTTTTTTAAAGGCCCACTGTGAGGCCTTTAAACTAATAATTGAGCCTCCTGTAATGGAAAAGTGAAGAAAATGAAATGCCCACAGAATTAAGAGATAGTCATTAAAATATACAAACATATACATAATTTTAGGTACAGGTAAATTCTAAAAGCAGTCATATAAGAAGATCTGTAAGACTAACTAGAGTCCATGGAAGGAAGAGAGAGGGTGTCATTTTACTTTAGAGAATTGTGAATTCATGACTGATTGGTGAAAAGAAGACATCCATACAATGATTTGGAGAAAGAGAATTCCAATCCAAAAGAACATACTAGTATCTTGGCATGAAAATAAGTTTGGCATATTTGAAGGCAGAAATGAGGGTCTCGTAACAGCAGAATTAGTCAAGGGATGAAAAAGAGCAGTTTGGAGAGTTATTCAGGTCCATGTCATGCAGGGCCTCCTAGGCATGGAAGGAGTTTGGATTTTATTCTGGTTGCAGTGGGAAATCATTAAGGGGTTTGAGGTGGACAGTGGTCTAGTCTGATCATTAGTTCACAAGTTTTTGTGAGGTGAGAGGACTCGTGTGTTCTCATAAACTAACTTCTTCCATGTCATCAATGTGTAGATATGGCTCTAGGTCTTTTAGAGCCTTTAAAATGAATTGGCTAAAAGACAAAACTTGCAAATTTTTTATTGCTTCTCAAAAACTGACTCTGCTGTATCATTTGTTATTAGACGTTCTGCCTTCTGGGAGTGAAGAAGGAGTAATGGCACAGAGAACCTCACTCTATTTCACCAGTATTCATCTGGTTCTCCTTCACCTGCCATAATGTCTTTGAAGCTGGGACTGTGACTTGTTTACCATTGAATCCTCAGACCTAGTAGAGTACCTGGATAAGACTCGAGTACTGTTTGTTGAAGGAAGGAGAATCTATGGAGGTGGCAGGGAGAATTTTAACTTCTCCCCATGATGCTTGTTCTGCATGGAGGTGGTCATCACCTGTTTCCCTGAAAGAGTGGTCCACAGCTCACTGCAATCTCCCGACATTCAGGACAAAGTACCATGTCTCCTCTTGGAAGATTTGAGCTTCCATTCCTTGAGCCACAACTAGGTGAGGACTCCCGGTTGGGTTGCTTGCGTTTGTTTAGATCCCAGTGCAGGGGGAAAAAACCTAAACTAATTAAAGTGAATTTGAAAATTGGATTGAAAAGACATATGTTTTTTTCATTTGCATTTGGAAGTGCGAATGACAGGATCTAGAGTTCTAGGGTAGGATAGTGATTGACAGTAATGAGTAACAATTCGGAAAAGAGAAACATATTGCTAGAGTCACAAAACCTGTAATGCCCCAAACATTTTCCATCTTTGAAAAATTGGCCCTTTTTGCATTATCTTTTTTTGTCAGATAAGTTGTAGCTGCCATTCTTAGCTCAGTTTCTCTTGCATTTGGGCTCATGAAAAAACAAAACTGCAAAGCACAAAGCTCTACATTTATATGTTCAGATGAAAGGCTGAAATCCCAAACACAGAAAGATATTGACAGCTCTGACAGACCCAACTCTGACTTTAACAGTCAAAGATGGTTGCATGGAAACACTAACAGTCAAAAATAACTTCTTTTGTTACAAAAAAATAATGAGGAGAAGATGAATTGAAAGGCTTTGGGACCCAACTGAGTATCACAAAGATTATTCTAAAGTTTTGGACCTGACATTTTGTCTATTAATTTTCATTCTAAAATTTTCAAAATGAGCCTCAGAGAAATGTACTTCACAGGTTGCTAATTTAATTTGAGAATTGAAAAAGGTGACTTTTCCACCATGGCTGTTTAAAACACTTAATTCTAATTTTTTCCCACCATGATTGATACTTAGAGTCTTTTTTTTTTTAAGATTTATTTATTTACTTTAGAGAGAGAGAGAGAGAGCACAGTGGGGAGGGGCAGAGAGAGAGGGCGAGAGAAACTCAAGCAGACTCCATGCTGTGTGCAGAGCCAGATGCAGGGCTCGATCCACAACCCCAAGATCATGACCTGAACTGAAACCAAGAGTCAGATGCTTAACCAACTGTGGCACCCAGGCGCCCTGATACTTGGAGCCTTACCTTAACTCTCTCAGCACCTTCCTAGATCAGCGCTGAGAGTTTCAGCTCTGCTTCTCAGTGCACTTTCAGCTCTACTCCCATCCTTGTCATGGCAGAGCATTCCTGCAGAGGAATTATCATTTGTCTTCAGTGATACTTTCTGTCATAGTTTCGTAAAAACAGAAAGTAGGATGGCTAAATACTTAAAGGCAATTTTTAAGATTCAGGAAATAGACTCAGAGTTATGGCTCTGTGAAACCATCAAACTGGCTATTTAGGAAAGATTTTTCTAAAAGTGGTTGTTTAATGGAATTTTTCATGTTCTAGTGAGATATATTGGCAGCCTATAGCAAGCCTTATTTCTAAAAGAGTTTGACTTGTTTGAAAAAAATGGACATTGTCAACTTTTAAGGGGGGTTGGAATTCAGCAGAACTCATTTCCCCATATCTATAAATAACTGTTTATTGAAATTTACCCTCTCACAAATTCTATTTCCTTCCTACCTACAAAGCTCTGCCTAAAAAGTACCCATCTGTCATTAATATTCATCGGAATTATTTTGTTCCCTAATTTTTTCTCTGTTTCTTTCTCTATTTTCCAAGCATACTGTTGCACATTGGGGGAACCAAGAGTCATTAATTTTTGAGCCACCTTTGAAATTTCAGCTGCTTTGTATACTTTTACCAAACTTGTTCTCTGACTTTTTTTTTTTTTTTTGACTCACACGGAGCTTACTCTAATAGAAGACACAGTCTAATTGATGATGTTTGGTTAATGAGTTAGTATTTCAGAAGGTAAATAAAACCTGAGGCCATATAATCCCTAACCAGGCCCTCATGCTTGCAGAAAATAACATCAAAATTTACATGGTTTTCTAAGCTGTTTTTAACATGTAGCATTGTACTGTGGTATAATTTTTGAATTAATCAATATAAACTTGTATTTTTTTGATATATTTATCAAATATTAAGTTTACTGGACCTGATCCTCACTGGAGCTCTAGAGTAGTGTGAGTTATGGAAGTGAGACAGAATCTTTTGCCTGGGAGAATTCTGGGAGGTTTTTCTTGGCAGCTTGGCATATCTCATACCATGGGGATCACAGTTAATCATGAAAAGAGAGGCTTCATGAAGATTTTATAGGATCTCAAATTATATTGATTTCCCTAATAGTCTTCCTTAAATTTTATCCTCCCTCTAAACACAGTAATCACTTACAAACATATGATGTGGAGGGCATATGTTCAATGGAATGAATCAGAGTAATATCAAGGGTTGTCACTAGCTGCTACAACCTGACCACATTTGCTACTATTGTTCTGTCCTGAAGAGCCTGGCTTCCAGAGTTTGAACTGGGTTTGAACTTGGGCATTGCCATGGACCAGTTGGATGATGTTGGGGAAATAACCACTTTCCTCTGTTTCAAAGGTTCCTTATTAGTAAAATAAGGGATAATCATAGCCCCTACCTCATAGGCTTCTATACGGATCAAAACAGTGAATACCCATAAAAGCACTTAAAATGGTGCTTGGTCTGGGCCCCTGGGTGGCTCAGTTGTTAAGCGTCTGCCTTCGACTCAGGTCATGATCCCAGAGTCCTGGGATCAAGTCCTGCATGGGACTCCCTGCTCAGTGGGAGTCTGCTTCTCCTTCTCCCTCTACCCCTTCCTCCTGCTCATGCTCTCTCTCTCTCTCTCGCCCACTCTCTTTCAAATAAATAAATAAAATCTTTAGAAAAAATAATGCCTGATCCATATTGATAATATCTTCATATTTGTTGTTATCATTTTAGTATGTTGTTCATCATAAATTTTTGCATTAATATGAATTCTTTAAAATATTCTGTTACAATGTTATTTACTTTTGATTCATGAGTTCTTTGGCACTCCCTTAAATTTTGCATCCGAGGTGAGTGCCTCATTCATTTTATCTTAATCCCGGTCTTGTCTATAAATTATTGCATTACTAGCTTTCTTGATGCCCCTGATCAAATTTGAAAAATTCTTCTTTTTTGTTTTAATCATTACAATTGTGAAATGTACAGTGTATATAGAAAATATATTTAAAAAGATATATATGTTGGTGATTTAACACAAAGCAAATAAATGCTCATGCCGCCACCACTCAGATCAAAAAACTAGAATATCACCAGCATCTCATACACCACCCCCAGTAATGATCTTATTTTTCTTCCAAAAGGTTGACTCCTTTCCTAACATTTGTGGCAATTGCTTCCTTGATTTATTTGATCATTGTCCATCTAAGCATGTATTCTCAAATATTGTAATTTCCATGTGCCTGCCTTTAAAATTGATACAAATGGAATGATGCCCATACATAATGTATTCTTTTATGTCTGGTTTTATTTATTCACCATTAGACTTGTGAGATTTATCCATGTGGTTGCACAGAGTTGTAATTTGTTAAATTTCCTTCCTGAATAGTGACCAATTGTATAAATATACTAGAATTTATCATTTCTACTGGTCATGAGTATTGGGTTTGTTTTCAGATGTTTGCTGTCCCTAACAATAATAGTAGGATTACTCTTGAACAAATCTCTTTGGACACTTATGGTACATGTGCTTGTATTTACATTGGATATGTCCTTGAGACTAGAATTAGTATTAATGCTGGTTTTACCAAAAGTAAAAGTGGTTTTAGCAGTTTTTACCTATTAAACTAACTTGTTAACTCTAATAGTTTATTTGGAGATTATTTTGCATTTTCTATGTGCACAATCATCTCAACTGTGATTGTGTGGTTAGTATGATTAAAAACTGTGATTTATGATGGCTGTATTTCTCCCTTTCAAATCTTTCAACATTTTATTATCTCCTAAATGCAATAAGACAACCACCTCCAGTACTATGTTGAGTGAAAATGTCTGTGTTTCATTCCCAGTTTCACAAGAGAAACTTCCAGCATTTCATGATTAGATGAGTTATTTGCTCTAGGTTTTGGATAATGGTCATTTGTAAGATTAAGAAGATCCTTAATATTATTAATACCCACACATACATCAAAGAATGAGAGTATTGTGCTAAATGAAATAAGCCAAATTGAGAAAGACAAATACCATATGATTCCATCTATAAGTGGTATCTAAACACATGCAGACACACACACACAAATGAATACACAAACAAAAAGCAGAATCATACCTATAAATACAGAGAACAAACTGATGGTTGCCAGAGGGGAAAAAGGTAGGAGGTTGGGCAAAAGGCATGAAGGGGAGAGGGAGATACAAGCTTCCAGTTGTGGAATAAATAAATCATGAGATAAAAGACACAGCATAAGGAATACAATGATATTGTAATAGGAATATGATGGGACGCATGGTAGCTACACTTGTGGTGAACACAGCATAATGTATAAACTTGTCAAATCATTAAGTTGTACACCTGAAACTAATGTAACATTCTGTGTTAACTATATTAAAAAAAAGGAGAGAATATATTATTGTATCAAATAATTTTTCTACATAGAGATGGTCATAGGGTTTTGTCCCTTATTTTGTTAATGTGATGAACTATACTAAATGATTTGCTAATGTTAAACCAAATTTATATTCCTGGATGAACCCAAATAGGTCAGGATGTCTCATCCTTTTGTATATCACTGGGATGGTTTGCTATTTTTTCTTTAGGAATTTTACATCTATATTTATGAAGAAATTGGGTAGCTTGTAATTTTTTTCTTGTGATGTTCATGTTGGATTTGATATCAAGGTTGTCATGAATATTAAAAAAAACATGCTTTCGAGTGATAATTCTCCATCTATTCTCTGGAAGATTTTGTGTTAAAACTGACATTCATGTATCCTGCACAAGCAGGGGAACAGCAGGCAAAGAGAGAAGCAGGCTCCCTGCTGAGCAAGGAGTATGATGTGGCTCTCGATCCCAGGGTCCTGGCATCACCACCTGAGCCCAAGGTAGATGCTCAAACAACTGAGCCACCCAGGTGTCCCCATCCTTCCTCTATTTTAAAGTCTAAAAAGCATCATTGTTAATATTTTATATGATTATCCATTCTAATATTCTCATATGCTTACTTTTTTTTTCTTGCTCCTTAATTTTTTTCTGAAGTTTTTTCATTCTGTATATTAAACAGTGACTTCTAGATTTTTTTAATCACAGGTAGACTTATGATTAAGTTTATATTTTATACTTCTAAAAAAATGTCCATATTTTACCTCCATTTTTGAAAGATATTTGTAAGTGGGAGTAGAATTCACACTTGTCTTAATATTCTTTAAACATTGTAAAGATTTTATTGTCTTCCGGTTTAAATTTTCCATATAAAAGTCAGCAGTAAGTCTCAGCAGATGCTTCTTTTAAGGTAACCTCTTTTGTTTTCTCCTGCTGTATTTAGATTTTTTTCTTTTATCTTTGGTTTTCAGTGGTTTTACTGATGTGTCTGGGGGCTATTTCTTTGTATTAATTCTTCATGGTGTTCTTCATGCTTCTGGAAACTATGACTTGATGACATTCTTTTAATTTGGAACGTTATCAATCATTATCTCTTAAAATATGACCTGCCTTTTGAGGACTCTATCTGTATACCTAATAACATTCTTTCAAACACCTTTGTCTTGTACCCTACAATTTTATTTTCCCTCCCTTTCTCTGGGTTTTAGTCAGGATATATTCTTTTAACTTACCTTTGGCTGTGATTAATCCTCTATAAAACCTATCAAATGAGTTCTTAATTTCAGTTGTTGTGTTTTTCAGTTCTAGAATTTCCATTTTTTGGAAGTTTTTATTCTCCTTCAAAATTCTCACTCTTGTCTCTTATCTCCTTATAAGCATAAGTATCTTAAAGTCAGTATCTGATATCCTTAATATCCGAGGTTTTTGGAGTCTGTTTATTGTGGGTTCATATTATCTTCTGTCTTTGCTGCCTGGATATTTTTAAGTATGTCTTCTTCTTCTTTTGTAGGTGACGGGGAGAGGCAGAGGGAGAGAGAGAGAGGGAGTCTTAAGCAGGGTCCACTTACAGCATGGAGCCTACATGGGGATTGATCTCACAACCCTGAGATCATGACCTGAGACAAAATAAAGTCAGATGTTTAACCATGAGCCATCCAGGCAACCCCAGGTAGATCTTCTTCTGAGTATATTTGCAAATACCTGGTAGAAATAATCTGTGACCCAGGATATTATTTTTCTCCAAAGAGGATTATCATCATCATTATCATCATTTTGGCTAGGTATCACAGGGAAATAGCTTTACAGAATTATGTTAATACAATTTCTGGATTTAATATTACATGAAGCTGAGGTGCAGTCCCTGTGGGGTCTTATTTTGGCTTCACCCTTTACTCCAAGGTATAGGAGTCGAGTCAGTGTTGAGCAAATCCATATGTGTGTGTGTGTGTGTGTGTGTGTGTGTGTGTGTGTGTGTGTTTGTGTATGAGGATTTTATTCCAAATCTCTGTTTTCCTAGTGCATGAAGACTATCCAAAGTGCAGCTAAACCTAACCTGCAGTTGCCCCTTCTGAAATAACAAATAACCTCAAAAAAGACAACCTTAACCTAAGAGAACCTTAACCATAACCTGAGCCTCCATCCCCATTGGATCATGGCTTACTGATCTTCATTGTTTTATTAGTTCTAAAATACAGGTTTTATAAAAAATATTTTGTCCAGCTTTTCTTGTTGTCTTTGGTGGGAGAATTGGTACTAATTACCTCATCTGACATTACTACAAGTGGAATTACTTTTCATGTATAAACCCATTATACCAGATAAAGAAAAATCTCTATGTCATTTAAAGCCACTGAAACCGAATCCAATTTCTTGAGGCATGTTTGTTCAACAGCAATATTCTGATTCAATTAGGAAAGCCTCTTTACAAACATAAAACCATTCAAAATTATTCAATCTTAAAGGGTTCAAGCAAATATTGGGAAAGAAATAAGTCATTTGAAGTTTTTTATCCAAGTTCATTTTTAGTTCTATTTCAGTATTTATACTGTTACTATTATAACTCATATCAAGGGCCTGGCACTACGCTAGGTATTAGGGATACAACATGACTATGTGAGCAAGATCTACAGAACCCTTGCTCTAATGAAGCTAGAGAGGAGTGGGGAGGATACCTAAGGTTAAACAAGGTAATCTGCAAAAGGTGCTTAGCACTGTTCCTGGCATATAACACATGTTTAAACACTGTTTCTCTTAATACGCACAATCATTTCCAAATTGTCTGCAGTTCCTAGGCCCCTGTAAGACCTGCATCTCATACTGTGTGGATTTATGGGAGAAGGCATCAATGTGCAAACAGAGTAGGCATTGGGGAGCTCTATACATAGTCATCTGTTGTGTTTTTTTTTTTTTAGATTTTATTCATTTTTTTTATCTATGAGAGAACACAAGGGGGAGGGAGGGTCAGAGGGAGAAGCAGACTCCCCGCTGAGCAGCGAGCCCAACGTGGGACTCGATTCCTGGACTCCAGAACAATGACCCGAGCTGAAGGCAGCTGCTTAACCCACCAAGCTGCCCAGGCACCTGGTCATGTTTTTTGATTGTAGAATTTTATTACCTTTTTACTGCCTGGTTCAAAATATAGGAGGATATTTTGATAAGTGTGTTGAGGGGCACACGTTTTTCTTCTGCCTCAGTCTCCACTATGGCTTTGTGCAGCACTTACATGGATGTATGACAGAAATAGAAATGGAGAAGACAGTGATGTAGGTGCCAAAATTGCCAGTAAATGAGGGGGCTTACTGGCAGGTAAAAAGATGGTAATGAGAAGAAGTATAGTAAATGCATGCATTTTGGAAAAGGGAGATTTCTCCTGTGGGAAAGATAATAAGAAATCAGCAGGATGTCCCAAGATTTCTCCAGGCCCTGAGGTACAAGAGAAAATACTGCCCCTGCTTGACAGATTGTGTGACAAAAGGGCTCCTCAAGGTATGGCCAATCCTCAGGAAAGCACATAAGTGAAGCAATTACAGAGAAGAAGGTAAGGGTTTTGCCAACGAGAGACTATAATTTCAAGATGGGACAGTGGTATTCCTGTGTACTTTTTTCAAGAGAACTGAAAACAACAAATTAGTCCTTGTTCTTTCCCAAACTGTGTATGATGTTCTGGATCAGGGATAACCATGTGGTATTTCTTTTTCTTCATTTTAAAGAGATTATTCTCTTCTCACCATTATATGAATGAGTATAAATTATTTAAATTTATTACTTTGCTCTAGGCTCAGGATTATAGATAAAGATCTCTACATCTATCCATCCATCCATCCATCCATCCATCCATCTATCTATCTAGACTAGATTGAGAGTATTGTTCATCATCCAGGGATAAATTAAGTGTCAAGATTTTTGTTTGCATCCTTTGAGGAGGAGGTGAATATAGGCCTATTCTCCTGGTCACAGACATTGAATGGGAGATGTGCATGTGTTGTAAGAAATAAGGGGTGCCAATTAGGGTCTATCTCTAGAATTTTTACATAAAGACATTGATAAAAGACAGCTCTCTTTCTTTGGAGGTTGTAATCTTGATCAATCTGAGTGAACGTGGGGTTATCTATAACCATGCTTGCAACTTGCCCTTCCACATGGAAAATGTCTCTATAAAGTGGGAAATAATGAAGCAAATACATAGATAAAACTGGAGCTGAAAAATGGAGAAAGTATTGATAATATTTATTCACATCCCTGGATTTCAAGATATGTAAAACCATCCACCTCTTTTTAGGATTCAGAGTAACAGAAGGGAATCAGAATTTATGATAAGTGGGATTTTGGTTCAAATCTCAAAAGACTAGGTAAAGAAAAAAAAAAAAAAACCTACCAAGGAGCAATGTAAAGAGCAGTGGGCTAAGAGTCAAAGCAGCGGGATTCGAGTTCAGGATCTTCAATTAATGAGAATTCATGTAAATGTGAGCAAGTCACCCACGCTTCTTGACTCTCAGTTCTCTCCTCTGTAAAATGACAAAATTAGCCTTTACCTATGTTTAAGATCTTCAAAACTATAAATGCACTTGTCCTAGAAACTTGTAAACTAACTTCACTTTGAAATAAGTGTCCTACCAATGAATAGGTGCTTAATAATCTTTTTCTTATAACATTTTATTTTTTGTCTTTTCCTTTCCTTTGCCTTTAAGCTTTCTGTTAAAAACAAAAAGTATGATGTTGCTAGATTAATCCATTACAGCAGAATGTAAATGTAATCAGTGACTAAATCAAACATGTCTGTCGTCCACAACATTTCCAAAGCAAAAACAAAATGATGGATCCTTCTAATTTGAACCAGCTGAAGTAACTGCTGATTTTTACAGTTCCAATGAAATAGTGAATTGTCAGAATTGATTGTCTCTGCAGATTATCATGCTGAGCACTTATGAACACAGAGGAATAGCAGCCCCCACACCGAATTTAGAGGTTCTTGAAGTTTGGCATTGGAAATACCCCTAATTTGTCCCTTCAGGGGGATCACAACCCTTTCAGTTTGTCCTTCTAACTCCCTTCTCAAGCTCATGGCAATTAAGTTCATCATCGGGACCAACTAGGATAAACTGTAGTGGCTGCAGAGAATGTTGTGCTGGAGTTTCAAGATTGTAACCAGGCTCTTGGGAGAGAATGCTACGAAAAGATGTAGTTTCTGCAAAGGGCACAATCCTCGAAGATGTGACTTTTGTGACTGTGATGGGTATGTGCCATCCAGTCACTAACTTAATCTTGTATTCCAAATGTTATTTGCCTTTTATAGAAAACTTTCAAGTTCCATTTCTAAATGATAGGACTGAACCTTTGATTTGTATGCAACAGGCTTCCCTACTGGGTGATGCATTTGGGGATGAGGGCACTTTCTACATTATTCTTCATATCCAACCATATATTCTACTTATTGACCATGCCAAGACAGCATGAATTTAAGTCCCCAGTGTCTTTCACAACTCCAATTTGTTCCCAGCATGAAGTGCCACTTATATTGGTTTGAAATTCTATTCTAAACTTAGAGCCCATGATTTCTGTGTGGGATGTAAAGTTGACAAAACACATACTTTTTTCCTAATGCAAATCCTACATGCATTGGCTTTCAGGTAGTCAGGCTGACACTGTTGGGGGCGTGTAAGACAGAAAGTAACTCCTGTTAAATAAAAGGGTAAGGAGTGAAGAAAGAGGAACAGATCTATTTTGTTAAATGGAATTTTTAGAGACATAGAGAAAATGGTTCTGTTTTGTTTTGAAGGAGATTAAGAATAAAAATCAAGTATTTAAAATGAGAGCAAATACATGTTAGGAGGTCAAGGAAAGTGACAATCTGCCAGTTGTGACAACATTTAATAATATTCAAATTAATTATAATATCGAAAATGGAAAACTCTGACTTCAAATGAATAATGAATAGCAAAACCAGCCAGCTCTGAGGTGAAATGTGATTTTCATGAGGATGGGAACATTTAACATTTATACAGCAGTTCATATTCTCAAAGTCATATATCAGTGACAACTGTAAAATACATCTTTAATTTGAATTGATGAAATACTCTGCAGGGGTACATTGAGGTGGTTGTACACTCCCCTCCCCAAATAAAAAGAGACAGAGAGAGAGAGAGAAGAGATTTGGATAAACAGATGCTTAAAAACTGCTTAAAAAATGTAAGTCAAATGCCCTCATATCCAGTCACTTGAAATGCTTTAATTCTTGGTAGGTATGTCTTTGTTATTCATTCACATAAATATTCATAGTATGTTGCAACTCTTCACGTGTTTAGAAGTTAAGGGCAATCCACATTCTGAATGCAAAAAGATTGATTTATAAATATGCACTGTAATCCTTAGACACTACTTAAAATAAAAGCCTTTTAGATCATGCATTTTCTCTAAGACAGTCAACTCTGCACTGCTCTTCCCATATCCTTGCACTGGTTGAAGTTTAGATAAATTTTCTTTTTTTTTTTTTAAGATTTTATTTATTCATTTGACAGAGAGAGAGAGACAGACAGTGAGAGAGGGAACACAAGAAGGGGGAGCGGGAGAGGGAGAAGCAGGCTTCCCGCTGAGCAGGGAGCCCGATGCGGGACTTGATGCGGGACTTGATCCTGGGACTCCAGGATCGTGACCTGAGCCGAAGGCAGATGCTTAACAACTGAGCCGGTGAAGACCACACTTGCCTAGAGAGTTTGGTCCAACCATCTACTTTTCTGCTCCAATGCTCAGTCTAGTAACAGGGCTATGGAGAACTCAGGAACAGTCTTATGCAGAGATTTCATTCTTAGTAGGAAGGTTTTAGTAAGATGTCACTGCCAGCCCCAGCTCTACCCCTTGCAGGTTAAGTTCTCCCCGTGGGAGAGAAGCAGCAGTGTTCCCTGCCACTTCCGGGCTTGACTCATACAGACTTTAAGCCTTTTGCCTTTGTGTTGGCTACAGTGGTGATGACCAGAAAGATGTGGTTATGGAAGTCATGTAAAAATGGCAGAGCTGCCATTTTCCTGGTTTTTTTAAATGGCCCCATGAAGAACACCTGTTCACTAAACTGAAACACCTCCCTGGACTGTGAGCATGATAGGGATAAATTTTTATTTTGTTTAGGAAGTGTATTTGGACTTCATTTTGCTTTTACCTCTTATGACTCTAACTGATACATGTCTGGATTTGTTACTATAAACTACGATCTCTAAGCCCAGCAGGCTTCTCAGTAGAACTTTGCAATTCTTAAGAAGCTGCCTTTCTCTTTGCCTCTTTGGTTTTTTGAAACACTTAGAACTCTCTTTAAGATGTCATTTTAACCTCTAGCCCTTCGTTTCTCAGCAGATGACATTGACTCCTAGAGAAAATAATGCCATCGAGTAAGAATTCCTCTAATTCTCCCCTTTCACAAATCAAAAATTGTCTATATTTGTCCCAAACTTGATTCTTTTTGCTTTACTAAAATTTTGTTTTCTTTGTAAAAGTACTCTCCACATGAGCTCCAATTTTACCCTTCCATCTGCTTAAAGCTTTCTCTATGTTCCTTGTCCTTTCTCTCTCCTATATTATTAATTTTTCCTCCCTCATTCCTGTATCCCTTTCCTTAAAAAATAAACATGATCAAGACTCTTTAGTCTTTAAAAAATATCTTCTACTTTACTCTGTATCTCCCTCTAATTGTTAATCATCTCACTCCTTTTCTTTTCACATGAGTGTCCTTGAAGCGTGTTTTGGGTTCTCATTTCATTTTATGATCTCTCATTTGCCCACATTCTGTAATCTGGCTTCTATTTCCAAGGCTCCCTGAAATTATCTTAAGGAAACTGTGATGATCACTTCATTGCTGAATCCAGTATTTCTAAATGGTAAATTTGATCATTTCATATTTTTGCTTAAACTTCATTGTCAGGGCACCAGGTCGCTCAGTCAATTAAGCACCTGCCTTCGGCTCAGGTCACAATCCCAGGGTCCTGGGATCCAGCCCCATGTTGGGCTCCCTGCAGAGCAGGGAGCCTGCATCTCCCTCTCCTCCCCACCTGTGCTCTCTGTCGCTATCTCTGTGTCTCTCTCTCATTCAAATAAATAAATAAAATCTTTTTTAAAAATCCAAAAACCCCTTCAGTGTCATTCTAAATTAGAGTTAAGCCCAAACACCTTAGCACGGCTTGTAAGACACTTAGGTATCTGACTCTTCTTGATTCTGTTTCTTCTTCTGTAGCTTCCTTCCAAGTACTCTGTGACCAAAACTTATTGAACTATTTCAAGTTCATTATATATGTAAACCTTTATAATTTTTTTCTGAGTTGTTTTTCTAGTTGTCCCTCTACTTGAGATGTATGTCCCCAGTCTACTATTTATTTAAATGATTTCTTACACTTCAAGACAGTATTTCCTTCCTCTTAAAGCCTTTCCAATTGCATTAAAGTTCCCTTTCTGTGCCAAGGCATAGTGTTTATTCTACTCTAGATCTTATCACATTGCATTATAATATTCGGTGTATATTGTTCATGCTCTTATTAGCTTAGTGCTGAGGGCAGAGTAAAGAGATAATATATGTATTTATTGAACAATGGAATAATGAGTACAAGTTATTTCCTTATTTATAACCAAGTTCAGAAAGTTAGTGACCCTAGTTAGCATGCAGTAACGGTAAACCAGATATACACATTGTTGATAGTGTAAAAACATCAAAATGTAAAAAAAACAAGGTGATGATGTTGCAAATTTTATCCAAGTTAGCAAACAGAAATGCTCATTTAAATTATTTTTAGAGGAGAAGAAATTTGTATCTAAGAACTAGTCAGCAGATACTTTTATTAAAAAAAGCTATTTATGCTTTTATAAGAAAATTAAAAAGCATAAATGAAAAATTGCTTTTGAATAGCAGCTAAGACCACAGACTGAAGATCATACATGACAGCTGCAGAGCAGAAAGCAGTAATCCGAATTATGGCTTCCACAGGACCACCTCCTACAGGATATGGCAGGTCCTTATAAAGAGGACAGTGGTAGTGGACAGAAGCCAGCAATTCAGAGAATAGAATCCCTGAGAAGGAAGGGGCTGCCTTTGTTAATTGAAGACTGAATTGACGTAGGCAAATTTCTGAGAGAATGTTTGACAATGTCAAATGCGTGTGAGGAAAGAAGCCTGATATTGGAGACTCAGCTATTCATGAGTCAGAGTTAAAGAGAGGAAAGTTTTTAATTGCACTGGAATGCCTTCTGTCATTTGAAACGAGCTGGATTACACAGTTTCTAAATAATCAGATGGTAAGCCAAACCTATGGAAAGACTTTCAACCTTTGGTTAAAGAAATGAGCACAGGCCATTTAGAGAAAATAACGAGGATGGAATGAGATTTTCCATGACACAAATAGAACACAAAATAATTTAAAATGAAGTGAACAGCAGTGTTGAGATGAAGTAAGATTAATGAACTAATAGTTCAATTGAGGTTTTCTTGTGATTCGGAAGATTAAGTTTATCAAGTGAGGGCTTCAGAGGAATTTCTAGGTCATGTGATGGGATTTCAGGGTCAGATGAAAGTGAATACAGTCAAATGGCTCTCAAGTTCAAATTTAGTGTCCTAATTTCTTTTATATTTCTTCCTTCTAAGGTTTAAAAAGCCAATATTTATTCTTTCTTTATCTAGGTTGTTTTTTGCCAAGTTTTTCTTCACTTACAATTTTCTTCCATTATGATGCTCTGTCCCCTACCTCCCCTCTTTTTTTCCAAATCATTCTGGTTGATTATTTACCTTTGTGTCTTACAGAAATGAAACTGAATACTGAAGCTCACATAAAAGTTATACCTGTTATTATGTTAGGATCCAAGTAAAAAGCACTTTGATCCCAATTCAGTATTCCACGGATTTACTTACACTTTAAGTGTACAATATTATTAAAAAAGTGTACAATATTGTACAAAGTTTTTTTTATTACTTTATTTTTATTTGTCACTAATTCATGTATAGTTTATTCACCTATAAGCTGTTTGTATCCATAAATTAAGAAATAGAAGATCTTTTTGTTTAAGATTTTATTTGTTTATTTGACAGAGAGCAAGAGCACAAGCAGGGGGAGCAGCAGACAGAGGGAGAAGCAGGCTCTGCACTCAACAGAGAGCCCGATGTGGGCCTTGACCCCAGGACCCTGGGATCCTGACCGGAGCCAAAGGCAGATGCTTAACCGACTGAGCTACCCAGGCACCCCTAAGAAATAGAAAGTCTTGAGAAGTAACCCTAAAATCTGTTTCCTCTCAAATATCTTCATCCCTTGAGAAATAGGTTACTGGTAGTAAATAACTATTTTCTCCCAATTATACATCTTCTCACTACCTCATAAAACACACAAACATTGGCACAGAACAAGATAATGTAGTACGGTCTTAAAATGATTTTTTTTAAATTTCATTTTGTTTTATTATATGATTTTTTTTGGTGGAAACCAAAAATCATCAAAACTTCTCCAGTTGTCTCCTGAATCTTTTTTGCATTCTGAAATTGAATAAAAATATCTTCTTCATAGCCAAATGCAATATAGGTCTTACTGATTGTTAGTTTATGATAAGACCTGACAGAGCAGCCAGATTTTTTAAAAAACGTTGCTCTAAAGAAGAATATTTTTGTCTACTAAGGTGAATATTTAGAACACTGAGTGAAAATCGCAAAGGTCAATGACCAGTATAATCAAGTTGGAGAGGCAGCTTCGACTAAATAGAACATTTAATAGAACAAACTTTCATGGTTTACCATTGACTTATAAAGACCTGTCAGTTAATAATGCATCAAGACAGTTATTCCTGTATGCATAACATGTCTACCTGTGCCAATTCAGGAAGCTAGTACTGAGAAGAGAGAGCCACCACTTTTCAGGTCATGTTGAAAGATCCTAATGAGGGGTGCTGGGGTGACTCAGTGGGTTAAGCAGCCAACTCTTGGTTTTGGCTCAGGTCTCATTATCTCAGGGTCCTAAGATCAACTCTTGCATCTGAGCTCGGCACTCAGCGGGGAGTCTGCTTCAGGATTCTCTCTCCCTCTGCCCCTTCCCCCACTCTTTCCCTCTCTCAAATAAATAAATAAATCTTAAAAAAAATAAAAAAGGAAAGAGCCCAACGAACTGTAAGATCTCTTTAAAATGAAAACCTCTTACAGATGAAGAAAGGCAAAAAAGTTGAAGAAAGGCAAATGTATTGTTTGTAATGTTTTATTCTTTGAGTGTCCTGAAGAATGAGGTATATACCTTTAGAAAAATGTCAGTTTCTTGGTTTTGGAAAGCTTCAGAGAGTTCCAGTTGAAACTCAAAGATATAACTCAAAGATATATATCATTAATTTGTTTTCACATAATTTGAAAGTTGTAATAACTTTTCAAAATGAGAAATCTACTGGTATCCTAATGTCTAATAAGATTCATCAACTCATCCAACAGATACATTTAGAAAAACTTACTATCTTGCAAACATGTTTATTCGCTAGAATATTTTTTTACTTTTCTTTCTCTAGAAGGAGAAAAAAAAGTTTATATATATATATATATATATATATATATATTCTATATACTAGAAGGTATATATAGCACGAAATTAGTGATTGGGGATTTAAGAGCAGCATCAATCACTAGGAATTTAGTATTCTTGCTCTATATTCTTATTTCAACTTTTTATTAAGTAGGAGCTTGTAATTGTGATTTATTCCTGCTCTAAGCTAGCTAATTTTATTTAGACCTTGACCCATGTAAATTCCTAGTGAATTACATACAGGATTTTTTTTTTTTTTTTTTCAGTTAACCACAGTGAGAGACTGTGAGAGTGACTGGTTGACAAATGGAGTTGGGAAAGACTATGTTTTCTTAAATTTGGAAGCTCTGTAACGATATTGAATGGAGATGACTTTGGAGGTGAAGTAAAGAGAACTCTGCTTTTAGGCTTCCTCTGGCCCATCTTAGAAAGCAGGCACCAACCTAGTGCTCCAGGAGGGTCCTGCCAGGAGTCTGCATCTTTCTATCTGCAGGTGACCTCATCTGTAGTGTTCCCCATTATCGGCAAATGGTAGAGTCTGCCACAAAGTCTCACTTCTTGAGAAAGTTATCAGACTTGGAGTCAAAAGCCTCTAGGCCTCGTGTAGGATCTTCAATAAAACCATGAGTGTTACCTGGAATTATTTCCTCTTTTGTGAATTAAGATTGCTTAACTTACTTATTCTGCAAGTATATGAACACTTCCTATGGTGGGAGGAATTGAGGCAGCAAATACAAAAGTGCTGACATGGGGGGTATGTGTCATTTTCTATGGAAATTGCTGTTGTAACTTTCTTCTGAGTCCCCAAAATTAAAACAACAGATATGACTTTGCTTTGTGATCTCTGAAGAACCGTACAAATCAAAGAGATTGTGGCAACTAAGTGCAGCAAGTTAAGGCTAAAAGTTGAAACTACAAACATTTATTAGGTTGACTATGAAAATAATATAAAAGATAAGTGTAGTCACCCCCTGATTATTCAGATTGGCTGCAGTTTGTGATTCTCAATGCCCTTTGATTCTCCTTCCCTTTCCTAAAACCAACTATTGAATATTTCTCTGCTCATTAACACCTGTCTGGGAGTGGGAAGGTGAAATGCTAATCAGCCCAGCCCGTTTGCTTAATCATTAGCTGCTATGATCCTTTTTCTTTTATTTTCCTGAAGTTGAGGCAGGGAAAAGTTGAAATCTTTTACTACAATGTTGGCTGTAGATTTCTAAACTTTGTGTCACCTCCCCTCTCTTTTACTGCATAGATAAATTCAGATATTTTGTTTTCAGTCGGGTATGAAAGAGAATAAAAAGATCAGGTAATTCATCAGTTCTCAAGTGTCACTATAACTTCATATTACATATTTCTTACTGGCCAGTGTTTGGAAAATCTTAATCCCCTACAAGGAAGCTTCAGGGTTTAATAGCGGCAACTTTAAGTCATGGCCCTATATAAATAACTACACTTGCTAAGTGAGTTTAGACCAATAGGGAATCAACCTGGAGAAAATGACTGAAGACTACCCTCCCCTTTGCCTCTGGTAGACATTACAGGACCCTCCCCACACCAAATAAGGGAAGAAGAATGTTCTGAGCATTAAGGGCACTAAGAATAAATCTGAGCTATCACAGATAAGATTACTTTCAACTCCTTATTTCGTGTTTTCTGACATAGACCCCAAGATCTGTAATTACCTTAAGGGGACTGCGGGGGCTTTGACAGTACTTTTTAGTTATTTTGTTGTTGTTGTTGTCGTTTTCCCTATCTTTCTTTGGGGCTGGAGAACTGGTGTGTGTGTGTGTGTGTGTGTGTGTGTGTGTGTTCCCCTAGAGTGCCAAAAAAAAAAAAAAAAAAAAGAAAAGTGCTGAAGAGTCCTAGGGAGATGAAGCTATTTTTGTTCGAAGCTGATACTTCTGCCTGAGCCACAAGCACAGCTTGGAAAGGGCTCAGGTTGTTTCCAGGGGGAGAACTCTGCAGAGAAGAGACGAAGTTCAACAGGACAATAAAAGAGCAGCAGAAACAGCCAAGAAAACGAAGAGCCTTCACGTTTTTCACACAGAGCCCCCTATCAGAGTTCTCGAATTCTAAAGTATTCTGCAAAGTGCCACTTGACCGGAACTTTTGGCCTGCCTTTTCCATTCTCCAACCACCATGACTGAGATCACTGCTGAAGGTACTGCTACCATTTTCCAATAGTACCAATAGGAACAAAAAGGTGGAAATCAACAGTGACATTGACCGTCAGGTTGTCGACTTAAATGTTGCTTTTAGATACTTGTCTTGATCAATGATTCTATACGGGATTGGAGAAGTGGATTTGGGAGCAGAGAGGCTGATAGATCTGTGTGTTGGGGGAGAGAAGGGGTTTCTCTGAAATTTTGCATGGGGAAACTCTTCTCTGCTATGCCAAAGGCCCCAGTAGGTACCAGTTGTCACCCGTACCTCTATAAATAGCTATAGTCATGTAATGTAACTGCTGATATCTTACCTTGCAAAAATTACAAGACTTGCAAGGATAGAGACCAAAATGAACTTAAAATGTTGCATTTAATGTTTGAATGTAGAAAAATTATTTTGAGCATTTTTGCCTTATGATATTTTAAAATGGAGATCTTAAATTTGTTTTTCCTTTCTAACTTCAGTGTATAAATATGCACACACACGTATGTAAGATTTAAGATGTAAGTGCTCCCACAAAATTTGTATATATTTTACTATTGGTAGATATACAGAGACAAAGTTAGAAATGCACAGAATGTAGATCAATATGATTTTAAAAATGAAGCAATTTGAATTCTGATTCTTTTCACACACCCCATGTCTCTTTTACCTCTATCTGATGAACTCTATCTTTCTATTAAAGGAAATATTTTGTTTCAGTGCTTCCTCTGAAAAGGTTTATGCCATAACTAAAACATATTTTTTTAATTATTTGATCATGGTAGCAATTGTTTCACCTATATATAAATATGCAAAATATATGTAAATATAAAAATGTATGTATATTTCTTAGAATGAAAGGACCCTTTAAACAACTAAAGCATTTTGAATCCAGACACAATCCAGTTCTAGTGAGGTAAAAATCTGGGAGGCGGATCTAAAATTTGCTTCTGACAGCTATAAGAAAATCAGACAGGTGGTGCTCTCATCAGCTTCCAAGTTGAATGCTGCTCTGGTTTGTTTTTAATTAGACAACTGAAAAATAGAACATGTGGTTTTGGCTCTTTGCATAGATGTTAGTATGGACACACAGTGATTTCGGAGTTGGAGATTTTCAGTCAATATTTATAAGGAGAAATGTCTTACTTGTACCTTCCACTGAGAAATTTAGTCTGGCACCCCAAATTGATAAAAACAGTTACTGAGAGATTTCTGTGTATCAGGTGTTTTGCTCAGGACTTTGCGCTATTTACTTACTTAAACCTCATACAATTCAATTAAGCCGGCATTATTATCTCCATTTTGCAGAAATAGAAACTGTAACTCAGATGTTCGGTGACTTGCTCAAGACTATGGCATTGCCAAGATTAGAAGCCAGCTCCCTTAGATCTAGTTTGTGTTATTTCTTTTCTGTAAGAGGATATCAGGTTTACTCTTTACCAACTTTAGTTCAGAATTTGCTAACTAAATATAAATAGCATTTTTTCCCATTCCTTAGATATTCTGTGTCATGTGGTCGTTAGTTTGTCTTAAAGAGAACTATCTTTAACCAGCTGCTTGCTTAGCCCTGCACAAGTTAGTAAGATACCTATGAATGTGTTTCCCTCCCTGTGGACCGGGTGTGGGCATCCAGCCGATTCAGGAGGTCATGACCAAATCATGTTTGGTTTGCTTGTGGATTATTCTCTGTAGAACTTGGCACTTGATTCATAAAATGTTTTTACAGGAGAATTCTTGATTATGAAATAGAACTTTTGTTTCTATCTTCTCCCTGTGGAGCATCTAAAGGATTCTCGCAAGACCTCTTGGAGTCTCCATAAAAATCATTGAATTAGTAATAAAGGGTAAAAAAACACCAGCTAGTGAGGGTCATTTCCTGCTCCTTGGCCTTTACAGTTCATAGGATCTATGTCATCTGAACACCAATTATGTACTTTTTTCCTTTTCGGGAATCATTTATTAATCATATTTCTCAAATGAAAATTAGACTGCCAACTAAGAACTGAATTTTTAGGGTTAGCACCTCAGTCATTCTCTGGGGTTATCCAGAGCTTCTGGCACACTTCTCTCCTACACACTTTTCATTTTGTCTTTATGATTCTCACTTTTTTGTGTCCCAGCGTCAATAGCTTTCTTTTGGTCTTTTGTAAGGGGTATGCTTTTGTACAGAACTTTAGTACATGTCATTCCCTTCGCCCGGAATAGTCTTTCCTCTCATCTGCTGTATTTCTTTTGCCACCACTTTGGGGCACATTACGAAAATGTAAGTACTGCATCAGTAGACTGTGACATCTACTGATGACTCTTCCCATCCATTTATCACAAAGCAAACAAATGCTGTATAGCAATTATGAAAGGTAGAGCTAGAGTATCCCCTTAGAGAGTTCTAGTCCACTGTCCTGACCTCCACTGTTGGAAAACTGAGGCTGATACAGATTAAATGACTCCCCCATGGCCATTGATAATTAGAGGAAGTCTGAAGATACAATTCATGTCTCCTGTGGCTTCTCTCAGTGCTTATTCAACTATAACCACAGCACACATTGATAAACCTTACCAAGTTCTTTTTTTTTTATTTTTTTAATTTTTTATTGTTATGTTAATCACCATATATTACATCATTAGTTTTTGATGCAGTGTTCCACGATTCATTGTTGGTTCATAACACCCAGTGCTCCATGCAGAACGTGCCCTCCTCAATACCCATCACCAGGCTAACCCATCCCCCCACCCCCCTCCCCTCTAGAACCCTCAGTTTGTTTTTCAGAGTCCATCATAAACCTTACCAAGTTCTTTACATAGATTACCAGTTCATGTTCCAAGCCTGACTACTTCATCTGACAGATCAAAGGAAGTAATGCTAAATATGGAATTGTGTTTCAGGTACAGAGCCATAGATGAAGTAGAACTAGGACCAAGTTGAAAGCCAAAGGATTTTAGAGAAATAATCTCTTTGATTCTGGCCATGATGAATTTATAAAGATAATTACAATGACAATTATCATAACAATTCACATCAAAAACTAATGATGTACTATATATTGGCTAATTGAACATAATAATAAAAAAGAAATCTAAAAAATAGTAATAATAACAATTCACATATATTGAGAAGACATTAAATGTCAAGCACTGTATGAAGTTTGTTACACGATCTATACATTATATAGATACTTTTATCATTGCTATTCATAGAATAGGAACTTGAAATTTAGAGAGGTTAGGGATTTGCCTGAATTCACACAGCTATATAGAGTATAGCTAAGATTCCCATCCAGATCTCTGTCTGAGTCATGTTGACTACTTCTCCTTGCTGTGTGAGACTAATAGTTAGCTTGCTGTTACTTCAGAGGCTGACAGGGGTCTACCCTAGGCCACTGTTCTGATTTGGCCCATGCTAGATTGAGCAAGTTGGATCAGGCCACAGACTGGATCAAACTCAAAGAGTGCTAGGTCTAGGAATATAAATAGCCTTCTACCTTCTTTCCAGAGGCTATTTCTAAACAAAGCCGCCAAAGTCAGCTCCCCTTATGAGTTTTATGTGAACTTGCAACCACCAAAAAAGCATCTATTTGACAGCATACAGCACTATGCAAAAATACCTTTGGAGTAATTTTTATAGTTATTTTTTTAAACTATAGTTAATTCTTAATAGCTTGTTGAAAAGATAGAGACTTTTTTAAAAGCTGATAAAATTTGTAATTTTTTCAAATTACCAAGGTAACTAACATACAGTCAAATTATGCTTTACAATAACATCTATGTAACTGTGTTCTCTGGGTCCAAGGATCTCCAAAAGAGAGGGAAGTACAAATTTCTACATAATAGATTCAAGTTGGTAAAGATCTCATATATAATTAACTGGTAATTTACTGGAAAACTTAGTTAAGGGTAATTTTTAAAAAAAAATTAGGTCAAACTCTCAACTTCTAAACTCCCAACTTCTAAACTATTATATAACTTCAGGATTCAGGAGAAGGTTTATCATACCATATATGGGATTGTTTCCTCACTATTAGCTCAACCATGTTTTACTGCTTCTGTAACAAACCTGTGGAAGGATTTGATATTCAAAATGTAGAGCAAAAATGGTAATTTATTTTACACAATGCACTACTTCAACAGACTGTATAGCACATGAGCTCCAATTGTTGCTCTCAAGAAAAAAAGATCGAGATTCACAGCCAGACTAATTAACTATGCACACAAGTTATGTCACCTAGAGCAACAGATGGTGGAATTAAGAGAAGGAGAAGATCCAGCCTACGTATTTCTGTCTATCTTGCTAAAACTGAGGGGCTATTCTGGCCCAAGTCGAGACAACTTGGGTTGGGAGGAGGAGAAAGTACTAGGTTCAAGCCCTAATCACTTACAAATTATGTTCTCCTGTTCAAGAAAAGCAATACCCCACATCTAAAATATCATTTTTAGTTCCACAAATACATTTGAAAAATTGACATTGACAAGACAATATATTTGGAGAAGGACCATGATTGTAAGAGGCACAGTTAAATGAAAAGACTTGTGCATAGGTTGTTTAAGGAGAAGATCGGGTTTCTTTATATGCAGCACTCGGGGACAAAGTGAAAACCCATAGATAAAAGTCTAGAAGCCACAAAAAGGCAAACTCTTGGCAAAATATAACACAAAGCCTGACCAACCATTAAAATGATAGCTAGAACTAACTCTTCTGATTCAAAAACAAAAAACAAAAAAGGAAAATACATAAGTAGAAATAAAAGAAAAACAATGAAAAGAACACAGTCTCCAATTTTCAAGAAATAGGTGGATGGAGAATATTTTAAAGAACTACATCATAGCATGCAATCAGCAAAATCCAGGCAGGCTATGGGAACCGTTATGGTACAAACAACCCAGTTCCTTCAAAGAAGTTACTGGAAACAAAAAGATGCCAAGGAAACCTATAGATAAAAAGAAATGTTACCCATCATAATGTGTAAAATTAATAGATCCTGATTCAGACAACCTTAAAAATTTCAATGAAATAATTGAAAATTTGACATATTTTGAATGTCGGATGATATTAATGAATTCATGTATCTTTAGTGGGATGACCATATTGTGGCTATGTTTTAAAGCTACTTATATAATTTGGAGGTACATACTCCAATATATATGGATAAGATGATACAATGTTTTTTGAAACTTGCTTCTAAATAATATATCAGAGAGGAATATCAGTGGGGTGTATATGACATCGGACTGGCCAAGACTTGGTTATAATGGGACTGATGATGGGTACACAGGGTTTTGCTATAATATTCTGTCTACTTTTGTGAATATTCAAACCTCTCCTTAATAAAGAGCTAGGTAAAAAATAAAGAACAGAGCTGATGTTTTTAGTAAAAATTTACTTTTTGTAATATATATGGGTCAGTGAATCCACTGACCATCAAATTTATTTGTAAGTGTAAATTACTGTCTAAGTTAGCAGTCTGTTATTGAAATGGAAACCAAATATACTTGTATTAGACAACGGGATGCAGAAATGTGCATGACATTTGTAATAGCAGAAAAGGAAATAATGATATCTTTAAAAATATGTTATAATGTGGGGATTTGGAGGTTAGTTTTATTTCATTTCTCAAAAGTATTAGTGACATTAATTAGACATCTTAATTAGTAACATCATTTTTTGAGATGGTCCTTGTGAAAACCTGAAAAGAAATTAAAAACCTAAGAAGTCAATATGAGGCAAGGAAAAATGGTTCTAAAAAATGCAATGGTCAGGAGCATCATATTTATTGACAGGGCATTAAGGACCAAGTCTTTTATGAATATCTTTTTAAAATATCACAGAAACTCTGAAAGGCTAAGAGGCAGATATCACAGAAATCTGATCAGTCTGATTCTAAAACTTCTCAATCTTCTTTCCTGCTCAAGTTGAATTTAGAAAAAGAGAAGAAAAGCAGATTGTGAAAACCAGTGGGTGACATAATTCACTGAAAATCAGAGAGAAAAGGTAGTGTAGCACTGAAAGAAGGCAGCATTAACATAATTAAAGGCAGCAGATGGAGTACAAAGCATGTGGAGTTTAGGTGAGATATCCAGGTTGGAGCACCAGCTCCATTACTTAACCATAGTTATCTGGGGTGGGGGTGGGATGGGAGGTGGAGTGCAGGGATGGGGTTGGCATGAGGAGCCTCATAGGAGGCCAGAAGAATGTTTTCAACTTTTACAAGATCATGCTTCTTGGCAAATTATGTTTATGTGTATATTAAAAAATTGTGCAAAGCGTCCATGTTGCGACATCTATAGTGAAAGTGAACAGAAATGCATCTTTTTAGTATCAACCTTTGCTGGGTTCCATTAAGAAGCTTTTTGTTGTAGCTTTTGTTATTATTTGTAATAGTGATTTTTTTTTTTACCACATTTTAAGCACACAGTACTCATGGAAGATGTTCTGTTTGTCAGCTTAAATGCTTCATTTTTTTGTTTTTGGTGATCATTGTAACTATAATTTAAAAACCGTGCTACTGGAGGGGAAGGGGAGGAAGTCGGAGGGGGAGACGAACCATGAGAGACGATGGACTCTGAGAAACAAACTGAGGGTTCTAGAGGGGAGGGGGTGGGGGGATGGGTTAGCCTGGTGATGGGTATTAAAGAGGGCACGTTCTGCGTGGAGCACTGGGTGTTATGCACAAACAATGAATCATGGAACACTACATCAAAAACTAATGATGTAATGTATGGTGATTAACATAACAATAAAAAATTAAAAAAAAACCGTGCTACTTTTACAATGCAAAAATGAATTGAGCCTATTCAGCTATTATTCTAAAGGCTTAGGAATCCTTAGAGACTTAAAGCCTTCAATGCTGTTTGCATTAATTTTTAATCAGTTAACAATATTTAATATGAGAGAAACATAAAACAGTGCAACTAAGCAATTTTAAAGTGGTCTATATTGACCTTTGTGTTGAATGTATCAATTTGAAAAGAGAATGCATACATAGATGGTTAAGATTTTCCAGTTAAGCTTTTGATGTTATGGAGTTGAAATCATTATTCTTTTCTTCCATCAAATAAAAAGAAACCCTTTGGAGAAATGTTCAATATATTTTTAAAATGCAGATTATTTAAAGTAACACATTTTAAAAGAGCAAATTAGGGAAAAACCTTCATCTGAAAACCATGCATTAACATAATACAATACTTCCAAGCTTATGGAGTTTAGTTTCTGTTCAAATCAAAATTCTAGGAAAATCTAGCAAAGTTAAGTTTTGCTTTCCTTAATTCCCATTTTCTCTGAAAAACCAGAGTGCCATGAATAATTTCTGATAGGAAGGGCTTATTTGGGTGTCACATGAACATGTATTGCCCTGAGGGAGGGTTAAACAGAGATGGATGAACTTTCTGGTCCAAAAAGATAGTATTTTCCTACTTCAAAGGAAGTTAAAAAGAATATCCTTGGCAAATGTGTAATGAATAAAGTCCTGCTTCTCTCTGTACAAGTTATGCTCTATAAACATCAAACATCTCCACATCTCTGTGCCTGAAGTCAAGCTGTCAAAAGCACATGGAATTTACGATTCTGAGAGATCCTTTGGTATGTAAATGAGCTGTTTCCCCATAAACCACAGAGTCCATCTCACTTATGATCAACTTCATATTACATTTAAATATGTATGGTTTAGATATTTCCTAGTTTGGTACCTGTGGCAAGGGCTGGCGTATGTGGTCTTCACTTAAACAAATTAAAGATACAATCGTTTAATCTAGAAGAACAGATAATTTATGTTTGTTCAGCAACCTGCTTGTTATAAACAGGTTTTCTCATTGCTACTCATTGCTGTATCCTCCCCCTCTCCCTGACACAGGTTTCTGAAATGTTGGGAAAAACAAAAGAAAGAGAGATCCTAATATATAATATAATATAATATAATATAATATAATATAATATAATATAATATAACTCAGGGCATTAATGAGCTTATGGATGTGAGAGAATCATTTTCCACTTATTTAGACCTTCAAAATATTGTTAGCAAGTTTTCTCTGGAAAATTTATTGTTGCCTATTAAAATAAAATCATCATATGACTAAGAGAATTTTCTGTTTGTAGTAGACATTTGATATAACATCAAGACAAAATGGTAATTATAAAGTGACATTTCTTTGACCTCCAGTGCCAGAGCTATTATTTTTATCCATCGTTATTCTTATTTAACTTATGTATAATTGCCTGGGGGAAAAGAATATGGTATAAAATCTATACGTTACCAAGTATGGTAAAATGCCAAGCTTGTGAATTTAAATATGCAGAAGCATTAGGCATCGCTTTTAGAGAGAAGTGAGCAAACAAAATACACCCATTTGAAATATAACAAAATTATATACCCTGTGGTATTAATTATCAACCTATAATTAGATTTATACAGCAGGAGGTCATGTCAGAGGTTCAGCTGTAGTCAATATTTTAGAACCTATTATGCACCAGACAGCAGGGACATGAAGAGGAATAACACAAAGTCCCTGATTCTAATATAGTAGATTGAAAAACAAGCAGGAAAGAGCAAAAAATCATCATTAGACTGAAGACTAGACAGATATAAAAATATATAACTCCAGTTTGGATTTAGGAATGATGAGTGTTTCAGTTGACAAAGTCATGCTATTGACCATAAATATTATGATCACTGAACACACATTGAAACTTGCTTAAAAAATAACTTCAGAGTAATAGAGTGTCCTATTCTTCACTGTGATGATTTGCAGTGCACATGCCATTGTCAGAAGGTGAAATGGCTCGCCAAAGTAAGGAGATCAAGAGTAGATTTATCAATGAAGAGATGAAGGAAGAAGAGATGGGTGGTAGGTGAGAATTAGTGATCTGTGGGATAAGGCCCTAGGATGACCAAGGTACAGAGTTACCAGGCTAAGCAATTGGGTAAAGATCCTGGTTTAAAGACTCTAGTTTTTTTAAGGCACTCTACTGCTATGTCATTAAAAAGGATGGATACCTTATACTCATGATTTATTTTGAACTTGTAGTTTATTACAACCTCTAGTTTCTGGCCCTCCTATGTGAGTATGCTCCCAGTATTTGTGTGTCCATTGCTGCTTTTGATCCCCATTCTACTTTGATCTCAGTTTGTATTTTTGGAATGCTATTTCCAATTCATGAACAAATAATGAAATAATACCATCAAGACAGGTAGTCACTAAGTAACTTTCTTCAGGTTAATAATGAGAAATAAGCTATTAAAAACTAATTTTGTGGTCACCCTTTTTCTAAGTACTATGAGAACTAGTGTTTAGGCCAGTGGTCTTGCTATGGTTCTCTAAAGGCACCGTATTAAGCACTGAAGCAAGGCAAGAGAATTTTTGAGATACTAGGGAAAGGCCTTTGTCAAGGAACAGATGAAGAGACATGATCTTTAGTCCAAGGTTCAGAAGACATGATGAGGAAGTACGTAGGGTAGCAGAAATAGCTAGATTTGAGCAGTAAGTCAGCAGAATGCTCTAAAGACTTTGCTCATAGTGACTGAAAGGGTTATATTAGAAATAATAGTTTTGAGAGCTACCAGAAGTTTTATTTATCTCTTGAATTAAGTAGAACAGGTTTACTATTCAGTTTCTGCCCAGTCTCCCGGGATTCATAAACTTTGTAGGTTGTGACTAGAATTGACTTGTTATAACCATAATCTAGCCAGGGTCCCTGTCTTTGAGTGACATAGGCTCTCAATACCCAGGTGTTTTGGAGCATGGTATTCTTATCTTTGTCCCTTCACTCTGCCATTCACTAATGGTTGGAAAGGAGCAAAACTGTTGACATCCTCAAAGATATTCACTTAAGAAGCACATATATTTCAAGTATTTGCTTTGGCCAGTAACTATGCTAACTCTGAGGGTGAACTGTGAAATATATATTCATCTGGCCCTCAAGGAAAGATTTGTAATTGTATAAATAACTATATGATACAAGGCTGCTAGTTCTAAGTTGCCTAAAAGAAGAATAGATGAAATTATATATAAAAATCATGAGATAGATTCCTTGGTTTCTCATCACTCAAGTTTAATGTAGAAAATATTTACACATATGAAAGAGCTAGAGTATGAATTAATATGTAACTTGAAGGATAACTCTAAATGAAAGAACAGGGGCATAAAGGAAAAGCAAAGAATTAAGTTTTTACTAACATCCCTAGATCCTAAAAATTCCAGGTTAATATATTTAGCAAACAATTATTTGATATATTTTTACTAAGTTAATATCTTGGTCTCGTGTTCTATGCCAGAGATCAAAGCTGGAGGAGACATCTCTGTTGGCATCTGGGGCAAGAGGATTAGTCAAAGGTCCATCCAAGACACTGCAGGATAATTAGCATACAGTAGTACCCCTCACATAATTTTGACTTCATAAACAACCACAGACATTTTCCTATGGGGATACTAACTACACCCTAGTTAACCAACAAGAACCTAAGATAAAGGTGAGCCTAGGTTGCTAATCGTTGCAAAGGAGGTGGGATCAAAGTACTCAACTATGAGAAACTGCTGGATTATTTATTCTCCAGTTCTACATAGAAGAGTCTTTTAGATCAATATAAGGGATTTGGATTAGTGGGAAAGTCTTTTTAATATTTTCCAACAAAGTTACCAGTTACCAACTAAGAGTTAGTATACTAAATCAGTTACCATTACGAGTTACCAATTAAGTTACCAACTAAGAGTTAGCATACTAAATATGCCATCTATTTCAATGATTCAAAAGTTATTTGGAATAGAATGAAATCGTTCCTGAAATATAATTATATTGGGCTTTCTTAATTTGCATTTATAATTCTATAGTAGAAAGGAAAAAAAAAAGATGATGATTTTAAGGAAGTGTGAGACAAAGAGATTCACAAACCGAATGGAATGACACAATTTGCCCTGGAGAAAAATCAGTGAAAGGTGATGGCTTATTTTCTGTGTCCTTCAGCTAATGAGTTAAGAAGTGACAACATAATTTGAAGACAGGCCCAGATGGAAACATCTCTGATAGGTAAACTGAAAGACAGTACTTTGCAAAATTGCCTCATACAGTTTTACAGAAGCTAAATAATAAACCTGGGAGTGAGTTATATTTCTTTACTTCATAGACACCCTATATTAAGACATATTGAACTCCACACGTCTGGTTAAAGTATTTCCAGTGTTTCTTTAATTCCTTGTAACCCTACCAAAATGACAAATATGTTTTCCGATCTTGTAGGAACCCACTTAGAATTAAGTTGTTAGCTAACACTGAACTAGAAACTAAAATGCACAAGAACTCTAAGTGAAAATAAATTAGATAACTGTGGCAATTTTTTAATAACACTATCCCACTTAGTTTTCAAGAGACCAGCCATCTCATCAGTTCAGAGTTAAAACAATATTATGAGTCATCACAGTTTTTAAAATATTAAAAAAACTTTTTGTAAAATATATGTACTGAAAGCTGCATAAATCATATATATTTATATATCATTTACTAAACAATAATGGAGTTGACATCCACATAACCAGTACCCAGTGCAGGAAACAATATTTTCCATCACCTCTGAAGGATATTCCCATCTGCCGCCCACCCAGTGACTCTCAGTTTGGTTTTGCTTTCCAATCAAGATTCCTTTTTCTCCAACCCTTTCTCCACAGGGAACAACTATTCTGACTTCTTTTTATAACAGTTTTCTTACTTTGTTTTATAGCTTTATGACCTCCACATCTATAAACAATATAGTTTAGTTTGGCCAAGTTTGTTCTTTACATAAATGGAACCGCACAGCATGCATTATTCTGTGTCTTGCTGCATTAATTCAACACTCTGTAACACTCACCTGCTTTGTTGTATGTAGTTGTAGTTCATGCTCTTCTTGCTGCACAGTTTCCACTGTATGAATGTCATAACTTATTTATCCATTTGAATGTTTTAAAATTGAAGGGCTTTTATGAACAATACAGCTATGATCATTTTTCTTATTTTTAGCTTTGATATTCTATGGTTCTATCATCAATGTATATTTATTTCATAGCACTATGCTCTGTGTTCAAAAGGTGAATTCAGCATGAAGAAGATGCCTTGCTCACTCAGAGGGTAATATATATATATTATCATTGAGATCTAGTAAAAAAACATGGAGAAAGTGTGACCTCAGGGCTATCTACCAGAAATGCCCTAGCTTGTTTTTCAGAAGAAATTGATGTATCCCCACAAGATACATAAAATGGGTATTTGGGAGAACAGGAAGGAAGGAATAGAATAGTAAGGACTTCTCAGAGATAAAGAAGTAATCCTCAATGTATAATGACCCTTATCTGAAGCTGTATAGGTAGCAACTCAAACGTAGACATTTAGACCCAGCATAACCTGATATAAAAAAGAGATTGTTCAACAGATATTATTGAAAGAAAGTGTATGGAGGCCAGGAGTTCAGCATGAGCATACTGAAACTCATTAACTTTTTTCCATTCAACTATTCCTCTGACCCTATGGAGTCTTATCTTTTTCCCATTTGCTCAGTCTCTAAATTTTGGATTCCTCATTGCTTAATTCCATATTTTCCTCTTTATTCCCACTGTTCCTGCTTTAATTTAGCTCCTATCATTTCATATTTGGATCCCTGTATGCGACACACCATATTTTTCACCAGAGGCAATAGCAATATTTCCCATCTCATGTGCTCTTCTTACAATGTGAACTTGACTCTTTTTCCACCGAGAAGTGGAGTCTATTTTCCCTTCTCTTGAATCCAGAGAAACCCATGTGATGATTACCTCAACAGATAAAATACAATGAAAATGATACTATATGATTTTCAAAGATAGATCATAAAAATGCCAGGCATGTCTGTCTTGCTGTCTTGGGATATTCACTTTTGAAACCATGCTGTAAAAAATTTGAGTCACCCTATAGTGAGGCCCATAAGGAGAGGAAACAAGGTCCTTGGCTGATAAACTCAGCTGAGCTCTCAGTCAACAGCCAGCACCAACTTTTCAGACATGTGAGTAAGCCATCTTGAAAATGGATCCTGCCGTCCCCAGATGAGTCACCCTGGGTGATACTTGTGGAGCAAAGACAAGCCATGCCTGCTGAACTCTAATCTAATCACATATTTCTGAGCAAAATAAGTGATTATTGTTGTTTCAGGCTGCTAAATTTTGGGTTGTTTTGTTATGCAGCAACACATAACTGTTACACTAACTGTTACAGTGTTACATAAGAATCCATGCAATCTCCTAACCTCTAATCCATCTTCCACATGATTACTAAAGTAAATCTATAACACTATACAACCCAGTGACTAATGGTTAACTCGTTCAGTGTACCACTGCTTCAGACATATTCAGTATGATGTTAGCCAATTGAAAAATTGTTATACCTCTACAACTTTATCAGTCATTTATCCACATATTCAATACTTTATTTATTCAAAAATTTTTAAGGAATGTTGACTATTATAAAAGTATTCTAGTCACTGGAGAGATGCTCATTGAAAAAAAAGAAGAAAAAGTAGAAGAAGGAGGAGGGGGAGTGGGAGGGGGAGGAGGAGAAGGAAAGAACAGAGAAGTAGAAGAAAGAAGGAGGAGAAGGAAAAGAAGAAGAAGAGGGAGAGGAAGAAGAAATTCCTGCTGTCAAAGGACTCACTGAAGCAAAATCTCAATTACACCCCACTTGGAGATTTTGCAAATGTGAATGAGAATTTTTTTTAGTTAGTGTGCTTAAAAAGTGTCCTGGTTGTGGGCCAGGGAATTTCAATGTGTAGGATCTCCACACAATACTTTGCTCTACTGAGCAGGTTTAAGCAACACTTTGCACAGAGAAGTGCTCACATAATGTGTATTGGTAAAGAGTAGATAGAATATTAGTTATGGCATATAGAAAAATGGCCCTCTAGGATATCCATGCCTCAACCCTCAGATTCTGTGAATGTGTTATCTTACAAGGCAAAAGGGAGTTTGCAGGTGTGATTAAATCAAGTACCTAGAGATGGAGAGGTTATCCTCGATTCTCTGGGTGGGCCTAATCTAACCACATGAGTCCTTAAAAGTGGAGAATGTTCTTGGTGGTGGTTAGAGGGAGATGTGATGTCAGGACTTACTGGCCACTAGTGGCTTTAAGGGTGCGGGAAGAGGCTGTGAGCCAAGGAACACCGTAGCCTGTAGAACCTGGAAAGGGTAAGGAGACTGATTCTTCTCTGCAGCCCCCAGAAAGGAATGTAGCCTTGCAGACACATTGATTTTAGCCCCTTGAGACCCATGTTGGACTTCTGAGTCACAGAACTGTAAGAAAATAAATTTGTGTTATTTCGAGCTCCTGAGTTTTTTTTAAATTTTTTATTGTTATGTTAATCACCATATATTACATCATTAGTTTTTGATGTAGTGTTCCGTGATTCATTGTTTGTGCATAACACCCAGTGCTCCCTGCAGAATGTGCCCTCTTTAATACCCATCACCAGGCTAACCCATCCCCCTACCCTCCTCCCCTCTAGAACCCTCAGTTTGTTTTTCAGAGTCCATCGTCTCTCATGGTTCGTCTCCCCCTCTGACTTACTCCCCTTCATTCTTCCCCTTGAGCTACTGAGTTTTTGTTCATTTGTTATGTCAGCAGTAGAAAACAAATATACTGCTCTCTGATTACTGTAAATCTTTCTTTTACACTAAGAGACACATTTTCAGAGGGTACATATAAAATTGACATAGAAGAATTGCAAATTTATTTTTCCCAAAATATTTTTATATAAATCATTTTTTAAGTAAAATAAATAAGTCTCCCTTTTATATGAGAGACCTGAGGCTAAAAAGGAGCCCTGTTTTCAAGGTCACAGAGCTCATTATTGGGACAATTAATAATAGATTAATAATTAACTAGGTTATTCTTTTTGCAGAAATGTATGCTGACTTTCCTTCCAATAAACTGAGTTTTCTAGTAAGTAACATTTTCCCCTTAATAATCAGCAAAGTTAGACGCTTTGTTTTGGTTTGTATTTGTCACCAATGGATAATTGCAAATCTTAGGAAAGAGGGTTGTAGTTTGTGCAATATTTATTCCTTCTTAATACCTCTACAATGGGGTGTCTGGGTGGCTCAATCAGTTAAGCATCTGCCTTAGGCTCGGGTCACGATCCCAGGGTCCCCTTCTCAGTGGGGAGTCTGCTTCCCCCTCTGTCCCTCCCCCCGCTTGTGCTCACTCTCTCTCTTGCAGAAATAAATAAAATCTTAAAAAAATATCTCTACAATGATTCTCATTACATTCAATACTGTGCGCATTTATGAAACACAAATTGTGACTTGTTCTATGATCAATAACATTTGCATATTTATCTAGTCAGCTACACACAATATATAATACATATTGTCCACACTGTCTAGATGATTGCAAAGGGAACTTCTTCAAAAGGCTCCCTTAGTTCTTAGCCCAGGACATCTTGTCCTTCTTTGGAATGGGTATCCTTCACCTTCCTAGGTTTGCACACACCAGGAAGCTATGCACATTTTCCTCTAGATAAGAGCCTATTAATAGAAAACTGACACTGCATCATTAAAAAAAAATCAGGTCAGAGATTAATTTCATGGAAACCCACAGTCATGTCAGCTAAACATGATCTGTTTGAGGTGGGTGAAAAATGTGTGATCACTTTGCTTGCTGTTCAAACAAAATAAATATGTCTCGCTTTTAAATTCAGATTCTGAGATATTCTTTCTCTCATTTAGAACTTCTAAAGTATCCTCGCATGAAATTCCTGCAGATTTTAAAGTACTGACACAAACTTCATGCTTAAACATCTTCCCAATAAGGCCAATTCAAGAACAAAAGTGGTGAGAGTGTAGAATACAGGAAGGTATGACAAATGAGATTAATTAAAATTGTTGAAGTAATGAAAGTTAGAAAAGAGAAACTTGGAATTAAGTAAACATAAAATTAGATTTGCAGGAAAACAAGGTTGCCTTAGTTCTGCCTGAAAACATTAGTTTCCACTACATGGCAAAGTGCAGGTAGATATACATTTGTTGATGAATATGAAAGGAAAATTTTCAGAAAGGAAATAATACAATAACAGAGCAAAATTGTAAGTGGTAGAAAAATCATAAATATGTAACATTTGTATAGCATTTATTTAGTATAAATGCATACAAGCAAATATGACAGGTACATAAATTTGATTTGTGATGCATAGAATAAGATATGAATGTAAAGTTTTTATTTTAATAAATATTGAGTTCCTACAACATATGAGACCCTGTCATGAAGCACTAAAAGAAATTATTTGGTCAGCATATCACATAAAAGTATAATATTGTTGTAGAGAAATTTTTTGATAAATATAATTAAAATAATTTTTAAAACATTTATTTTAAATATAATAGCTTAAGGTCAACAGCTAGGAATGACATTTTTATTCTCAAATAATTGTGCAAACGTGTTTTGTTTTTCTAAATTTATACATCATATATCTTTGAATTAATATTGAAAGGATCAATCTGAGGTTATTAAAAAACATAACTAAATATTGCCCTATGGTAATACTTATGTTCTATGAATGGTGGAGAGTTCGAGGTAGGAAGTGAGGTATACATACTTAGACCAATCCTTTCCAAACTGATGTGCATATGAATCAGTTGGGAATTTTGTTAAAAGGCAGGTTCTGGTTCAGTAGGTTTGGGGTGGGGTCTGAGAATCTGCATTTCTAACCCACTCTCCGGTGCTGAGAATGCTGCTGGTCCATGGACCACACTTTAAGAATATACTGTGGTATTTAAGGACTGCTTAGAGAAAAATTCTGCTTTTGGTTTTAGACTCTAATTTTTCAACTGAAATAAATAAGCCAATGGATAACCTGGGAAAGAAGACAAAAGAAAGAATAATTTATTATTATTTGCATTTTATTTGACTCTTTAAACAGTGTGTTTGAGTCCTTTTAGAAAAAAGTGTTCATGATGTTGGGTTAATTGTGTGCCATCAGACTCCAATTCATCACATCTATATAGTGGCAAATACTCTCGATCCTGTAAAATCCTAAAAAGAATTTTTCACCCTTTAATGATATTTCTGTGATTGTTTATAAAGACTTGGATTTTAAAATGGATACAAATTGTATGATCTTTAGATGCTTTTTCACACTTAAAAATGATCAGTTATCATTAATTTGTATTTATTGAACTTCACTGGGTATCTAATATTAGATTTGACACTTTCAAAGTGATTGGACACATGTGTCTCCATAACAGACTTCAAGCTATCTCAATGCTTAACATAAAAGAGTTGGAAAACCAGTTTTTTTTGGTTTGTATTTGTATTTCATAAATACAAATTAATGATAACTGATCATTTATAAGTGCGAAAAAGCATCTAAACTGAGTAAATGAAGTTATTAAGCAGAATAAAATAGTTGATTAATAATGTTGATGACATTGATTGATTAGTGCTAAAAGGGGTTATGTTCTCTCCTTAAGATGATGAATTTTGCATTCCTTATAGTAATTAGGAAGCATAAAAACTTGCAAATATATTTTTAAATACATTTATTCAAACAACTGCTGGAAAATCTCTAAGTTTATTTCAACTGGAACTAGAAATGTTTCCTACTGTAAATGTAGGTTGGGATTTAGCTCATGAAAACTCTGGCATTAGTTGACCACTTAAAAGTCACACTTTTCTAGCACACATGCTGGCACACCATATGAGCCTTAGATTTGGTCAGTGTATGGAATTTTCCAATACCTTTGTAAGTGAAGGAGGATGCAGTTGCCTTTCACACTAATTTTGGTCATTATTCACTAAATGTACCACTTTCCCTTGATACTCAGGGCGTCTAATTTTACTTTTATGCTGTGTTCAGTTATTGATTTTATTTTTATGATGAGAAAGAAATATCATGATAATAAAAGAAGTGGAATTGTAAGAAAATAGAGTTGGAACAGGTTTCAAGGTCATTTCAAACAATTTCATGTTAAAATGCAAGAGTTATTCATGTTATAAAATTATGTGCCTGGAAACTACTTCTAGTCTTTCTCCTGTCCCTGAGCAGAAATATACTTTCACTGTAAGAAATGTCAAAGAAAATGAATATCTTTCTCATGGTTAAATATTTCCATGTAAGGGTACTCAACATTTTCTTTAGAAAGCTATTTGTGTCTAAAAATACTTATGTCAAGATGTCCTCTCCTAAATCTCTCCTGTTAAGATTTAACACAATTTCCTCTTTTATTTTCAAGCTTAAAAATAGCAGGTCACCATTGTCTTTATAGTGACCCTTTGTCTTGTAGAACACTGACCTTAGGTTTCGCAGCTCTTGACTTAACAAGTTGAAAGAGCCAAGGAGAAAAAGAAAATGCTTCTCCATAGGCTGTACATTATTTTTTTAGCCTTTAATCAGAAATTAATCATATTAATCATACTAATTTCTAACCTGCTAATTTCAAATGGTAGTGTATTTTGAGCATAGGTAAATGTGATATTTCAAACTTTTATTAACAGGTAAAGCAATGGCACTGTCTGATCAAAAAAACAAAAAAACAAAACAAAACCCACCAAACCAATTAGAAGGCATGCCAGCCTTGATTCTGGGCTCATGCTTACTGCCTAACTCTCAGCTTTGTGTATTGGGAATGTTCCGTTAAAAAACTACGTGAGATCAGACAGTAATAGATTTAAACTGCCGCCCTCCCCTACACTCACCATGTGACTTACGTTACTTTTCTGAAAAGCAGTTTCGTTATCTACAATAGAAAATTTATAATGACAGGTCACAGGGTGTGTATATGAAAGTGCCGGACACTACCTGATACATACCAGGACAACACAAATATTAACCTATTTCTTCTCTCTTATATTGATCAAATACAAGATGTGGGAGATCCGACGAATCATACATCTGCGTAGATGCGTGTATGAATCAGACGTACATATGATCAATAACACATAAAATTATTTTATTTTTGTTTTCTCATGTAATAAAGATTGTAATCTTCTAACTTACAGAGTATACAGCGGGGGCAATTGTCCCATTGTTCTTCCCCTGCTCCCCCCATGTCTTATGAATAAAGTATAACTATTCTACCCAGTCTGGTGCTCTTGGTTATTCTCAAATTATTGGCATTTGCATTTTTCAGATTTAAAATTTACAGTAAAATCTTATTATTAAAAACATTGACCTTTTACTTTTCAATTTTTTTTCACATACTAATTTCATTTTAGTACTTTACACAAATTATGAAAGTCCTAAATAATTTAATTCTTTCTTCCAGCTCTAAGAACTTGTACAAATGACTAGGGTAAGGAGGGTCTTTCCAGGGTTAATTCAGATTAGCTTTACATAACTTTTCTGTTACTGTGTAACAATATTACCACACAATAAGTAGCTTAAAATAGCAGGTAGTATCTCACAGTCTCTGTGTGTCAGGAGTCCCGCATGATTGACTTGGATTTTCCACTTCAAGGTCTCTAAAACATGCAATAACAAAGGCGTGTCAATTGGGGTGAGGTCTCATTTAAGGGGTAAATGGGGAACAAATCTTCTTCCAAGCTCCGGTTGTTGTTGACAGAATTCAATTCCTTGTGACGGTAGAACTGGCCTCAGTTTCTTGTTGGTCCCTAGAAGACCCTGTTGACCGGAGGTTGCTGTCAATTCCTAAAGGTTGTCTCTAATTTCTTGCTATGGTGCTTCCCAACATGACCACCAGCAGGAGAGTCTCGGAGGCAAGTCAGATGTTATGATCTTATGTAAGGTAATTATATATGCATCCCTTTGCTGCATCTTACTGATTAGAAGCTAGTCTCAGGACACGTTCACACTCAAGAGGAGGAGGTTATGCAAGGCATAAATGCCAGGTGGTGGATATTAGAGAGGCCATCTTAGAATCTGTCTGCCACAGCCCTCTCTAGTGCAGGATCTGATCTCAGCTGAATAGGTCAGAAACCTATCTACTAATCAGGCTTAGTCTAAAGACTTAAATCCTGTGAGTGTGGGTTAAAACATGAAATGTATCTTTATTTATTTATAAAAGATTTTGTTCTTCCAGGGACCAATATATTTCGACTCGGTTCATTTCAGTCTCTTCCAGCATTTAAATGCTTGAATAATTTAATTAAAAGAAACTTTAGCTAGAAATAGAGCAAAGGAATTTTCACGATCCCAAGGGGTGGTTCACTCTGGAAATAGGAGATAATAATCATATCAGGACTCATCTCACTAAAAATCAGCTTCTATAGTGACTTAATTGTGAGAATGGGACATTTCTGTACCATTGGATAGGGATGAATTAACCAGGAAAAATGTTCTCCTGCTCTACTTTTTCTGGAGACCACAGAAAATCTTTCACGCATCGTTTCATCACATTTTTTTTTTTTTTAAGACAGCAGTCAAAATAGTGTTTATTTCACTTTGTGTCTGCCCCTCTCTCTGGCACCTTCTCCCATTGGGAGGAGGGGGGAGGGGGGCGGCTGGCTAGCTACCTAACCTCAGGCTGGGGGGTGGCCGGGCGGGTAGGGGGGGGAACAGGAGCGAAGGAAGGCCGTGAGAGCTGGACAACAGTCGGAAAATGCACCTCAGCCCACCGCCGCTGTGGACCACAGCGCCCCCTCCAGGCCGGTGGCCCTGCCCAAAGCTTTCCGCATCTTACACGGGGACGACTCATGGCCCAGGGTGGGGGCGAGAGATCACGCGCAGGGAGTTCCGCGGGGGTGACACGCGGCCTCCCGAGGGAGGTGGACAGCTGGGGGGGGCGGGCGGGTGGGCAGAGGGCGCTTGGCGGCATTGCAAGCTCAGAATCACAAGCTCGGCCGTTTGCGAAGGACGGAGCGCGGCCGTCCCTGGGCTCAGGGAGACACCGTCGGGACCACTGACCGGCGGGGTGATGGAGCCGGGGGCTGGGCGGCGATGTGCCGGGTGTGCAGCTCACAGACGGTCCGTCCGGAAGGTGTCCTCGGTGGCCGGGTCGGCCAGGACCATGTCGGGGTCGTTGAGCATGTGCAGTCGGTCCAGGGTCAGGGGGTCAATCTTGAGTTCGTCCAGGGGGAACTGGTTGTCGGGAGTCGAAGCTGACGTCACCGACCCCGGCCAGTGTGCTGGTCAGTTCTTTAGACAGGCTGGGAGGGGACTCTCCCGTCACTGTGAGGATGATGTTGGGGATGCTGCTGTGGCTGGGGTAGCCAAGCTGCTGAGTGTCTGGCAGGCTCCCGTGGCTGCCCGTGAGGCCCATCATGGCCGCCTGTGAGTAGTTGAGCGTCGAGCCTGGGCTGTACAGGCTGCTGGAGCTGATGGCATTCTCCATCATGTTGAACTGCTCCAGCGAGGTAATGTCGATCCCCATTGGCGGCTGGCCCGGGTTCTCTGGGGGGGACTGCAGGGGTGGCGGGGGCGGCTGTTGCTGGGACTCGGGCGGCGGTGGAGGAGGGGGCTGGGGCTGCGGCGGCCGAGGCTGCTGGGAGCCCGCCTGGGTGAAGAAGGCGTAGGGCAGCTGCTGCCCCAGAGACAGGGCATCCATGGCCACAGCCTGAGTGATGGGTGACAGCTGGGAGAGGGTGGGTTGACACCTGCTGGGCCTGCTGCCTCCTTGTCTCCGTGCTCAGGGACAACGGGCTGACACCAGCCGGGCGGTGCTGTGGTGAGGAGCCTGGCGTGCTCATCCCCTGGCTGGTGCCGCCGATGCCCAGGTGAGTCAGGTTGGCTGCGAGGTTGCCGGTGCTGCTGGAGCTGCTGAGCGCGGGGAAGGTGGGCTCCTCAGGGTCCAGTGGGGTCGGGAAGGGGGAGGGGAAGCGTATGTTGGTCAGGTCAGGCAGGGAGCCCCCTGTGTTGTGGGTGGCATGGATCAGGGCTGTAGTGTTTTCCTGGTCAGACGATGGAAAGATGTTGATCCCAGGAACCTCGCAGGACTTGGACCTGGACCCCATCTTCTTGGTGTCCCATGCTTGCTTAGAAAGATTCTTATCTGTCTCCGATGTGGTTTCCTCCATTCCTGGAACTGTTAATAGTAAGACTCTTTTCTGGTGTGCGTCCTGGGACCCGCCTGTGAAGGGCTCTGGTTGGGTGGGTGTCATTGTGCCCTGGTGCAGGGCAGAGTCAGAATTGGTCCTTCTCTAGCTGGTGTCCGCGGGCGGCGAGAGGTACACGGTACCGCACAGGCAGCTGTCCGCCTGCCGTCCGTGTTTGTCCACTGACAAGGGCCGGCGATGTGGGGAGCCCAGCCGGCCACGCTCCCGTTATACTCTGTCCACCAGCCCGTGGTGCCGGGTGGTTCGGCTGGTGTCCAGGCCCGAAGACTGGAAGGGTGTCTGGAAGGGCAGATCCACGGTGCCACTCCCGATCTGGTTCACGTTGGGCAGGGACCCACCTTAGTACTGGCCACGGCTTGGGCCCAGCTGCAGGTACTGAGACTTCTGGAGCTGGAGCCGCGCGGCCCGCGTCAGGCTCAAGTCCTTCATGACCTCCTCGAAGGCCGCTGTCTCCTCTGCCTGCTTCTGGTTGTGCAGGGCGATCCTCTCGCTGAATTTCCGCGGATTGTTTGAAGTCGCCATCTTCTCGCCCTCGTTTCATCACATTTTTATTTCAACACATTTTCAAGGTCAGATCTGATCTCCTACATGTATTCAAACTCCAGGGGTCCCACTTAGATGCTTGGGACACTTAGTACAGTTTTTCCTTTTGTCATATGCTATGAAAAGCCTTAGGGACCAGACTCATTTAAACTTGTTCCCAGAAAGTCCCAGTACCTGAATAAAAGGAGAAGAAGAACTTGGTGTCCTTGTGATGATCAACTGCTACTCCTCCCTCAGATTTCAGCTCAATTGTCATAGTCCATGGTTAATGCCCCAATATAGGCTTTCACATGGCAGATACATCTCCTTTGTAACATTTATCATAATTGCAATTGTCTGTTTGTATAATTATTTAATAGATATCTCTGTTACTAATTAGTCTTGGTCCAATGAAGGCAGAGGCTATAAAGAAATTTGCTCACCTTTTGATCCCCAAAATGTAGCAAAGTGCTTGGCACCTGTAGGCACTCAATAAATCACAGGGAATAAATGCATATATGGGCATATGGGAGAGGAGTTACCAGGAACTCAGAGCTCACCCGAGGCTATCTAAGTGAGGCAACAGAGGTGCCCTGGTTTGAAGTTGGGAGCTGTGTTAAGAAAGAATTCATAATGAGAATGGCACATGACTACAACTTAGCTGGGTTGCTCTTTGGTGTACTCATTTTCAGCTCTTTCCTATTGAACATTTGAATACCTGGTATTTACCACTTGTTGAACTTTAGTATATTTTTGAACACCCTTAATAACTATTACATGTGAGGAATCATTCTGTTCATTGGCAAAATCAACTGGACAAATAAAAATTAAGGCTGTTGGTAAAATGATTTGTAGTTCCTGTTTGACACTTGATTCTTCAGTTTGCAATGTTAATCAATTAATTAATTTTGCACCTTTAACTTATGAGAGAAGTTATTTTCAGGATTTCCATTATGAATTTTGTTCTAATAATTTGCAAAATTTCTTATAATGCACCCAGCCATTGATCAATCATGGACTGAGTGCCTCTTTTTTAACCTAGATATAGGAGAAAGTAGTAGTGATAGAGACTAGTGGGGGGGGGAAACAGAAAGAAAATTCAATGTAGTGTAGTAAGAAATATGTATGTTATATAAGAACAATTATGATCTGTGCACATTATATCATGATAGTACGTAGGTAATATACTGGCCCATACCACAGCCCAGCGACCAAAGTGGGAACATTTTCAGGAAGGAATTCCATTTAGAGGAGATAGTTAAGTGAATTCTTAAAGAACCACTTACAAGTCAACTGGGAGAGAATAAAAAGAAAAGTGATTGATTTCCTAATTTTGCCTCATCTGTGTCTTACCAACTTTTTAAAAACCTCTAATGTAATAATTCAAGGTGTTCATCGACCAGTTACTTTGAAATTGGCAAGACAGAGTTCTTCTTTTTTAAATATACAAGTATGTTCTAGGGATAAAAGTAATATGAATAAGTATAAAGAGGAAAAATATACAATCCCATCACTTTTATCATAATTATGATTTTCTAACTTTCTTTCACATGTTTGATGTAATAGTGTAGTATAATTTTACATGAGGTTATGCTTTGAGGAATGCTTTATAATTTGATTTCTTTCATAAAAACTTCTTGAGCACTTTTTTCTTTCAATAAATAAAAGTTTTCATCAACATTTGCATTACTGTATTATAGTTCACTATATTGTTTATTTAGCCAATCTTTTTATGATGGGTCTTTATATTGCTTCCATTTTTTTCATTATTATCAACAATACAGAAATGCTCATATTTTTGCTCAGCATGATTAATTCTTTTGTAAAAATTTTAAAAAACAGATTCAAATATATTTTTTTTCAAAAATTACATTACATAAATAAAAATATTAGTAAATAATAATAATATAACAATATATAATAAGATAACATTTCAATTAAGATAAAATAGATTATTTAATGAATAATACCTGGACATGGTCATACATCTAGAAGAATATCAATGATTTTGATATTGTATACCATCTTTGTTTATATTGTATACAAGAGTAAATTCCAGATGAATTAAAGATGTAAATATAAAAAATAAAACAAAAAGGTCTTGACTGAAAACCTAGAAAACTATACAAAAAAGCTAGTGATGAAGAACTTCCTAACTAAGGGTGAAAAATCTAGAATCTATACTTTTATAAAAGGTGGACATATTCATATAAATATGTAAATATGTGAGATGATAAGTAATACCCATAAACAAAGCAAGGAGGAGAGCAAAAACAAAGAGAAAAATGTACTATATTTAACAAAAGTCTGTATTTGGTCAGGTGTATATGCATTTATGTAAAGTTCATGTTTATATGTGGATGGATTATAAAATCAAACTAAAAGATTTTTCAGATGTGTAATAAAAATAATATAAGTAGTATTGAATTATGTTTGAAATACAAAGCTTATACTTAAATTATTAAAATATTTATTTTTCTACTCCACTAAACTATTTCATTTTGATCATTACAATTTCATTAAATGTCCCCCTTTTTAATTTGCTTGCACTATAAAAGAATATAAATTTAGCAAATTGTTTACTCATGGAAAACTTGGCAGATAAACTTCAATTGACCAATGATGATGACCTTTGAAAAGATCTATTTTCCAGTACTGAACTTTGGCTGGGCTTTTTCCTTGATAATAAGCCCAATCTACCTATGCCACTGTAAGTGAAAACTGAAAGTTTTATGCAATGACATTAACCATCAAAAATAAAATAGGAGTCTTAAAGCATATTGTGACATAAAAATTGATTTAAACTATGGTTAAAATTTATAAATACCTATTTCTTTAGAATGGAATCTTTTTGTTTTCTTTATTATTAAATAGGCTTTTAGAAAATAGTTTGGAATCATATTAATAGTATTATATACCTAATGTATAATGTCAGTCATTGCACGCTCTTTTCCGAAATGTCAGCTTATGTCTTTCCAGTATGTTTAGAGGAGTTTTGTTTAGCCTTGCAAAGAGTATATATACATTAAATTCTTGTATTAATCTCTCTATATATCTAGCTACTTGGTTTGCAAGAGTCACAATGATGGCATCCTGCTCAAATTAAAAACTGATTTTGTAAACAACTAAATCTTCCTGAATCTAGTCAACAATGTTAACATAAATCACATCCTCTTATGTATGGGGTGAAATATGTGTATGTGGGTGGTATGTGTGCATGTAAACATTTGGCATATGCATTAATGATTATACATTGCTAAAAACTAAGATGTGATCACTTTGTTCAAGTACATATCAAGCTATTCTAGTGACTAAGTGCATCATTTTCCCCAGCAAACCTGCTTTTTTCCCTCAGTATTCTGTCTTGGTGAATGACACCATCTACCTACTTTCTAGAGCTAGAACTTTAATAATCAAATCATTGACCTTCCCCACCCTCTAATCATGACATCATTAATCTTCTTCACCCCCCCAGCTTAATCATCAAATCATCCAAATCCTGAATACTTCTGAATTCCGTCCTTTTGTCTCTATTCTTCATGGTATCCCCAGAGTTCACTTCTTTTTACGGAAACCTGGATTTCTGCACGATTTTCTAATTGAGTTTCTGAGTCTGCCTCAACTTCTGTGCCCTGGTACTTAAATAAACTTTCCAAAATACAAATATGATCAAGATCCTTCTGTGTAAGATTCAGCTCTGGTTGCCATGTTATTTGTTAGAAAGCCCGACTTTCTCATTTTAACAGTTACAGACATTGGAGATGTCTTTTCTTCTCTCATCTCTTCTTTCTCCACTTTGCCACAAGTGCCTTTGTCTTCAGGGACATGCTTAGACCTACAATTTCTTAAATGCAGCCTTCTTTAATCCTCTAAGCTTTTACACGTGCTGTTCTGCTGCCTGGTTTAAAGTGTCTTCCTCACACTAAATTCTCTCGGTGGTCTGTGCATGACGTCTTCATACAATTAGCAAACAATGTTGTGGTTATTCTTCCCTTGTCTGTCTTAACACTTGCTAAACTCCTGGCAGGTAGAACCCGACCTTGTCTAATTTTTAACCTTCCACACTTGACTGTCATGGAAAATGTTCAATATACACTTACTGATGAATGAAAAGAGGCCAAATTATAAGCACTCAATGGTCAACTTTATTTCAGCAATCTTCTGAGAACTCACATCAATTTACTTCAGATAGATGTTACTTCTTTTGGTAACAATATTAACTCTAGTCTCATTTTCTTTAACAAAATATAGGACAATATCAGTAGGGGTGGATACATTATTGCAATGGATGAATCTAAGAAAAGTAGTATTAGAAGCATTTGAATTGGTAACTTCAGTTCATCCCCACTGGTATTTTTAGAAATGCATACTTCAAGGTTGAGATTTCTGAAAAGATCCAAATTAAAAAAAAAAATGTTGCAAAGTAGATATACAAGGAGTTTCCAGTTACTATCTCAGCAAAATGTTCAGGATCTATGGAAGGTGGACAGTGGCAGTAAGAAAAAACTATAAAGAATCTCAAATCTTTAAAGATTATAGAGAGCTGATCTGGGTCTATCTTTTTCATTCTCATAACATAGGAAATGCCTGGAGCAAGTAAGTGCTCAGTAAACATTTGATGAGTGAATGTATGAATGAATAAGTATGTGAATGTTGGGGGAATAAATGGATGAATAAGTGGATAAGTAAATTGAGCTCTTATTATAATATTAGGGTAAAATAAATCAAATATAGTATCAAAGTAAAATGACTTAGCAAGTCATAAAAGATCTCCATATAGAAAGAAAATAGGTATAAAGAAAGAGAAACTTTAGAAGGAAGAGAAATAACTCTAAACATAATTTATTGTACTAAAATTCCAATAAAAGATAAGATATGGATTGAGTTTGGTTGAAAAGACAAAATCAAGTGTTTACATTTTTCCTAATGGCATCTAGATAAGACTAAATCAGGCTGTTCATTTCCAGGTTCCAATTGTGTATTTGTGATCTTAGTTTAGATTATGTTTACAATTCATGAAAAACCAAACTTGGACAGAAACACAAGCATGCTTCTTTCTATAATGGCTTTCTAATTTCTTTTGTGCTGATTATATTTAAAAACCACCATATGGAAAAAAAAATCAAAATGAATAGTATTATGGTTATGATTGGATTTCAATAGCCCTGTGACCTATCCATTATGTTATAGTAGCCTCTGCAATAACAAATATTTGAATTCTAAATATCTGAAATTTAAATAAGAACTGATGCAGGTTGAATAATAAATCCCAATGCCAAAATTCAATTTTGTATTGCTGCATAATTTTTATAAATCTAAATTGCATACTTATTTTAAATATAATCATTGTCCTTTGGCTAAAGATATAGTATGAAGTCATTGTTGTGGGGGAATAGCATAATGATTAAGGTTTGTCTTTGTGGCCATTTTGAGATTTTATCCTGGGCTGCAGTTGACAGTCCATAGGGCATATGGAAATAACGAGAGTATTCATTTGAAAGATGCCCTTTCTAAAGTCTACTTCCCTAAGTGCAGGGAGAGGAAAGTTTATGGTAAGTATCATGATTTTCATAGAGTTTAATTTCTCTATATTGTCAGCATTGTGCATTTCTTTTCTTTCATTCAGCAATAGATTGAGATAAGGTAACTCTTGGCATTGGTTGCATTGGGGAAGGTGATAGGCTCACTTAAATTTAAATCTCCTATTATTCAAACTTATCTTGAAAACAGATTAAAATATGATTTCTTCTCCTTGGAACATAGACATCATAAGAGTTGGGACTGTATTTCCAGCTCTCAGACTAGTGTGTGACATAGAGTTACCTCAATAGGTATTTGCCATCATTCTTGATGCTCTAGTTCCAGCTGATTGATTTGACTAAACCTAACAATTTGGATCTAGTTTTGGCACCACTCTTTTCCCGTACTTAGCACATAATCTTTCTGAGGATCAGTTTTCTCTTCTTTAAAGTGAGAATGGGGTTAGCTGCCCAGCCTCCTTCAGGAAGATCAGTTGATATGATTTATGTAATTTGGCATCACCAATTGTGAGGTGATACACAAATGTGTGATGTTGTTAGCCCAACAAGGAAACAAACAAAAACTTTTGAATTGGTTATCTGTTACCTGCCAACCAGCAGTTCCCCAGTCCAGGTAGATCAAGACTGGGCACGTTATAGGTTGTACCTTGCAGAAAGGTGCCTGAAAGCAAGAAACGGTACAAATCTAGCATGTTTTTTACTCAACATGTCTTCATGTCTGGTATAGCAGTTGTGACTGCTTAGAAGAAGGAATATCATTTACTAATAAGCCAAAAGAAGCATATGGAGTAACTGGCCTTGACCAAGACCACCATTCTTTGATTATTTGATATTCTCTGATTTCGTGTTGAAGAAACGTAGTCTTTGCCATGAGGAAATCTGCTTTTCAAGGTACAGAAAGGGCTGAAAACTTACTCTTAAGTCCTTGTGGCTAGACATGCAGCAAGGGTCAATAAAAGGTATCAATGATGGATAAGTTTCTTTAACCCATTTCAAGGTAAAGCATTATGTTGTTCATAAAGAGTTGATCAGTTTTGGCCCTAAGATGTCAGGATTGCCAATGACAACACATTTCATTACCTATAAATTCTATCCCCATTGTACACCCAGGAGAATACAAAGCTTTAGTACTAAGATCTTTATTATGCAAATATTTAATATTTATCATCTCCCATTTGACTATGTTATATTTCAAATAGGCATTCTTGGCCAGCCTTCATATTAACACAAATAAACTGTCAAGTATGGTTGGCTGAGGGAGTGAGGAAAGGATGAGAAATCAGATAGATGCAGCATACATTAAAAAAAAGTTTTCTTCATATTTGTAACTTTTCACTTGTGTTTAGTTATTTAACTGATAAGTACAATGTAAATAATAAATGATTTTAGTCTTTTAAAGACTTATAAAGGCTTATAAAAAGAGCCATAGGGGCGTCTGGGTGGCTCGGTCGTTAAGCGTCTGCCTTCGGCTCAGGTCATGATCCCAGGGTCCTGGGATCGAGCCCCGCATCGGGCTCCCTGCTCCGACGGAAGCCTGCTTCTCCCTCTCCCACTCCCCCTGCTTGTGTTCCCTCTCTCGCTGTGTCTCTCTCTATCAAATAAATAAATAAAATCTTTTAAAAAAGCCATAAATATATATGTAATGCTATTCAGTAGATACAATTGTGCTGAACTAAGGCAGAATCCTGCTCTTCAGAGTTCAAATTTAGGAAGCAAAAAAGGGACAATAGAGAGTTACTATACTTACGAACACCTCCCAGAGATACTTATAATGACCTGTGGCTATGATGGCGGTATCTCTTCTTCCTCAGCCCTCTTCCTTCACCACTTAGAACCAGAGTTGTTGAATATTTCTTAACACAAAACTTGTACTTATTTTCCATCCCTATGTGGCTGTCCTTGGACAAGACTTAGGACCCCGGAAAGCTGAGAACAGCTACTATTGCTCCTGTCCCCCCCAAACTTTGTTCCCCCCCTCCTTCATTTTCCCATAATGAAGCCCCCTGTCTTTCTCCTTAGCCCTGACTCTCAGGATTCTTTACCAGTTGACTCCACTGTTGACTCACTCTGCCCATTGTCTGTTCTTGTCTGATCTTAAATCCATCCCCTTCACACACCCAACCCAGGAGTCGTTCCCAGAAGAGCACACCACTGTTCTTAGCTCCTTTCTCCTGCAGAGCTAGAGACAGTGGCTGAGATTCAGTGATGTTCCACTTGTAGACCCTCTGGGGGTTTGGGGGAAAGAAGCACACCATTTCTTCACATGTTAACAAGGCTTCACACACAGTGATAATCTGGTGATGAAGGGGCACAGGCAAAACGTGCCCTTGGAACACTGCCTGGGACCGATAACACAAAGGGCACAGGAGGGTTCATTCTCTAAAGCAGCACCCATGTTTAGAGCATCTACTACATAAAAAACACCACGAGGCATTTATATTCAGGTCGCCACACCAATTCAGTAATGCTTACTGAGAGCCAACCATTGCACTGAGCACCAGATGTATACAACTGAATATAAGAAGCTTCAAGGAGCTTACGTTCCAGTGGGAGACTCAGAAAAATAAACAGGTAATTGCAATATAATATGTTAGGTCTAAGGTAAATGTACAAAGAGGGTGGTCTGCAAGCATCTAGGAGGGACAATTAACTCGCCCTGGAGGGTTATATCTAAGGCTGCCTGAAAGAGCTGGGGCTTGGGCTGCCTGGGACTTGTTCCCATCTCTTAGGTAGATAATATACAAACACATTAAAAAAAAAAAAAAAAACCATGAGCATGTCTATAGTTTTATTTGTGTAACAATTCAGCTGCATAATATTAAAAAGATTTTGATGGGCATATTGAGACCATAACCAACCTTCATAACATTCTTTAATTAAAATGGGGAAATACATTTGTGTTCCAAATAACTACCTTATGAAAAAATCCTTTGGGACCTAATGCCTGTTTAGAATAAAGAATAGCACCAAACTGCAGAAGAGATGAACAAAAACGGCAATGCTCTGCTTTTTGTAATTGGTGGTTAATACATTAAAAATACTATGAAGTTTTCATATGAATGAAAATGCATGATTTTACCCCTTATGGGTTCTGCACATTGGTTGGAGAAATACATTTCTGAATTGTTTACATTTCTTGGCTTTATTATAATGGTGGTTATGAGTGAGTTGAACATCAGTTGTATACTTTGCAATGTAAAGTCTCTTCAAAGAAATGAACCTCTGAGCCTCCAGGGCTTACATTCTCAGTAATATAACCTCAATTATCATATACATGAAAAAGAAGTTTAATCTCAGTACTTCGAAAGTGCATACACAGGCAAAAAGAATGGATGGAGCTGAAGTAATTTTCCCCTAAGAGAGACATTTAAAAAGGCCATATTTAGGGATGCCTGGGTGGCATAGTCGGTTAAGCACCGGACTATTGGTTTTGGCTCAGGTCATATTCTCAGGGTCATGATCTCAGGGTCATGAGATCAAGTCCCATGTGGGGCTCCAAGCTCAATAGGTGGAGTCTGCTTGAGATTCTTTCTCCCTCTTCCTCTGCCCCTCCCACTCGTGCTCTCTCTCAATCTCTAAAATAAATAAATCTAAAAAAGGGCCATATTTATTTGGAAGAATCTTTATGACCATTATCAATAATAAATTAAGCTGGAGAAAGTTAACAAAAGAGGGAAAGGAGTTAATAGTTACTGTGCCTAACACTGTGCTAAATGCTTTGTTCCTCATGATAATCCAGTGAGGTCATTTTAATGATCTCGGTTTTACTGGTCAACACTAAGGTCCAATAGCTAGAAAAGAGCAAAGCGGGGATTCCAACCCAGCCCTGTCCCATCTTAACCTTACTTTTATATCACTGTGCCATATACACCTCCTGTATGCCTGATTAACATTTAGTAAATGCTAGCTTAAATTATTTTTCCTAATTTTAAAACCATTAAATATCTATTTTTAAGTTCCTACTTTGTCAGTTACTCTCCTTAACTCAAAGAGCAGGAATTGGCAAGCTTTTACTGTAAAGGGCCAAATAGTAAATATTTTAGATTTGGTGGGCCATATGATCTCAGTTGCAACTGTTCAACTCCGGTACTAAAGCAGGAAAACATAGAAAATAGACAAAAGATAGTACGTAAATGAATGGGTGTGGTTGTTTCAATAAAATGGAGTCCTGAAGAAGTAGTAAGGGGCAAGGTGAACAATCAGGTGAAGTTTTTTCAGACCTAGGCTGCAGAGCGCTCACATTCACAGAAGAGTGTGTACCAGGAATCACAGACATTTCGGGTTTGCCCAAGTGTATAATTGGAAGGGATGAGTGACTGGAGATAACAGGGCCTCAGAGGTGGAGATGGCAGTTATACAGTCTGTTGATTTGCGTCACGTGTGTGAAAGTACTTCGAACGCACCTAGGACCTTTCTATAGGTCACATTCCCATAATGGCACTTCCTGAGCTCTATGATTTTCCTTGAAGAATTTCACGTGGTTTCACTGTCAACTGGTTTTGGTCACTGCAGGAAGGGAGGGGCCAATCCCTGATTTACATTTGCAGAGACTGACTGGCTTGCAGACAGGTGAAGTGACACCCGCGGGGTCCCCTAGTCAGCCCTCCCCCAGCTCCCAGTTTATTGCTCCATCCCTAACCTTTTGCTATTGACCTGTGGCATATTCTTAATGTCTTTTTAAGATAACCGGATGAGGATTTTTCTGATTACTCTCTCCTTTCAGAAGAACCAAAGCCATTTTAAGAGAAGATAAAAAGAATACTTGAATGCTTTTTAATTTCTCATTTAGATTTGCAAATCTATTTATGGAAAAGTCCACTTAGCAGCTACTCAGTCTTTCATCACGATCCATTGCAGGGCAAATTGATTTTGTCCCATTCACTAATAGCTTGCTTTAGGTCACAGAGTCTGAGGAGGATGTGACTACAGAAAGGGCCATATGAAAAATAATAAAATATTGTGTCGAAGAAAGCACTACTAGAATAATGAATTTTGGAAAAGATTTTTATTCATAAGATCTGTGAAAAGTACAAATGAACAATGGAATAAATTAATAAGTGATTTCATTAAAATGTTCTGCTTTACATAATTAAGACTTAGATTTTATAGATCAATTTCATGAGAAACAATTTGCTGGAAACCAGGAAATGTTTCTATTTTGCTATCAATGCTTTTCAGTCAGACTACGGAATCTACTGGTTCAAACGTTGTTGTTATTTTATGGATAGAGAAATGTGGTTCTCACAGACAGGGTAACAACACTGTTTCCATACTATGGAGGCATATTCTGGGCTGGAGCCATAATATGGACTTATTTTTGCTTGTTTGTGTTTGTTTTTTGTTTCAGTTTTTAGGGATTTTTGTTGGAGAATGAGGTGTGATGAATGACTACTGAGAATTCTTCAGGACTGAGTGATAAATTGAAAAACTTGCTGCTTTTTTTTTCTTAACACTAAAGATATATCTAAATAATACTAAAAAATACGTCCAAATCCATGTTTTGACATTTCACATTATGGCTTTTATTTATTAACCAAAAAAAGTTCCCAGTGTTATAAATGTGTGAGGGCAGATTTTGCTTAGTAAATTTTCTTAGGATCAATCAACAAATAATATAGCTAAGATTTCATTCTGTTTAATTACATTCATGTATTAGGCATTTCCCAATTCTTACAGCAATTTTTTTTTTCCATTTCTTAGCGTAAATAAAGGAAGGATGTATTCTTTGGAGAAATATTTTTATTGTAAATATTTTGATTTAGGAATCATTATTTTTAGGACATATTATAATTAAATCGTATAAAGTCTACAAACCTATAATAAAATTGTCTCTGAAAACATGACATCCATAAATGTTGAATCCTTTGGCAAAAAGTAAAATATGTTGTCTTTATTTACATTATAGTTTATAGATTAAAGCATAAAGGACAGGATTACTTCCTTGGTTAAAAGAATCTAATATTTCAATTTAGTGAAAAAAATGAAGAATTTGGACAAGTAGCTGTGTTAAATATCTGACCTAATTGCAGTTATTTGGGGCTTTGATATTCCATCATTTCATTAAAATATGTTGATGGCATTTGCCTAACTAACTTGTGGTTTTTGTGTGTGTGTATGAGCACATAGATATTTTAAAATACAGACATTTATACATACATGTGTTTTTAAAATTTAACATTTCTATAACAGAAGGAACATAATGGAGCCTTATTACCAAGACCATCACTTGAATAATTTCACAGTTTCAAGTTACCTGTGGAATTTGAGAAAGAATTACGAATTTTCATGACAATTTGATTAATTCAAGGCTTCGTTTTACACAAGTCATTAATGGTAATGCCTTAGAATAGATTTAACTTAATCTTTCATAAGATACTTCTGGTGATAATAGAGTGAAGAGACTATGTAGCAGTACTTGTCATGGGTTGAACTGTGCACCTCTCCCCATCATTCTTAAGTTGAGGACCTAACTCCCCAGTACCTCAGAATGTGACCTTATTTGGAGATAGCATCTTCACAGAGGTAATCAAGCTAAAATTAGGTCAACAGCATGGGCTCCAAGACAATCTGATTGGTGTCCATATAGAAAGGGGAAAATTTTGAGATAGACATGCATACAGCGAGAATGCTATATGAATGCCATTTAAAGCCCAAAGGAAGGTTGTGGAGGATTTTTCCCTCCACATTCTCAAAAGGAACAACACCTTGATTCTAGATTTTTGGCTTCTGGAACTGTGAGGCAAAATTTTCTGTTGTTTAAGTCACCCAATTTGTGGTTCTCTGTTTTGACAGCCCTAGCGAACTGATAGAGTTTAACTTCTTGCCAAATGACAAATCAACCTTTTACCACATTAAGTTTTGACAAACTTCACTTATATGATCTCCTTTGCCAATTAACCAAATGCTTTTTATGAGTTACTGTGGTTTCTGAAATGACTGCTTTTCCCATGAAATCACAGATATATATACATATATCTCCAGAAAGTCTGGTTTGTGTGATGATTTTTGGTTTCTTTGGAACAGAGATTTTATAGAAGCCTAAAGCAATATAATTATGATCAGTTTTGGGACTAGAATATTAGCCATTATAATTTTCTCCTGAATACTGCCTTAGCAAAACTTATTTATGATCTGATTCTTTTTAGTATCTGAAGAGTCTTTTATAGGAACACATTTAATCAGAAATAAGGTATGGAAAAGAGTCAGTGCTATTTTTGAAGAACTTCCTCTAATGCTGAACCAAAGGGTTTAATATTCAAATTTGACTATTTAATGCATTTCCCTTTTGTTATAAAATTAAAAAGGGAAAGTGATTTTTTAATTAAAAAAAAAAAAGCTTCCTGAGCTGTTTTCCATTTCTTTTCTCCCCTTCTAAGGTAGAAAGAGACATTGGATTTCAAACATCCTGTAACGCATAGCTCTAGAGCTATGTTACTCAAGGGAAGGGTGCTTAGTAGTTTCCAAAAGAGCATGCTATTGGGCAACCACAATTTTATAAAGCTTATTTTATGGAATCTGCTATGGCTTGGTGATACTTATCTAATGCAGCTGTAATGCTTGAATAAGCTTAGTCAAATAAAGCTTATAAAAATGCTCACTCCAGAGAAATAACTGCTCTGAATGATCTAAATGTCAGAAATACTGGTCTTTCAATAGTAAAATCCTATTCAGATAAGCTAATTGAAATGAGGGGATAGGGGATTTCACAGTCCTCTGTCACACTGATGGTCCCAACACCTGGAATCCACCCTGGACTGACTGAGGAAAGTAGCTCCTCTCGCCCAGTCCTCAGCCCTAATACCAAAGTTGAGTTCACTTGACAGTGAATACCAAGTAGGTTCTTAGAGGACAGGGTCCTAATTTTCCATTTATTTCTTACTCTTTGAGGCGCTGAGGATATAATTTTATCTCTAGAATACTCAATAAAATGACTGCTCTTCTGCCTTGAGAAACTGAAGCTGAAATGTTGAGAGTGTGAAGGAGTTAGGAAAAGTTCAATTAGTTATCATTTTGTTTTTATCTTTGCTTTTTAAAATTGTTTTGTTTCAGAACTGTAATTGACCAGAGATAAAGCCTTTTTTATGAGTTGTCAATGAGTGGCATCTTCCATACATAAAATTTAAGATCAGTATTAGGTCTATTTGGACAAACATTTCAGAAGATTAAATATTAGGGACTAAGCAACACGAATTCTTTGAAAATTCCGGTAATGAGTAGACTTTGGAAAACTGGTTCTCTTTAACTCCCCTTTTTCGGTTTCCTTTCATATCAAAGAGGATGAGAATACTTGCTCCATTCTATACATGTGTGCAGCTTTATCAGCTATTTCTAAAACTCAATGAACTCCTTAAAAGAAAGATTTGTATAAAGTATTATTTGTGTTTACCTAATTGCTTGCATTTTTAAAATATGAGCATGGATACCTTAATGTTCTTTTCAGAAATGCATAAAGGAGCTTCAAGCTCATTTAGAAGTCCTTTGAAAGGCACAGGAAGCTGTTTTTTTCCCATAGATTAAATGATTTTAAACAACACAGCAAATCTTCTCTCTCTAGATTTTTCGCCTGTATTTTCTTCGTGTGATAGGGTATTTTCTTCATGAGATATGTGGACTCAATCCAGAAAGATGAAGGCTCTGGCTATACAATTCTGATCTGTTCTAAACTTTTCAAATGGCTTAGTGATGATGTGGGTTCAAGTTAAACAAAATATAATAATATCCTAGTACAATGGTGCTCAATTCTAAGTATATGTCTTTTCTCACCAAAATTATTAAATATTTTGCTTTATTGACAATTTTAGAAATTCTTTGGATCTGTTTTCAAATTATAGCAATAGCATTAAATCTGGAGTAACTATAGAAAGTGTCAATTTGTATTACTCATAATTAAAGTTGTAAAAAAATAAGGATACTTTAGGGCACCTGGGTGGCTCAGTTGGCTAAGTGACTGCCTTCGGCTCAGGTCATGAGACTGAAGTCCTGGGATCGAGTCCCACATTGGGCTCCCTGCTCAGCAGGGAGTCTGCTTCTCCCTCTGACCCTCTTCCCTCTCGTGCTCTCTATCTCTCATTCTCTCTCTCTCAAATAAATAAATAAAATCTTTAAAAAAAAATAAGGATACTTTCTTGCAACTTTTATTTCAAAAGCCCCTGGGGTACTCAATAAAATTAGTGGTTATATACTCTATTATTGGTTGTATTAATATTAAATTGGCTATATGAATGGTTATATACTCTAAAATATCTTTATTAATTTACGTGTACATATGACAAAGATGAAATTATTAAATTATTACTGTTTTTCCAACAAATGGATGGAAGTTTCCTTATAAATAGAAAACATAGGTTTAGTTTTATTTATATTTAAATATATCAAAAAACAAGCCAGGTTGAGTCATGAAACAATTACCTAAAAACTCACCCAGAGAAGTAAACTTGAAAGAAATTTAGATCTTAGTTCTTACATTTTCTTAAATTTCCTGAATGTAACTGATGGGAATGTGAGAAACCCATTATTTTATGAGTATAGTTTTAAGAAGTTTTACATGAAGGCCTTATTATTATACTGAATACATTTATGTGAAAAGAGTATGAATACCTCGTGTGTCTTTTTGGGGTTTTGGGGGGAGACTGTCACACTTTCTTAATGAAAATAAAGTAGAAGCTATTGTGACACTGCAATGGTGGGATTATGACTCTATGTTGGGTAAAAGCAGCAGGAGATGATTAATTCTTAAGGAATAGTTATTTCCATGAAAATGTCTTTAAGAAAAAGGAAGTAAAGAACACACATTAGAATCAACAAATCATGAAAAGCTAATGATTTTGAAGCACTGAGTTTAGTATTTTTTTCTGAATTGAAATAGCATGTCATTACTCAAGCCTTTTCTATTTCAGTGAGTTTGTGATTCAGTGACAATGGGGCAATTTAGTAGGAGGAATGCTGGGGCTAGGTAAAGCATTTCAATTATGCATATTTGGCCCAGGAAGAAAATGAGTCAACCCAAACATAAAATGCTAGAAAATTAATTTCTCAAAGGAATTTGAATATAGTTAATGGATCTTAAGTCTGTCCTGTTCAAATCATATTTGCTAGGAACCAGAGTCTAACTTCTGTTTACCTGAAACCAAATTCACAAAATTTGGGAGACTTTCTGTAGATTCCATCCCCAAACTTCAAACTTATAAAATCAGAGAGACCCTAAGATGGCTTCGCTTCTTGCATGAGACTTCCTGCATTCATGAGGTGAGGATGGATTATTTTCCTTAATAAGTCTGATGGAACCTGTCAAAATCATTGTTATAAAAAAGTGATTTCATGGCCTTGTTGATTAATTTCCATCCCTACACTACCTCACAATATGTAGTACCCTCTGACATTTTGATTTGGGCCACTTAGGCATGTACGGGTAGTAAGGGACCGTGGCCATGATTTCCATTATTTTAACATGAAAGATAGAGCTCTATTAAAATAGCTATGCTTATTAAGCTTAAAATATATTAATATTCATTTGAGCAATTTTTAAAAGATTGTATTTATTTATTTGTCAGAAAGAGAGAGAAAGAGAGAAAGCACAAGCAGGGGGAGCGGCAGGCAGAGAGAGAAGCAGGCTCCCCGCTGAGCAAGAAACCCGATGTGGGACTTGATCCCAGGACCCTGGGATCATGACCTGAGCAGAAGGCAGACACTTAACTGACTGAGCCCCCAAGGTGTCCCAATTTGAGCAATTTTTAAATAATCAAATAGAAATATGCATGGTAGGGACTGAATCGAGTTACTCCCAAATTTACATGTTGAAGCTCTAACCCCCAACATGATGGTATTTGGGTATTTGGAGACAGGGCCTTTGGAAGGTAATTAGGTTCAGATGAGGTCATGAAAGTGGAGCCCTAATGATGGGATTAGTTCCCTTATATTCTGAGGTAGTAGAGAGCTTGCTGTTTCTCTCTCTCCTATGAGATGACACAGTGAGAAGGCAGCCATCTCCAAGTCAGGAAGAGAGTCCTCACCAGAATCTGACTATGCTGGCACTGTCTTCCAGAATTTCTAGCCTCCAAACTGTGAGAAAAAAAAATTTCTCTTAAGACATCCAGTCTGTGGTATTTTGTTATGGGAGGCCCCACTGACTAAGAAGATGCATCATCATGCATTTGTAAGTTGACCCATCAGCACTTTTATTCATCTGTACACTTACTGTGCCTGATCTGGTTGTAGAAATCTCTCCCAGATATTGCACCTTTTGGAGACAACAACCCTAATAACATTGCAGATGCTAGTGCTAATTGCCTAATTAGAAAAAAGGTGTCTGCTTAATTATAGACATTATTTAGTAAATATATGCTTTTTTCAGTCAAAGAAATGCACATCTTTTTCTCTAACCCACTAGTCTTTCCTTATCTGTTGGAGCCTGAATTATTTTGACCAGTTAAATTTCCCACTTACGAGATGCACAGATATGCTTTTACTTCTTTCAGTAAAGTATCTCTTATTTGAACATTTGCATCTCTCATGAAAATATATTTTGCTTTTTATTTAATATATTTCTCTGGTTAGAAGTCACTATATATTGCAAAGCCTTCTATATGCAGAAATATTGTGGTTATTTAATATGGTAATTTTAAAATCTGATTCCCTTTGGCTAAACTTATGAAGTTTTTCACATTTATTGTTTATTCAGACCTCACCGTCTATAAAGGGCTAAAGTACTACATGCTACTAACAGATAGATGACTTACTCTCATCCTAGAGCCTTGTTGAATAACAAAAAAAGAAGTATACAAAAGTCAAGATAATTTTATGTCATTGTGTTTATCAAAAACATATAATCACAGGTAAAAACAATAGTGTTTATTTCAAAAGAACACAGAAATATCACTAAGGAGTTGAAATTCTTTAAAAAAGAAGTTGGATTTTAAGAGTGGGTTTTTTTTTGGGTTTTCTTAAATAGAAAAAAAGGAATTCCTCAGAAATCCTTGCCCACTTTGGATTGGTAAAACACAATGCATTTTACCTGTAATGTGTTAGGAGTTCAACACATTTTGTTTCAAAAAAATGAATTCTAGTTATGTACTCATCATTGCTCTTCATCTCCAATTCAGTTTACTACTTATAGAAAAAGTAGAAACTGCTAAGTTGAAAATGAAAAGTTCAAGAGGTAGGGGAAGACTGAGCTTACCAGAGTTAATACAGGAAAAGACAGTTTGTCAACCTCAGCAGAAATAGAGTGTCATTCAAGAGCTCCACAAAAAATGTGGAGGATTCTGAGTGCCCATCCCTTTACAGTCATGGGCAAGAGGGTGTTCTGAATGGTCAGGCTTGTTTTAAAGAACCAGGCCTGTGGCTGGGAGTTAGATGAGGCTTCACTTTCTAGTTCCACTACAAGAAAAAGAAATTCTTCTGCTGGAAGAGTATGGGGAGTGGGTTGGTAGGAAGGATTGTTAGTTAATGTAAAAAATAAGTATATACTGGCCACCTCTGCAGGTAGATTAGACTGCTAAATTATCCTCTGAAATAACATCACAATGATCAAATCAAAAATCTCAGAGAAAAGGTGGCAATTTAGGGCTTTCATTGAAATTGGCAGGACGTCTGTTTCTGGTGTGAGACAAAGCTATTTTTACCTTGAAAGAGAGTGAATAGTTTTTTTTTTTTTTTAAGTGCCTAGAATCTGAAGTTTTCTAAAAGTTACTCTAGGGGTATTTATTATGGTTTATCAACTACATATATACATAAATATATAAAACATATATATATTTCAATTACAGCACTTAGGATTATTTTGACAAAGTCTGTTTTTGTGAATTGTCATGGTTTATCTTGCCTCTCAAAATCTTTTTCACTCGATTTATATATACTTGTAGAAAAACATAATTTTATTGTCACCGATGCCTATATTTGTGATACTTAGATATTCTGCAGACACCAGGACTGATAAAAGATGGATTTTTCATTTTTCAACTTTATTTGCCAAAAGATATTTTTAGCAAATTTTCTCCAAAATTCTTACTTACATGTGTTTTCTGGAGCACTTAAATAGAGTAAAGGTAATTCTTACTTGTAATTGGGAATTACATTCTTAATATAATTTTGGAATAATACATATTTTTATAATGCCATTGATAGTATATTCTTCTTCTCTGTACTTTGTTCTCAGATTTTCGATGGAAAAATACAGCATTGAAGTACTCCACAAACCATATCACATAGTAGAATGCAAAATTCAGAATTAATGCTTTTATGTAATGAGAATGTAATATTTTATTTATACCATCCTAGAATATAGGTGTCTTTCCTGAGCGTCCTGGAAGAGATTGCATTGTCAGTTTCCCCTAGGAATGATAATAGGCAAGTGTACTTGGCAGTTTGATCTGATTAATAAGGCATGATGAGGTTAAGTGACTTCTTTTAGGAGGCTTGTGATTTAGTCTTCAGTGCCTAACCTGACTGTGAAGCTGGGTCTTTGGAATCACACATAAGCAGCCCTAATCTTACTTTATAGGGCAGAGTCACATGGTCTTTCAGCCAGATCCCCACTTCTTTGGAAGCTGATTCTAACTTTCTGGCAATCAAAATAATTTGTATGAAATCAGAAGGAATGGAATTAAAAAGTAGGCCTGGAAAATACTGCTACATATCCTAGCTGCTCTGAGATGCCAACTTTCCAGGAGCATTGCCCATGTCAAATTTCTCAGTAATATTTACCTCTCATTTTTTCCACCATATCAATAACTAGCTCTTGTCATCTTCAAAGTACTTCTCAAACATTAAATAATCTCAGATTACACACTCTGTTCTTCACATTTATCTTGACCAGCTGTCAGAGAAGGCAATTTATTTCCCCTCAATTTTATTCCTCTTGGCTCTGTGTGGCTTCTGCAGTAAATTCGAATGGAAAATGAAAGGCACAATTTAGTGTGTTTCCATAACAAAGGAAACACATAATTTTCCATAAGCAGTATAACCTTCAGATTATTTTCAAATTGCTTATAGTTTTACCTTCTGAGCTGGATGCCCAGAATTTATTTTCAACATCTTTGAGTTTTGATTAATTTTTAAGTGGGAATTTTGAGGATGTGAAGACAAAACACATAGGAAAAAATTTAAAAATCATTTAGTGTTAACATTTTCATCCATTTAAAATATTGTGCCATAATTGTTTTGGCAGTGTTATAAGGTGAAATAAAATTTGGGATTCATAATAATATCAGTTCTTTTAAATATGGAAGGTCTCATTTTAATGCTGAACTTGCATTGCTTTCTGAATTTATATGGTTTCTCATTTTTCTGATAAAAAAAGAAAAAAATGTATAAAAGTTTTTGTCCCTTTAAAAATTTTTTGTTTTTTAAAAATGTGACCAGGAAAAAAGAAAATGTGATCAGGATTCAACTAATTTGTATCAAATCCCAGTAAATGTGTTCTTTTGGTTTCAAGATACCAAGCACGTGTGTATGATACGGTCTACAGAAATACTCTCTCAAACCCAGTTCATTGAAGTGAATCTGAAGTGCAAAAGCAATTCTTCCGGTGTTCTCCATCTAGCAGTAGTAGGAAGTCTTCCAGAGGTTAAAAAACTGGAGATTAGCAACATATCAACTTTCAGGTGGCCTCTCCTAAACACTTGTAATTCACTTACTCTCCGGCAAATCATTATTCCAAAGGTTTGATTCACTTGTAGCCCCACTTGGATCTTAAATTGCACTTCGAAGCACTCCTATCCTTCATCCATTTTCAGAACTGCCATTAGAAGTGATGGGAATTTGGCACAAAAATCAATGAAAGGATATGATATGATTTCGTTCTAATTTTTCCTTCTTTGAGATCCATCTCAAGTACAGTCTGTGAAATCTGTTTTTTAAAGGTATTTTTCCATCTTGCTATCATTTCAACTTAATTGAGTTCATGACCTTGGGATATGTATTCACATAGCTTTTCAGAAAAGAAAGGAGATTTGTTGTTGCTATTGTTAATTTCTACCTAACATCATTTCAAAATCTTAATTAATTCATTTTCCCATTGATCCCCTCATCAGCTTTTTAATCTCTCAAAAATATGGGGCTAAATTACTATTGTCACCTAAAAATGGTTGTATTAGTTATGTTTGGTTATTATTAATACCTACTAATTATACACTTGAATGTATTTGATTTTCTTTTTCCTAGTCAGTGATAGGATTTTATTGCACTTATTTTTATCAAGAGAAGGATAGTACTACTTATTGGTAAAGAAACAAATTTAAAAAGTAACACTTTATTAACTAAAGTACTTAATTTTGCATGCAATATTTTCATTTCTTCCCCCAATAACTAAAAATTTTCATATGAACTGGATTCAAATTCTAAGCACCCTGTGTACACAGCTGTTAGAAGTTTCAAAATTTGTCTTTCTAGTTTAACAAATCCGTTGAAACTGTAAACATTTGTATTGTAACAAAATAACTTTATTTGTTATAGATCATCTCTCTTGATTTGTTAATGGGGCAAAACATTCTCCATTAATATGAATAAATTACAGTATGTGTCCTTCTTGTCTATCACAAGAAGTAAATTAGTTGATTAAGAAAGTCATTGAAGGAGTCATAACATCCCATTTTGACTCCCTGAAAATATCTTAGCCTAACATACACGCTTATTAAAAGAAAAAAAAATGCCTGCATTTATTGAAGAATTAGTCTTTCAATTTCCACCATTGTTTTTGAGGTTAATCTTGCCCTTCTGGCCTTTCTTTACCATTTTAGTAATGGTTGTACTAGCTGCGGAGGGGGCAATAAAAGTAACGATGATGGTGATGTTGATAATAAAGATATAGTTTAGTAGCTGTTGTGTTGCCATTTATTGAATAATTCGATGCAGCAGGAAATTTGCCAAGCAATTTCTCGACCATCATAAACCTGTAAGTCGAGTCTCACTAACCTCATTCCTCAAATATAGAGGTTTTCCACTCAGAGGTGAGGAGCAGTAGTGACCTTCTAGCCAGGAAGTTAATCTCCATCTCTCTCTCCTGTCTATAAAAGCTCTGGCAGACCTGTTTTGCTTTACTGTTTCCATGAAAAATCTAGACCTAACTGAAAGGAAAAATTGTACAATGTAGAGAAAGAGGTTGAAAGATTGAAAGGAACACTTTAATTCCACTCTGCAGCCTTCAAGGCATACAAACAATTCCCTTCAGTTTGAAAATACTAAAACCTTTCAGCTATTATTTAGCACATTCTAAAAGTAACTACAAGTAATCTTTCCAGTTAGGTGAAATTTATTTTGTGTGAAGTGTCAAAAGAGTATGAAAATTTGGAGTTTGTTTTTTTAGTTTGAAAATGTAATTTAGAGGTAAAAACTAAAATAGAAAATGGTTAATTGTTGGGGTGCTTGGGTGGCTCAGTCTGTTAAACATAAGACTCTTGATTTTGGCTCAGGTCATGATCTCAGGGCTGTGAAATCGAGCCCCATCCAGCTCTGCACTGGGCGTGGAACCTGCTTAAGAGTCTCTCTCGGGGCGCCTGCGTGGCTCAGTCGTTAAGTGTCTGCCTTCGGCTCAGGTCATGATCCCAGGGTCCCGGGATCGAGCCCCACATCAGGCTCCCTGCTCAGCGGGAAGCCTGCTTCTCCCTCTCCCACTCCCCCTGCTTGTGTTTCCTCTCTTGTTGTGTCTCTCTCTGTCAAACAAATAAAATCTTAAAAAAAAAAAAAAGATCTTCTCTCTCCCTCTCCCATCATCCATAAACCCCCCTCAAAAAAAAAAAAAGGAGAAAAAAGGAAATAGTTAGTTGTGTATATTAGAAGATGATTAATAAAAATTTCCTTTTGTGATATGCAATTCTTAAATTATTATCAATAATGTGGCCCATAATTAAAATATATGAAATATGTTGTTAAGCTGTGATTCTGGCAAAAATATTGGAATATTTTTAGAATAGTCCAATTTGGAAAAATAGAGATTTTTTTTCTCTTTAGTATTCAATATATACATATCTGTGTAATTTGAGATTGAAAATGCTATGAGAGTCACTTGAATATTCCGGTTGGTTTTGAATTGTTCTTAAATGTAACATGAAACAGTTGTTTCAGATGATTTCTAAGTTACCCCTAGAGTTAACTTTCTATGAGTCCAGGATTGTCAATATAATCAGATGTGCCTACTCTCCGTGAGAGCAGCTTGCTAGTCATACAAAGGCAGCAACTTTGCAGAAATAAAATGAAAGAGTTACAAAATTCTTAACCGCTCTGTATATAAAAACACCTCAGAAAGAAAGAGGTAGGGGCGCCTGGGTGGCACAGTCAGTTAAGCATCCAACTCTTGGTTTCAGCTCAGGTGGTAATCTCAGGGTCGTGAGATCGAGCCCTGTGTCAGTCTCCACATTCAGTGTGGAGTCTGCTCAAGTTTCTCTCTCCCTCTCCCTCTGCCCCTTCCTCACCCCAGCTTGCACACTCTCTCTCAAATAAGTAAAATAAATCTTAAAAAAAAAAGAAAAGAAAGAGGTAAACAGTTGAGGGGAAAAATTGCAACTTCAGATAAAATTTTACTCTCGTGTGTGTTTGTGTATATACATACATTAATACACTCTTGCAATGAGTATAAATGTGTAAATATGTATAAATACATATACATGCATACACATGGATATTTATATATACATATATCTATGTAAAAATATATACATACATATGATAGGGCACGTGTATATGTGTATACAGTTTTTTAAACCACCAAATGGAGGTGGTTTATAGAAAAGCAAACAAAAAATTTCACAAGATAAAATATGTAAAGGGAAAAAAAACATACAAAAACTCATCTCTAGTAATCAAAGAATTACAAATAAAGCAGAATTTTCTTCCTACGTGATTGCAAATAGTTTGAACACTGGTAACACCCAGTGTTGCCAAGGATAAGAAAACAGAGACTCCTGGCATGTAAAAATTTCAAAAAATACTAATTTTCAAATATATATATATACTCTCATAAAATGTAAAAGTGATGCTGTTTGTCCCAGAAATTATATATTTAGGAAAGTCCCCTAAAATAAAAATTATTAATGTGCTGAGAAAAATTCTGCCATGTCCCAAGGTAGAAAGCTTTTTGACTAAATTATGCATAGCCATGAAGTGACATGCCATGCAGCCACTTAAGTGGTATTTTATGGAATACATCCGGCAAGAGAACATGTTTATAATATATTGCCTAGTACCAAACATAACAGAAAGAGTGATGATGACTTCAAAAACAAATAAAACATATTTATATATTTATACGTATGTACAAAAAAGTAGGTATAAGTAGAACATGTGAACAGTTGTTTCTGGGTCATGAGATTATAAGTGATTATTTATTTATTTTGCTATTTTTTAATATTTTTTTGAATTTTCTTCCGTAAACATGTAGACCTTTGAAAGCAGGAATAAAAAGTTTACTGGATATAATAAGATTTTCCAACATCTTTCCACAGAAGATCACTTAGATCTTCTGTGCCCCTTCTCAAATAAAAATGAATGGGGTCAATAGAAGGGTCAATTGTACAGTTAAACCAGGATATCCAAAAAGGATTTCATCCATTTGAACTACTTCATCATTGATTTTGTTTCTCCCTCAGAGGAAACATTTTTGCTTGCATTCAGAACTGACATGTGAACCTAAATAAAGGAAAAAGGTGTTAAAAAACAATTTGACCAAAAGCCCATTGCCTTTGATGGTAGTGGATGTAGGAGGTGGTAAGGGAGAAGTAAAAAATGATTGAAGGTGATGGCAAAGTTTGTGGCTTCCATGGTATTATTTACAGCGCTTAGGAGAGGAGGAATGCTAATCACTAGGGCATGTGGATTTGAGTCAAGGGTAAATACTGGGGTAGTGGGCAGAAAGTGTGGCCCTGCCACTAAAGAGGTGTGCTCTACTATAGAAAATAGTACAAACAACTTAAATATACTTATATAATCTGTGTGGGGTTTTTTGGTCATCAACATTTGACAGGAAGTTCCAAATTGTAATTCTTCTTTCTGAATGTTGGATTAGGAAATGCATCAACTACCACAACTGTGATCGACAGCAAAAATGGATCGGTGCCCAAATCCCCTGGAAAAGTGCTGAAGAGGACAGTCACAGAGGACATAGTGACAACATTCAGCTCCCCAGCAGCCTGGCTTCTAGTCATTGCTCTGATAATCACATGGTCAGCTGTTGCTGTTGTTATGTTTGACCTAGTGGATTACAAAAACTTTTCAGGTAAGATACATGAAATGTGGGTATTGCATGAAAAGAAGCAATGTCCTTCCCTCCTGTCTTCGTTTCTTTTCATCTCACCTTCGTGTGAGAAATAAAGCGCCCCACAAACTGCCTGCTTGTCAGTGAAGTCTGGTTTCCTTCTTCCCCATTTCCTTCTATTCTTCTTTGCCTGTTGTAGTCAGTGATTTCAAACGAAATATATTTCCATATTTGTAATGCCGAACACAAGCTGAATGTTGTTTCATGAAGATAATGATTAAAAAGTTTTTCATTTGGAGATTTGGTTTGGGAACAGGGACTTTATCAATTTAAAACCAAACCAAACCAAATAAAAAACTTTTGGACAAGTGGGAAGTTGTGTAAAGCATTTTTAAGTCCCTCTACCATCTGGCTCCAAGTTTCCTTTCCAGACGTTCTCTTTGCTCCTCCCATCAAAACATCCTATTTTGAGTTCTTGAAAATAAAGAGTGTGAAAAGGATTTTCCCAGAATTACTTGTAATGAGATACTACATCTTGAGTGGCCATGTGTTCTTACGGGTTTGGAGTAAAACAGGAATAATGCAAGTGAGGAAAGACAGATTTTCATTATGGCCCTATTCAATCTTTGAGTATACTGTTTATCTCTTTGTTCAAGGTATTTTAACACTTTTAAAATTATATTTGTCTATTTCCACATCTGACATGCTCTATTGAGTGTGAGTTCCTTAAAGGAAGGACTCAGTCAGGTGTGTAATAAATATTAAATACATGAATAAATTTATCTTTTTTACCATAAGAAAAACCATTTCATTAAGCTCTTAATGTGCTCCTACATATTTGCACCATTCACCCCCACTTCCCATTTTCTTTCTCCAATGGGAGTGGAATCAGTAGGAACCAGAAACTATAAAGACTATAAGTTGCATTCTGTACAGTCATGGATCTTCAACTTCTTTTTTTTTTTTTTAAAGATTTTATTTATTTGACAGAGAGAGACACAGTGAGAGAGGGAACACAAGCAGGGAGAGTGGGAGAGGGAGAAGCAGGGCTCCTGTGGAGCAGGGAGCCCGATGCGGGGCTTAATCCCAGGACCCTGGGATCATGACCTGAGCGAAGGCAGACGCTTAACGACTGAGCCACCCAGGCACCCCTCCTCTACTTCTTATTATGGTATTATACTCAATCAGCAATTATTTATCAAGAACCTACTATATGTCCCAAGCAATGGCTACACTGAAAGAAATACAAGTATAAATATTGCAAAGTCATAGAACTGGATCATTTGGGTGTATTGACATGGCGGTGTGATTGAGATGATTCTTCCTGCAGTACCATTGGTAGCTGTGCTAAAGTGAACACTATCTAACAGGTAGAGATAAGTCCCATGATGTCAATGAAAGAAAAACACTATTCAGAACTGTGAACCTCTTCTCTAAATAAGTAATACTTTGTGTATACTGTGTAATGGAGGCTTTTGAAAGGATATACAATTGAAATGTCTATAATATAAAATTACGACCTAGAGTTTTAAGTGAAAACTTGGTTATATGACTCTAGATGATTTTATTTCCCTTGAACCTATATCAATGGTGATATTTTGTCTATTCTTTCCTTTTCTAGCATTTCATTCATTTACATTTTGGAACCAAATATGATTGTAAAATACTGTCTTTAAGTTTTACAATAGATATATTTTAAGAATTGCTTATAAATTTCATATTTATAAAGTTAATAATTTAATAAGTACACCACAGAAATTACTATTACAAGGAATTTGTTCTTAATTATTTTATAAAATGAGTAGCTACCTGTAATTAGACTTTCAGATTAGATTACTTAAATGTAAGACATACTTACAGTCCATGGTAGAGCTTCCTTGGACTGCTATAATTAGGTGTTATTGATAATGCCTATGTTACTGGTATTTCATCTCAACGGGGGAAAAAAATAGCCTCTGTATTACTGCTTCTTCATTTCTTCTTTCAAGGAGTGTTTATTAGGCACATCTGTGTGAGGCCTCCTCCACCAGTTTCCTATATTTATTAGTGACCTAACCATCTATCCATTCCCCACAAAAAGAAACCTGCAAGTCATCTTTTAAGTCTGCTGGACACGATCAATCACCATGCTGGATGCCAGCTAACTCTCATATGTCTCATGAATGCCCTCCCTTCTCTGGTTACCACTGTCTCCATTATTACATTTCAGACCTTGATTCTCTGTTGAGGGTACTAATGCAATTTCTTCTTGCCTCCCTCTTCCAGTGTCTCCCCTTAACTGTTGCTCCAAAGGTATCTTCATAAAACATAAATTTCACCAAGTATTTCCTACTGCCAAAGTATAAATTCCTTGGCATGAAACTCAAGTCCTTGGCTTAGCTCTCTCTTTTCATCTTGTAATTCAGCTCATGCAACCTGATTTCCAGCCATCCTTACTATTGCTTTTCCCTGCTTTCTTTCCCTAGGAACACATATATTCTCACTTTTCCTTGCCTCTGCTCATACCATCCTCTGCCCACCCTCTCACCCCCCAACCAGAAAGTGTAGTAAATTGGTGAAAAATGTGAAATCTGGTGCTGGGTTTCCCTGGTATTAAATCCAGATCTTAAAGCCTCCTACCTGTGTGATATTGGGTAAATCATATGGCCTCTCTTTGCCTTAGTTTCATCATCTATAAAGTGGGGACAATAATAGTAGTTATGTAATAAAATTGTGAAGAGAATTATATAAGTGAATATATTTGAAGTGCTTAGAACAGAACCTGCTTTATCACAAACACTGCATAAATATTAATATCACTAATAAAGATTCAGTCCTCCATTTTCTTGAAGGATGAATTCATCCTTTAAGACTTACTCCCTTCTTTGGTAAAACAGTCTCAGATTTCCTAAGAAAAGTTCACTGCACTGTGATTTCATTCCCTTAGTACCTTATGGGTAGCTGTATTCACAGCAGTTAACACACTGTATTATCAGTATCTTTTTACTTGTCTGTTTCACTCAGAAACTTAAACTTATATGAGGAAGGGACTGTCTTATTCACCTGTCCATGAGTGCCTGTCATGTAGTAAGTTTTCTGCTCTCCATTTCTTACAGGATACATAATGTTGACATTTTGATTTTGAATAATTTCTTATATTATGAAGAAAAAATATCATAAAATTTTTATTTCATCCATTTTTTGACCAACTCTAAAAATTAATACATTTATAAAATCAGAATTAAAAATAATAAAATATGTTTATAAGATGAAATGTTACTTGTCATATTTTGTAATGGTCATCCATTGCTACATATTAAATTACTTCAAAAATAAATGGTTTAAAACAACAATAAACGTTTATTATGCCAAACAGTTTTTGCAGGTCAAGAGTTTGGGAAAGGCTTATATCTTGTGGTTGCAGTAAAGAAGTTGGCTGGTGATGTGGTGATGTAGACATCTGAAAGATTTTCTGTGGTAGTGGAACCATTGGCAAGATGTCTCATTCATTTGGCTGTCAAGCTAATGCTGGTGTGTCTTCACAGCATGGCAACTGGCTGCTCTCAGATCCAAGAGAACAAGGCAGAAACCACAAAACCTCTTATGATCTAGACTTGAAAATCACATACAGTCAGTTCTGCAAAATCCTTTTGGTTATGCAGGTCAACCCTATTTGTTGTCCTAAGAGACTACATAGTGGTGTGAATACCAGCAGGCAGTGATCATTAGGGGCCAATTTGAAGGCTGGCCACCACCTATTCTACTCTCAGGAAATTATTTTACCAAGCTATACAGCTTTAGATAAATACTTAGATATAAGGAAATGCCATACAATACTCTAGCAGACAAAAAGTTATTGTAATTACAATAGGTGCAAAAAGAAAGATGATATATTGGGATGACTGGCATCATGAGATCACATCTAGGAAGATAAATGTCCAGTGAATTTGAAATGAAAAAAAAAATCACAAAGCTGAAATTCTAAAGAACACATATATAAATTCTTCAAATAAGAAGTGCAAATACTTTTTGCTAATTCAGGTTTGAATATGCAATTTCTGAAACCAAAATAATGTAAGTTCAAAGACTGTATGATTACAGCATAAAACCTGTAACTCATATTAACCATTGGTTGCATGGGATATATACACTCATATTAAAATTTTAATTTCTTTTCTCCACTTAGTAAATTCTAACTTGCCTTTCTTATGTTGATTCTTCACAGAAAAAATAATCATTTGCTTCAATAAGAGTGTCAAAATGTAAATGGTACTCTTATGTTATAATGTTATTTTTAATTGATATATTTCAAATATTTACTAAGGTTTAATATTATTATGATGAGTCTTTTGCATTACATACTGTCTTTGAAATATGTATTTTTAATACAAGGCTAGTGATAAGAGAAAGCATACTGGGAATAACTCTGAAGACCAGACAGGGCAGCTGTCCCTGGGCTCTAAATTACTCTCTGGCACTTTAGAAAAGTAGGTAAACACTTTTAAGTCATTATGAAATTGTTCATAGAGAATAAGTGAATACTGTACTGGATCGAGAATAATGATTCTCTTCTAGGCAACCTTGACACTTCCTAATTTTCTGAATTTGATATTATGTACCCAAATAATCTACCTGTGAGGCATATGTAGAATTGGCTTTTATGTGCTTCTTTCAGAAGACTTGAGTTCATTTTACAGCTCTATAACCTACAAGCTAACATGACTAGGAACTTAGTGTCCTTGCCTGTCAAATGGGAATAGCCCCTTGCTTTCTGGTCAGCAAAATTTGTGACTTTGCTTCTTCCTATCAAATGAGACAAATTTTAGGACATCAACAAACAAACAAACAAGAAGGAACACCAAAACCAGATACTAGAAAAGAGATTTCACCTACCCTTTATTTCTTCCTAAAAATAAAGTTCACTCTCCAAAAATAATATGGTATATCTGTCAGAATTTGATCAGAGTAGAGTTACTATGAGTGATATAGAATAGAAGATTTAATATATGGCTTATGCATTCATGAGAGTTGATTAGCAGTCTAGGTAGGGCTACTGAAGTGTATCTGGCACTAGGTCATGGGTCAGTAGAGTGGAAGTTGGTGCAGGAGAGGAAAAATACCTTTTTCCTCCACCTTTCTAAAATGTTGGCTTAGGGCCTTCTAACAAAAGATAAATTAACAAGAGAAAAGCATTTAGATTTATTTAATGTAGATTTATGAGCCACAGGAGCCTTCATAAAGAAGGGAAGACCTTAAGAAGCAGTTAAGCCCAAGCATTTTTATGCTAGGTTATATGAAAAGGAGAAAGTGGGGGGAAAATGTGACAGAACAAAAAGAGTATGAGTTAAGTGTCATAAATTGAGGGAAACAGCAAGGGCCATTCATTCAGATTCCTCTGGGCATCTTGGAAATAAGGATATTCCTTTCCTCTGCATTTAGGGAGGATACCTTCCTCAGGAGAGTTTTATGACCTGCTTCAGGGGAAGGTCAGAAAGTCCTTCTTGCACATGTCATTTCTCAAATTCTTCTAGCTGAAAACATTCAATATGCCAAGGTGCCGTATTTGGGGAAGCATATCCTGAACCCCGTCATTGAAAAGGGCAGATGGAAATAGAAGAGGGGAGACTAAGGACAAACTGGAATTGACAAGGACAAACTGGAATTGACAAGGACAAACTGGAACCCTTATTTGACTCTCACCACCTCAAATTACAATGATGTGGGTGAGCTCAAGATAAATTGGTGCCTTCCACAGTGGAACTGCACAGCACCTGGCCAGGATTTGGAAATGCTGAAGGAGGCGGTCCAGTGGGAACTGGAGAACATGCAGCCGGCTGCTGCCACCTGTCAAGGTCAGCCAGCATATGGGCAATAATGTGCATGAGCTGCAACAGCACCTGCCCTACACCAACCTTCAGAAAATAAATAGAGGCTAATACTTCTGTTTTGCTTTCTAAAGCTCATGCAAATTTCTCTTGTGCCCAACTGTTACCTAGACCTTACACGTAAGGGAATTCTGGGAAATGTAGTTCCAGTTTAGTGATTTAAGAGCATACAAAGCCATCACATAGGATGACTGTATATAACTTACCTAAAACAGGACACTTGTGAGAGTGAAAATGAGAGCTGTTAATGCTTACCTCAGGACAACAGGCAGAAACCAAGATTCAGGTCACCCAGATACTATCCATCTTGTCTTTACTTTTCTCCTGGAAGATGAGAGTCTTCAAAAAGGCCAAATTGGGGGGTTGGTAGTTAGTGCAGGGCAATGTTGCTTTTTTATTTACTGAGGCCAGAGGATCATAAAGGCTGCTGGAGGCCTTGTCCCCAAGCTTCTGCAGACTCAGCCAGGAAGCTCTTAAGGAAAACAGAGGGGTGCCCTGATGATTTAATAACCCTTTCAGGATCAGAATTTCTGGGCTTTGGTTGAAATTCCTTACAAACTTGTTTGCCTTATTTATGAAGAGACAACTTTTTTTCTCTAAACAATAAATGCAAAAATTAAGATTTCTAAAGAGATCACTACAAACTCAGGCATTAGTTGATATTAATGATTTTCCTCTAGGTCAGAAGGTACAGGAATAAATTGTAGTAACTCCTGGCTTTTCTTGCCTAAGAACAAGGGTCATAATTCATTAGCATCCTTATCCATAAGAAGGAAAAGTCATTATATGATCGTACCAGGAGGTCTCAAAGAAGCACATTTGGTAATTTTTGCATGCATTCCACATACTTATTTCAAAACAATTTTATAAGAATTAGATAAGCTAATCTATGTAAAACATACGTGCCTGGTGCATAGGAGACACTCATTAAGCATAACTTGAATTTGAATCTTATTACTAGGAAGGAAGATCAGTAATCTGAGAAGAAAGCCAGCAAGGACATGATGGTAGGAAGCATCAATTTCTTATGAAAGTCTTGCAGACATCTCCTGATGTGCCTTTTAAATAGATTTTCTAATGAGGTATGCCATTTATGTACTGCTCTTGGAAATTAATTTCCCTGATTTTTTTTCTGGCACTTAGCCCAGTTAAGCAGGTGCTCTGGTTGTCAGGCTGTGAGTGTAGAGTAGTAGTAAAATGATTCAGGGAAGACCCAAAGCCAATCAGAATGTATAAATTTAACATTTAATGGTTATGTATATATGTATATTTGTGCATGTGCATGTGTGTAAGTGTAGAGAGATGTCTGTGTGACTGTCTGTATATGAATATGTTATCACATTTTAGGAGACTTGGAAGACCGAGACACTAAATGCAACATTTTAGACTTTATCAGTTCTCATGTGCACTGAGTTTTCAAGTATAGTTGACATTTTGTGTGATTCTTATTCTCCTTCAAGTCTTATCTCAAATCCTACTTTTCTGTTCAATGCCCCAGGCTTGTTTGGTCCTCTTGGTCACTACATCTAAAAGGATACATTTCATTACCCAAATCCAGCCTGCTTATAAACACATCAAGGAAGCAGAAGTTTCCATAGTCCAATGATTTCCAGATCCTAATTGAAATTTGTTGCTTCTTCATGAAATGAGGAAAAAGATAAAGAAAAATTTATTTATTTTAAAGAAGTATTCTTAATTTTATGGTGCCTATATTTTTAGTCTTAAAATTCTCTTTGGAAATGATGATAATTACAGATATTATTTCTGTCACTGTTATTAAATGGCATTCTTCTATAAAATAAAAAGTTGGCAATTTGATGTTAGGTTCCAGGTTTTTGCTGGTGGTGAATTTCAAGGTCAAAAAAATCCCAAAGTTTGATGCCAGTGTACTATACCACTCGTTTTTCTTTTTTTAAGAATTTATTTATTCATTTGAGACACAGAGAAACAGAGAGAGAGAGAGAGAGAGCACGAGCAGGGGGAGAGGGAGAAGCAGGCTCTCCACTGAGCCAGGAACCTGACATGGGGCTCGATCCCAGGACCCTGGGATCATGACCCAAGCCGAAGGCAGATGCTTAACCATCTGAGCCACCCAGGAGCCCCTATACCACTCATTTGAACCTTACCAAATGAGGCCTTATGTTGCATTTATAAATTTATCCATGTAGATGGATACAATTATAAATCATACCATCTGTTAACACCCAAATTTTTGATGGATAGGCTATTATACATCTTTCAGTGCTATGCTTAAATTCACTTCCTTACAAAAACCTTGCCTGAACTTTCAATGTAAATCAAGTCACTTTGTCCTACTTCCTCGTTATATTATTTACTCTTTCCTCATAGCATTTATTTACAAGTTGTATATATTTAATTGGGTGTGATTATTTTTTTTTTGAAAATTTTATTTATTTATTTTAGAGATAGAGAGAGCGAGCAGGGGGAGGAGCAGGAGCAGAGAAAGAAAGAGACAAGCAGACTGCACTGAACACAGGGTCCAAGGAGGGGCTCCATCCCACAACCATAGGATCATGACCTGAGCCTAAATCAAGAGTTGGAGGCTTAACAGATTGAGCCACCCAGGCACCCCAGTGTGTGATTATTTATTTAAAATCTCTTCTCCACTGATTTGTTAGGTTTGTAAGGAAATGGCTTTATTTCATTAACTTGATTTTTCAAGTGCTTAGAAGTGTTTAGCACAAAGTATGAGCTCAACAAACCTTTGGATGAATATTTAGGTGAAAGAATGAATGAATAAATAAGGAAATAAATAAAGGAAAGGGTGATAACAGTTTTTACACTCTGAATGCTGAGTAATGAGCATAGTATTTCTTTATAAAGTATTAGTTTATGATGATACAGATAATGTTAGTATTCACATTTAAACTTTTTAAACGTGTTTCCTTGATTGGACTTTAAGCTTCTCAAAGGAAAGGATTGTCTTATTCATTTAAATGATCCTGTTGTCCTGTTTACCGCCTGACACTTACTGTTCAATAAAATTTGAATGATCTAAACAGAAGTTATTTGCTAAGCATATCTAACAAGCAAACAAAGAAAAAAAAAACTAATAAGCAAAGACACAGAACAGTAATAACTAAAGAACACATGGACTTCAAGACCAGAGCTAAAGCAGGTGAATGCAAGTTCTGGGACTAGATTTTGGGGTTAGAATCCTGACTTTACCAATCAGTTGCTGTGTAATCTTGGGGAAATTACTTCTGTGTGCCTCAATTTCATTCTCTCTAGGTAATAATAGTACCTGTTTCATATGGCCCTGTGAACCTTGAATAAGTTAATACATACAAAACACTTGGAATTTTGAATGGCACATCATCATTATTAGATAAATTATAGTTAGTATTATTTTAATTTATTCTTCATGACCTTAAGCATATTTCAATGTTTCAAAAAGATGAATAGGCATATTTCAAAAAGATGAATTGACTACTTGATTTCCAATTTTTAAATATGTGAATATACATAGATTCTAGCAATTACACAAAAGAAATCCAATGATTAAAGTACTCTATTCTATTTTAACATTCTGAAATGGTTTGTTCTAGCCATTCTGAAATGGTTTGTTACTATTATATGATACAGTAAGCAAATGATTCATGGCACTACATACTACATTTTAATGTGGTAAAAAGAACTTCAAAATTATTTCCTCAGCTAACACTGAGGAATAGAATAGCTAAAGAGACTATATAATACAGTCAAGAGTTTCCAAAACTAAACCTTGACTGACCAAACACATGTTTATTAAATAATGAGTCCAGACATGCTAATTGCTATATTAATCCCAAATTTAATATCTCTCTTCTCCACTGGCCTGTTAAGTTTGTAATATAATGATTCAAGTAAATCATCCAATTGGAGTACTGTGATATTTTGACTATTGTGCTACCAGAAAATAATTCCATTGAATGTTAGCTTGGAAACAAGTCTATCAAAATCTGTAAATCTACAGAAAACTTGCTTTTCCATTACTTGTTAATATTATAATATTAGAACTGTGTTCATATTGAAGATATTTTTTTTTACAGAAGAGGAAAGCAAACTGGTTTTTCAATTAATATAATAACATCTACACCATGTTCATTAATAAAAGTATAATAAGATTTTCTTGTTTTACTTAGATACTTGACATGGGTAAAAGGAGCCAGAAGTTGTTTGCAATTTTGTTTCAGAATATAAAATGCCCTTTATTTGACATTGGTCTAGCTCCAGTAGGCTGGAAATATTCCAGGTTTAAACATTTGCAACCGCATTTTGCCAGCAAAAAATTGGTTGATTGGGGTCATTTTGGGAAAGAGAGGTGAAGTGTACATCTATTTGCATTCAGTGGCATTCCTCATTGCCTCAAAAAGTTACAGTTGAGGAATAGCAAAGAAAGACTTAGAAACATTGCCATGTAACTATTAAATATTGAAATAGCCACGAAATTTTAACTAAAGTTTCTTGTCTTTAATTTCATTAGGGTCCCATACAAGTGTACATTTCTAAAATACTGAAGTCTGTTAATAGTAAAGATGAATGTGGGAAAATTTGAATTGAGAAAATGTTAAAAAGCAGAAGGAAAATGCCCATGCCTCAGATTTTGAATGGCAAGGATTGGAGCTACGCTGTGACTATTCAAATGTAGATTAGAAAAGTGACAGTCATTTCCTTGTGCAGTCAATAAAACAATTAGCTTAAAAGTGCTTTTAAATCAGAATCCCAGTTTTTCTTTGGTTTAAAAGCATCTAAATATCCAACATCTGCAAGTATTTTATTTTTTCAAAATGGTAAATCACATGAGTTTTATCTTTTAGAATCTGATGTACTTCAAAAGCTTTGTGTCTGCCCTTTATTTTATTTTATTTCTTACACGGTTATCACTAAAAAAGAGATAGAGCCTGGTCATTGTCATCTCATACTGGAGGTATCCAGAGATCTGAGGGAGGGGAGAGAGAAACAATGACCAGAGAGGGAGAGAAAAGATGGAGAGAGAAAATGACAATGGTTTGGGAAAATATATTTATCTGGGATGTTAAAAGATAAACTGGGGCTTATTCAAAATATTGAGTTTGAAGAAAAATCATGTGGAACCAGGTAGCCCCAAACAGAAAGTGGTTATGAGAGCTCTACCTGCAGGAGTTGGAAAACTTTTATAGAAAAGAGATGGAAGCAAAGCAAGGCAATTATTTGATGGGCTATAGTTAAGCGTTCGCCTTATTTGGTAAAGGCTGGTTGACTGTGATTGGCTGTCCTTAGGTTTTGATTTCTTAACCTTGAAGCATTTACAGTCTTAGGTTTGGGTTTGCTTACATTGGCTGCTAAAGCATTAGAACAACTTCAGTCTAGGGGCGCCTGGGTGGCTCAGTCGTTGGGCATCTGCCTTCAGCTCAGGTCATGATCCCGGAGTCCTGGGATCGAGCCTTGCATTGGGCTCCTTGGTCAGTGGGAAGCCTGCTTTTCCCTCTCCCACTCCCCCTACTTGTGTTCCCTCTCTTGCTGTTTCTCTCTGTCAAATAAGTAAAATCTTAAAAAAAAAAAAAAGAACCCCTTCAGTCAAATGACCTCCTTGTTTAATTAATTCAAAGTATGAGTTATTGCTTCAGGAAGATTTGGCTTTTTTAAAAAAGATTTATTTATTTATTTGCGAGAGAGAGAGAAAGAGAGCGGGGGTATGGGGGTGTGCAGAGGGGGAGAATCTTCAAACAGACTCTGGGGCTTGATCTCAAAACCCATGAAATCATGACCTGAGCCAAACCCAAGAGTCAGACACCCAACCCACTGAGCCACCCAGGCGCCCCAGGAAGATTTGGCTTCTCAAACAGGCTCATTTCTTTTAAGAGAATGTGTGTATCTGGGTGTGTATAGAAGGGAAGAGCCTCGAAGGTACTTTTTCAACGTTGGTACATTTAAATGTTGCTAGATGTAAATGCCATCTCCTTCCTGTATCTTCAAAATCTCCTCCTCTATCCCCTCCTTTTCCATGAGTGTTTATGGGTTTTCTAACTTGGAAAGACAAATTTCCCTCACTTCCCAATATCCCTATGTAGCTACAACCCTCTTTGTTTCTATCTCTTTAGCCAAACCCCTCTGTTAAGAGTTGATCTGACATTATTCTATCACTCTGCTAAAATGTCTCAAATACACACTTGAGACATTTGATGAACACATTGAACAAATGAACAAATTGTGAACTTAAGTGTGAACAACTTGCACACTTAACATCTTCATCTTGGTTAAACCTTACAACATTAGAACTGTTGACAGTACTGCTTTATTAAAACCTTATCTTCTTATGACTTTTGTAACTCTCTTCTTTGGCATCATTGGCTTCTTGCCCCTGTCAGATGATATCACCTTGTTCCATTGCTTCACTTGCAATGACTGCATTACCCAAACAAGTGATAAGCAAACTGCCATCATATTTAGCCTACTTATCTTTAATATATGGCTCTCAATCTAATAGGATCAATCTTCTAAAATGGCAAGATAGTAAGATTTAGAGGATAAAAGTAGTGACACTGTTCTAAACAATCAAAGCATGTAGGATAGGTTTTAAGAAAATAAATTTTCCCCACCATGGGAGTCAGTAAAACTATTTTTGTTTTGAAGGAAAAATTAATCTCATAAGCATTTTTATTTTCCCCATCCTTAACCTCAATCTCTCTCCAATTTTTCTAATTGCATAAGGACATTCAGTTGGAGCCGTAAACTCAAGATTCTAACTAAGCTAGTTATATTTCTTTCCAGGCCTGCCTCCTAGATTCTAAATCCTGTTCATTTCCAGTCTTTTTAAGTCAGAAACATGGGATTCCTTGTAAGCTTTCCTCTTTCCCCTTAACACTCAGGGATCAAAAATCACTCATTTAACTTTAAAACATCTCTTGGGTTTGTTCTATACTCTGTGCCTTATTTCTAGAACTCCTGCCTTAGTTTCCTCGAGATTGTTGCAGTAGCCACGTATTTTCTTTTTTGCCTATAATCTTGCCTTGCCTCTTTTTCATTCTGAGGGCAGAATGAAAATTGCAAATCTTTTTAAATTATTATTCCCCTATTTAAAATTTTAAATGTCTTCCTTTAAATATGAGTATGCCTGTTGTCCTGATCCCTTGGCTCACCTTGTTGGCATGGGACAGCAGCTGATCCCACAGCAACTCCAGCTCCTGACAGATGCTTCTTCAGCTTCTTCCACTTCTGGCCTAGGTGCATATTTAGCAAGACAAGGGTGACAGCTTCTTCTCTTTGGAGAGGGAGTTTTGGAGGTCATAGGACTGATGGTATATATTTCCAGGTTGTTCTAATGAATCTCATCCCGTCCCTCGCAGGCTCCAGATTTCCTTGCTCCCTCTACTTTATGTCCATATTTTCATCCCAAGTGCCTCTTCTTCTGCCTTCAGAACCCAACTCCACCTGCATAAGTAACAGTCTCTCATAGTGTGGTTAATATTGGAAGTACCAAGGGAAGGGATACCTGGGTGGCTCAGCCAGTTAAGTGCCTGCCTTTGGCTCAGGACATGATCCCAGGGTCCTGGGACTGAGCCCAGCATCCAGCTCCCTGCTCAGCGGGGAGTCTGCTTGTCCCTTTTCCTCTGCCCCTCCCCTTTGCTTGTGTGTTCCTCTCCCTCTCAAACACATAAATAAATAAAATCTTTTAAAAAAAGGAAGTACCAGGAAATTTCATGAATCCAACTTTCCATTTCACCATTTTTGAGGACTGTTCACTGAGGGTAAGGATAACAAGTTCAAGGGAATTTCAGCTTCAGTACATTGTCTCTATGTTGAAAAGCCAGTTGGAGGAAAGTTACTCAGAGAAAGTTGGTTTTGAAGATACATCATTTATGTAATTCAGGGCAGGTGATTATATACAACTTTTTAAACATCCTACTTTAAAAATATAACATATATTATTGAATATGGCAATAGCATGGTTATCATTCATTTGTGAAAACATTTAAATAGAGCAAAATGAGTTTTCATCATATTCTTTTCTTTCTAGAAGCATCTGAGAGATGCTCTATAGAAATATTGTGTTACTTCATAACTTAAAATTATCCAGTCTCAAATGAGCTGACTTAATATTTATATTTCTTGCTAAATTACAAAGTTTTAATTAAATAAATACAAAAATTTATTTTAACCTACATATTCAATTTCAAAGAAATTTTGCAACATAGCTTGAATTCCACATTTTCATCTACACAGAGATCCTTGAAATGTTATTATATACTGCAATGGAAGTTATCCAAAGCAAAGACTATACTGTAGCAGCTGAATTTAATTTTCATTGGCCTCTACCTCTCCATTTTTTATTTTTTAAGATTTTATTTATTTATTTGACAGAGAGAGAGTGAGAGAGCATAAGCAGGGGGCGCGGCAGACAGAGGAGAAGGAGAAGCAGGCTCCCCACTGAGCAAGTAGCCCTATGTGGGGCTCAATCCCAGGACCTGGGATCACAACCTGAGCCGAAGGCAAACACTTAACAGTGGAAATCATATTTAAAGGATTACTATATGTGGATTTAAAGAGAGGATATTAAGAAATGAGCCTTTCTTAAAATATTTCTTGGGTGGAAAACCTATCTTTAAAAAAGCTATGTTAGGGGCGGGCATAGTTGCTTGACCGTTGGACACTTGATTTCAGCTCAGGTCATGATCTCAGGGTCGTGGGATTGAGCCCCACATTAGGCTCCGTGCTCAGGGTGGAGTCTGCTTCAGACTCTCTCTCCCTCTGCCCCCCCACCCCGCCCTGCTCTCTCTCTCTAAAAAAGAGCAAAAGCTATGTTAGTGCTACAAATTATTATTATTCTGGTACAACAAAAGTTGCTTCTTAGATACCAAAATATCAAGTGTTGTCTCTGGAACTGAAGCAATCTTACAAAAATACAGCTATCCTCCAGGAATTTTTCAAGAGAAAATAATGGGAAGATTTGGAATTCCAGTTAGTGTGCCTTTTACAAACTTCCATTGGCAAGATATAAATACATCTTAGAGATTAACTATGGAGGAATAAAGGTGCTGCTTCAAACATTTCCTGAATTCTTGACTTTCTTTGATGTGTTATATTTTTCACATATTGACTTTACTTTCAATTTGAAGTGAAATAGAGAATAAGAAAACAATAAACTCATGGAAGGAAAAAAGGCATATAAGAGAGTATAAGAAATTGAAAACCCTTCTATTGTGATGATAAAAATTAAAGATAGCAGTTCTGACATCATTGAGTTCAACCAAGTTTGTTCAAGTTACATGGTCTAACCCATGAGAAATTGTTTGAAAGTTACTTCAGACTGATCGTAAAATGCTTTAAAGTACAGTGTCTTGAGTAAATGTCCCTTTGATAAAGACACTGACCTTAATAAGTGGATATAAAAGCACATATTTTTGTTTGTTACTCCTTAAGTATCTGTACTTAGCATTGTCAAAGCTGGAAACTCCTGGGCCTGAAGACTCAGAGGGCTACTAAGTTCATTGTGAGTGCTTTTCATTTCAAATGTGTTCTGGTTAAAAATAAACTAAATTAAATCAGCATATCAATCTTACATCCTTAGGAAATTGTTGACTATTATAAATGATGTCAAACCTCAAGTCCAAAATGTTTAGCATTTTTTAAATTTTTTTTAAAGATTTTATTTATTTATTTGACAGAGAGAGAGACAGAGAGAGAGGGAACACAAGCAGGGGGAGTGGGAGAGGGAGAAGTAGGCTTCCCGCGGAGCAGGGAGCCTGATGTGGGACTCGATCCCAGGACCCTGGGATCATGACCTGAGCCGAAGGCAGACGCTTAACGACTGAGCCACCCAGGCGCCCTCAAGTCCAAAATGTTTAATAAGAATTTGCATTCTCTCAGTTATATTTCTGAGTATAAGAAACCTATAAACACAGAGGAGACAACCATTGCTTTCTGCATATACTAACACATTTATATCTTTTTATCTTTTTACTTGTTTTTCCTACTTATGTTTCACTTCTTCCCATCCTTGGGGGTGGGATGAGAATGAGAAACACATTTGAAGCTCTGTTTGGCACTGGTTAAGTTCTAGGGAACTGTGTTTACCCTGAACAAAGACCAAGTAATTTCACAGTACTTCAAGCAAGAATTATCATGTAACTCAGAGCATATTAAATGATGCATGATTTGCTAATATTTTTCTTAACTTGATCAAATTTTCACCCACAGAAACAAAAGTATTCCAGTACTTATTGCAATAAGAATGGAGAAACCAGTCACTTAAAGTTAGAATTTTTTTAGGTCTGGAAAATTACCACTATATATTTTCAGTGATCTTCACATATCAAAATTAGAAACACCTGTATAGCAAGCCCATAGGTGGCAGCGATATGTTGATTATATTAAGATAGGATATTGCACACAGTTAGTCCTAAATAATTGCCTATCTCTATTTCCTAGTCAGTTTCATTTGGATGCTCCTGTGTGCAAGGTACACACATCAGCGTACATACAAATTGAATTTTCTCTAATTGGGGTAGAATTTGTGACATTTTTAAAAGCCATTACTTCAGTTTAGATCCAAATATTTAAATGTGAATATTTTCTGGGAGGTAAGGGACAGTCACTAGTTCTTTCATGAGTCCTGATAAAAGCATTGTTTGGATTTCACAGACCCTGCCAAGGTGGCCTGTGACAATGTAGTGACTGAATGATCACAAGACAATATTTGTAACGGTCTACATTCATGGAGCACCACCATATGTTTGAGTTAAATGGCTCTGAAAGTTGAATTAATAACATTTACTATTTCCTTTACTCTGCTTTAGGCGCTCTATACCAAGGAGTTTATATACAGTGAGTCTGAGTAAATTTCAGTAAATACCATCTGGTGCAGGCAGAGACTCATGGGCAAAAGGGTCAGAAGATGCCTGGGATTCCTCTTCAATCACCATCCTTTGGAGTGGCTCAGACAAATGCAGATGATCAAATCTACCCCACCTCTGAGTTGCTGTTTCTTCTGATAAGATATGCATGAGGGCAGCTTAGAGTTGGGAGGATAATTCCTTTGGGAATGGATACCATGCAGTGGGAATTTAGGACTCAGAGATGTAGGGGGCTATGGAAATGACTGTTGTGCAGTATTTGGAGACCTGAGCTGAAGCTGAGATCATACACAGAGCTTGTTGCTAAGGGGAGGAAAAGCCACTGCCCCAGCTAGCAAATGGAAAAGAACCTCTGGCTCATTCAAGATTCAAAGACAATCTTGCTTGTTTCTCCGCACTGACATTTATTACCAGGCACCATACTGGGTGCTTCAAATGTATTATCTGATATAATAATCATAACAACCTTGTGAGATAAGTATTATTACTCTTATTGTCATTTTACAGTTCAGCAAACTAAAGCGCAGAAAAAAAACATTTTTTCCCACTCTATAATACTGTTTGCCAGAACTGGGTATGTTATAAATTGGAATATGAGAAAGCTGAATATAAAGATAACAGGTATGAAGGGGTGACTTTAGAATAGTGACTTTGGAAAAGCATAAGCATCAATGAAGTTTACAGACATGGAAAAAGTTGATCTTCTCAACATCATACAGCTACCCATGGGGTGAGCACCAGGACTAGCCTGAGGTGAGTGACGCACTCGCGTTGAGTGCAAAATAGAAGGACTCGGAAAAACTCAGTATTTAAGATGTATATTATTTTAATGCAATATTTAAAATTTCAAAGTTAATTCAAAAATCTGCGATGAATAAAATATCAAAATTTAAATAAAGACAGGATTATTATTACTGAATTTTCCTTCTGTCTCTTCCTCCAGTATGGCCTGGCATGGTACTAGGTAGGAGGCCTGAACTTGAATGCTGTCAGAGTTCAGAACCCAAGCTTGTAACTGTTATTTGCTGATGTTTGTCAGGATTTGAAAGATAAAGAAGTGTCTAATATAACTTAAAGAATGTAAGACTGATGGTCAAGGATAATGGCAAAAACTTGGACTTGTTTCTTTAGGAGGAAAGCAGAGAAAACGACTGATTTAATTTCCCACGTATGTTCCCATTTAGAAACTTAAGTGTCTGTGTAGTTTGGCTTCAAAGACAGAGGACCAATAAAAATCATATTTAACTTTAAACTTTTCCTTGCCTCTCTTGGCACTCTTTTATCAGTGCCAAGAATCCAATTACTGATCATAAGGAGCCTAGAGCAGTTTCCCCGCATCTGGTGGTATATTTTTCTGTAAGAAATATAAGATACAATTAAGAGTGACTTGAAAACTGAGAAACATTTCTTATCTCACATAACAGAAGCCCTGGAAGTAGGGTGATTATTACGAGATTGGATAATTCAAGGCTTCAGCAATGTCATGTGGACTCAAGTTCTTTCATTTTTAACCTTTGCCTTCTTCAGTGAATCAGCTGCTGTCTTTATGGTTATAAGGTGGCTACAGCTCCTCCAGGCTTTATGTTCCCATGTAACAAAGTCCTTGTTTCCCCTTTTAACAGCAAGAAAACCCCTCCCAGAATCTCTCATCCAATATCTGACTCTAGAACAAATTGTGAATTCACATTTTTGTTTGTTGATAGCAATATAGCAAAACCTTAATTTTCTTATATTTAAAAGAGAGATAAAATAATATAGCTATCTCATTAGGTTATTGAAAGGGAAATGTGGGTTAATATAAATAAAGTTCTTAGAGTAGTATCTGGCAGGCATATACACTCTCTAAGTGTTAACCACTATTATTTTTATGATGATCCTCAATGTAATATATTTAATTTAACTCATGGAAACATGAGAGGTAAGAAAATATAATTAAAAAAACCCCACATCAATAAAAGGTTTAGTTGCATTGTATAGTATTATTCCCATTGATATGATATGGATGTGATATCCGAGAGAGGGAGTTAGAATCAACTTGAGGACTACTGTCTTATTTAAGTTGTACCTATAATCTGTATCTATTATCTGTATGTACCTCTATATCGATGTTTTTAAAGTCGTTGTCCACATAACTAAAAATCAGAGGCTGATCTCAAGCCAGCAACACTGACTTCATGAACACATCCCGGCTTGACTATTTTAGAACCAAGCAATATGCGTGTGTATATATAGTGCATTTAGGCATAAGGATAATTAAACTGATATCTATTTTGTTGGATTTTTATTGTTAAGTTCCTCAGTGAACATTTAGAAAAAAGGGAAATGGGGAAATGGTTTCAATCTATTCAGATCATAAAAATCCCATTTGCCATATTCTTCCATTAGATAAAAAATATACTAATGCTAAAAAATACATTTAATGGTGCCATTACAATCCAGTTCCTTACATACAGTTCTTTAAAATTTTTCAATTGCAATTATAAAATTCCATTTCATTTCCTTTCTCTAAGGTTTAATCTCATCATTCAGACTATCATATCTTGCTCCTATGAAACTCTCCAGAATGCAGTAAAATAAGGTCCAAAGAGTAAAGTTACATTGTCACTGAATCATGGAGATAAGTTTCCCTGAAACCAACATTTTGTAACTTGGCATCCTTGAAAGTGTTGTGAATCCCCCGAAATAAAACATAAAATTAAAATTCCCCCAGAAATCCTTTCTCTTATATCACTTTTCCCCTTTCTAGTATATGTGCTGTCTGAGCGAGCACACACTTTTCCCCTTTCCGTAGGATCTTACCCATCTGCGTAAAATGGAATGTTCTTCCCATTTTAACAGTGTTAAACAACAGAAAACCACTATGATTCTAGTACTCTCAAACATTGCCCAAACTCTGTCATTTATAGTAAGGTGTATTTACCACCTTTAAATTCTTCCCGTTTGGTCTTGAACGTATTCCATTGAAACAGCCCTTTGAAGGTCACCAATGACATCCTCATCATTAAATGTAAAGGTCTATTCTCAGTCTTCATCTTACTTGGCCTATCAGCAGCATTTGCCAGTTGATCACTGTACCCTCCTCAAGACAATTTCCTCACTTGACATCTAAGACATTCACTCTCTTTTTTTCTACTTCTCTCTCTCTCTCTCTGGATGTGTGTGTGTGTATATCTCTGTCTCCATCTCTCTCATCTCTCCTTGTCATAATCAATTACTGGTTCATCCCTCTGACTGATCTCTTTGTCTTCTAAATGTTAGTATGTTCCTGGGTCCACTTCCTTGGTGATATCATTCAGTACCATGATTTTGGATAGCTTCTATCTTCTGCTGAACTCCTAAATTTTTATCTTTAGCTGAGAATTCTCTTTTGTAGGTCATATTGGGTGGTACAAACATCTACATCTCCACATAGATGTTTAATAGGCAACTCAAGTTTGAGAAGTCTAAAGCTCAGGTATTTTTACCCCTAAAAAACCCTTTTTCTCTCCAGACCTCCCCATTTCAGCAAGTGACATTTCCATTGTGCCTATTTTTCATGCCAAAAACCCTGAAGTTATCCTGTAACCCTCTGTTTCTTTCACACCCAGGAGCCTAACTGTAAGCCTATATGATTAATTCTATCTTAAATACACTCAGAAAATGACCACATGTCACACACACACTATCATCCTGATAGAAATCACCATCATCTTTCCCCGTGCTTATTTCATTTGGCTCAGTATCAGTAGCTCTCCCTATTTTCAACCTGGCATTCTTTCAATCCTCAACACAGAGAATGAAGTTACATAAGTCAAATTACTTTATTCCTTTACTCTAACCTTCCAGTGACTTCCCATCTCCATCAGAATAGAAGCCTAATTTTAGAGTCCTTAACCTTTAAATAATATCATATATTGATATAATTCTAGTTTTTAAGATATCAAAGGAAGAAAAATCTCTGAAAAGCTAAAATAGTTTTTAAACTTAAGGAAAACATAAATCTAAAATTTTAATTTAGATTGATAAAAAATCAGTTGCAACTTATAACACATTTTTAGATAGATCGCCTCTTCAATCAGATATTAGAGGCTGTCCTTGCCGCCTCAGAGTAATTTTCATATAATTAAAATGAGAATGACAACATTTTGGACATACCTATTATGTCTATTGGCTTGGATTTTTATTTTTTAATCTTTCATTTTGCAAAAAGTTTCCATCTCCTAAGATACAAAAAAACGGAAGATTTATAGACTTCAGTTTTCCCTAATTCCATCTACTAAAGTTACTAGACATTTAAATACTTTTTATTTTCAGGTACTAGGATGCTTAACAAGGATAAACAAATTGCATCTAGCTGGAACCTGATATGAATACTACCTTGACAATTCCAGTTTTTTCCTGATGCACAAGTTATAATAAATGGACCTATCAGTCTTACTTGAGCCACAGCTACTTACATCTACTTGGCACTTCTTGTTTGCCTGAAAATTTACAGAGGCATCTTCTCCATGATGCTTTCCAGTATAATATGGGCCAAAGATGATATCTTCTGTTCCCAAACATCCATAACTTAGGGTGTATATTGCAATTTGAATAACATAGATGCACATTATTTCAATCCATTCCTAATTTTGCCCTCTATTAAACTCTTATTTATATTATAAACTTCTCAAGGGCAATTTCTTTCTTGGTAACCTCATAGGGTCCAGTACCATAAGTATTCAGTAACTTTTCTTTTAATTGAATACACATGCATACTGTGACAAAATATAGTTTCTATTTCTGAGTCCCCCAAAAAATGTAGCCAAGAGACATTTACATTTATAAAATTGACATTTTGTGTCAAAGGCACAAATCAGGATAAACAGCTTTTCTTAGGTTTTTGGGGAATGATTGTAAAAATTTTTCTCTTGTTTTTAATTACTTTTAGCGAGCTCAATTTCCAAGATTGGCTCAGATCCTCTAAAACTTGTACATGATGCTGTGGAAGAAACCACGGACTGGGTCTATGGCTTCTTTTCTTTGTTGTCTGATATCATCTCGTCTGAGGGTGATGAAGAAGATGATGATGATGGGGATGAGGACATTGATAAAGGTACAAAGAGCATAGAAACACACCTAACTTCTTTGAACAATATTAGTTACGCATTACGGTGGTTTGCTTAAGTTTAAACACAAATGAGCGCTGGGGTCAGGCTAAACCAAAATGAATACACTTCTGAGTTCTAACAGCATAATCAACAGACTACCAAACTCAGTAAATTGGTCCCTGTTTGGCTTTCATCTTACAGCTCATCTGCCATTATGGCAAAGATGTCAAAATTAAATGCTACCATTTGTGTAGCACTATAGTAGAGAGGGTCTTACTATGCACTACTACAAACTCACAAAAAGACCTCACAATTTATATGTTTCTTTGGGGAAAAAATAGTAGCTATTTCTCAAGTTTATCCTTAGGAAGACTGAAATAACAATAATTGATAGACATATGTTTTATACATGTAAGTCATATTCATGATCAAAGAGAAAGCAGTTACATTAAAATCATAATCAAAAGTAAATTATTGAAGCAAATGGAGGTGTAGAATGGAGGGACATATTCTAAATGTCACAACAATTATGCGACTAACCTATGTACTGTCTCGTATATATTAATAAACAAAAGGAAATAAAGTCCAACCATACATAAACTACTATCGAGGGGATGTGAAAAGAACAAAGTGTTATGAGTCTGTCTTTTACATGACATTTTTTAGGGTCAGCCTTAGTCATCAGAAATCATGTATTCAAAAAAAAAAAAAAAGAAAAAAGTAATCATGTATTCAGCCTTGACTACCAGGAAAGCTCTTATTATTTTAGCCCTCTCTATGACTTTGTCTGAATTTGTATTTGGCCCCAGTGAGAGGTCGAGATGAACAATAGAGAACTGAAATGAACATGATATACGAACTGTAATGTATAATTTGGATTGCTGCCACGATTTTATTGAACTCATAAAAGTGAAACTATCTCATATAAATGTAAATACACAAAGTTTATACTTAAAAACTGGAATTTGGGAGGCAAAGTAATATAAGGACTACTAATGTCAAAACTAATAGATGGTTTTTTTAATGAACAAAAGAAAATGGAAAAAGAGAGGCAGTATTATGCTATGCTAAAAGTTTTTCTAATTTACTGTTTTTGTCTTGGTTTAGGAGAAATAGAGGAGCCTCCCTTGAAACAAAAAGGTTGGTTGTTTTCACCTTTTAAAAATGTGGTAATACTGATTTTCAGCATGATTCAAAAGTATTTTACATGAGTTGTAGCCTTAATTTATTTTTAATGTGCAGTTTTTGTTTAATGATTAGATCAAGATTTATAGTTAGGCAGAGAAATACTTGATTCTTTCCAATGAAACTGATCCCACTATTTTTCAGTTTATTATTTAATTGATGCCTTCTTCAAGAGATGTGCAAATCCATCTACACACAGATCCATGTGATTTGGAATCAGGAATGAGGAGTGAATTCTGTAGCCTCAGAAATGGCCCAGAAGATGATGATGCCCATGATCTTTATTCTCACTGTGGCCAGATTTGATTTAACATTTTTATTCATTTCCTCCTTATTTTATTTTCACTATTAGTATTCTTCATTTTTAGGTGATAAGTAGGGGACAGGGTGTGTGAAATAGTATAGAAAAGAATAATCTTGGAGGCAAAGACCTATCCAGTCAGTATGTGTCATGTATAATCCCAAAGGAATAGAGTTACCTGGATGTACTTGGATGTGTAATAGACGGATTTCCTATAGAAATAGATCTTGCTAGGCTCTTCCATAACTGACTGGGATGATCACAAATCCAAAAGATGGAAACAATATGACCAGGAAAAACTGGTATAGCTATGGGGCAAGAGCCTCACAGGGCAAGTATTATTATAGGAAGGAGTAAGAATTGTCTAGAAGGGACAATAAAGAGAAGGGATACCATCCCTAAGGTATAGTTGGTGTCAGAGAGAAACAGCCAACACATAGCCAGACTTGATACAGTTGTGATGTTTTAGTTATTGCTGCACATGTTCAGCAGCAGGCTTTTGGGAGTGTTTACTCCAGGGGAGAATTTGCTGGCTTCTGTTGCTATCTGCCTAGACCTACTGTAGATGCAAACAGTGGGATCCAAATTTGGAGCTTCAGCCTTGTCTGAGCAGATGATGATTATCTCATTATCTGGGGTAAAATCCACTTAGTGTATGTTAATTTAGAAAATTTGAATTTGTAACTTGTCCAACAAATGAGCGCTAAACTAGTGAAACCCAAATGTGGGAAAGCCAGAAACGAAAAGTGTTTATGAAGTTATCAAGAGGAGAAGACAGGTTTCTTGATCACAAATCCAGGATGAGAACTCAAGCCATAGTTCAGCCATCAAATCCAGGTTTAGAGATTCTAGAATTCTAGAATTCATTTATAAAATTCTTGAGGTTAGAAACAGTTTTTTTTATAGCTGACCTCCAATGGATAGGGCCTAGAACATAGTGAAAGTTTAAGCTAATTAATTACTAGTCATTATCAGGAAACAACAGTTTATGTATCTGTTCTAATTAGAAATGGAAGAGAGAAAAACAAATAATATTTTCTTACTTATAAATTGAATTCTACAGAAATATCATAAGATCATATTCTCCATAAATAAATATCTAGAATTTAATAACGAATCTGTTCTTTCCTTTCGATTTGAATTTCTCTGTGGGATTATTTCAAAATTGTTTCATGTAATGATTAGCACAAATTGCAAATCCACACAAAGCTGCTTAATTATTATTCTTTAAATTATTGCCTTGTTTTATAAAATCAACAGAAAAACTATTAAATAGTTGTTAGGGATACTTTTGAAAAAGATGTCAGTAATGTTCATTAGTTAAAACAGTCCAAGTGATCTATGTGTTTAAAACCATGTACACTAATGTCTTGAAGGAATAGTAAAAGAAGAATTGACTTAAAATCATCTGAATATATTTTCTTAATATTATTCACAAAGTTGCATGAGAAAATGGACATCTAAGGAAACATCTTATATATCCTACCTTGGGTATAGAAGCTAGGTAATAATGAACATTGGTTGAAGTGGATTGAAGGAAATATATTTCATTATAATTAATATTTTTTTATTTATAAGCTTTTCCGTTGTAGTGTCATAGAGGCAATGAGAATTTTAAAGCAGTGTGTAATATTTTGCAGAACATTTCTAATTATATTCTGTTTTAAAAGGTATATTTTAAATATTATTATTAAAGAAAAGATGCTATGAGCTTATCCCTATTTTATGATGGCTTTTTAATACATTTTCATATTTAAAAATTGTGGTTTAAGAAGTATACATTTTTTGGCAATCTAGAATAACAGTCTTCTAAAACATTTCATTTTCATCCATTTAAATGACTCTTTATTGATCTCCTCATGAATACTCTCTCTCCATTAGGATATATTCAATAATATTTAGCCATTTTGTATTACCTAAATTATCACACTGTGGTATTGTTTATTCAACTGTCCTGTGTCTTTATGAAGCATTTTATTTAAATGACTTAAAATCTTAGTTTCATTTGTCCAGTTGCTATTTTCATCAAAATAAAAACTCAACCACCCTGTTATTTGTGGGTGGAGATTGCAGTTCTAAGTTGATGTGGAATAATGGTCTAGTCAACTAATCTCAGGGTTGCAGGATTGATTATTAAATAGATTATTAACATGGATGAAATTTTTGAGTCTGCAATTCTGTGGCTTATGTTGTTATATATAAATACAGCATTAGGGTATGAGATGTAGTACCTAGTGTCTTTATGCATCTTTATTTTTCAGCTTGTCAAAATTTTAAAAATAGTAAATTCTATTACCAAACACTACACAGTGAGAGTCCAAGGCACTGAATCATTATAAAACATTGTATATTTTTTATATAATTATTTCAAACTTACAATTATGAAAAACAAGTACCATTGTAAATCATAGTTCCCGAAACAATTACATGTTGTATATGGTAGGTGTGCTTTGGTTTTCTGGAATCTCCTGTTGTATAGTTTCTTCATTGGAAGGTGTACATCTTGGATGTTAACCTCCCACTTTCCAAGGGGTACACAAGTGCAGATAGCTATAAAGGACTGAAATTATATTTGTATGCTTTCCTAACATAGATTTGCCTGAAAACACATCTAAGGTCATAACAGTACTTCCACTTAACAATATAAAGAAATAGCCTTCACCCATCCTAAAATTGCTGGAATGCTCACCCAAAAGACCAATAGGCCTTTCTGTCCTGCATACATCTGCTAAAGGAGAATCATGGTGCTGATACACAAGTGCTCTTTTTCGTGATGGGATGGTCTGACTCCAAAGATATGGTAGAGTGGAGGAGACTGGAGCAATGATAAGTTTCATTTCATGACTTTGCCTTTTATTTAGCTGAGTAATGTGAAAGATTGCACTGCTCTTGAGGAAGATTCCCATGAGAGCAAAGCAAAAAGAATATAGTTAAGAAATAGTGAAAGCTAAAAATGCCTTTTAAAAATTTAAATGTAAGTAATTCTTTTCATTTATTATCAATACTTGCTCTTAGGAAGTGCCATTGGCTTGAAAGAGCACTTTGAAACAACCACAGCGGTGTAGGTTGGTGACACTGATTCTTTTAAATATAACTGGGATATGTTCTGACACAACCAAACTTTTAAAGATGCATTAACTAAACCCAGAGAGGCCACATTTCTGTGATACCTTTCAGATTAATTCTGTATTGTTCAAAAAGGACTTTAAAACATACTTTATATAATTATATTATAAAACATTTAATTGTAGTCAAACCTCATCTTATTTATCTAATGTAAGATGTTTAATATTTTGTATCTCCTATTGACAAAAAATTAACTCAGATGCTATTTGCAGACCCAATTTACTCTCTCTGTATACATATATGAAAGTATGTATATATGCATATTACATTATGTATCATTTATTCATTATATGTTATTTATATGTATTATTACCTCCTATTAATAAAAAATATAAAATTATATGCTGTATTGGTTATATATGTATATGTAAATATATATACTTAATACATATTCTCTTTTCCTTAATAATTATACAACTTGATGGTAGCTAAGAAAATTATTAAAGTTATTTCTTTTATATTTGAAACTTATTTATTTAGTCCCAAAAGTAAAACATTAGAATTTGATATCCCCTTCACACATGTATTGCTGAAATGTCAAACTCTTTATCATATCTTGGTTTCACAAAAAGTTTAAAATCTTACCTCTATATTACATGACATTAGTACAAATAAAATAATTTACAATAGAATATTGGTTTTTCTTGTTTTTATAACTTATTTTCAAAATAAATTTATTATATTAAATCTATGTCATTTTAGTCTTTTCATCTACTTTTAATAACATATCTTCCAGGTGTGTTGCAAAATTTATTCTTTCTTGATAATTTCCTCAAGATGCAAACTAAAATTTTTTGAACTGCAAAACAAAATTACATTTTTTTGAGAGAGGTAAATTTGATTTGAGTAAGAGGTTTGAAAACAAAGGCTGGTCCCATTAGCTAACATGGCAAACATTTTTTATAAATAAAGTGAGCAGCATCCAAGGTCTAGATGAAATATACCTAAAGTAAGACATACATTTAAAGGTACATAAGACAATATCATTTTATCCAAAATCATTACCATTTATAATATTTTGATTTTTCTTCACCCTTTTTGAATATATTGATTGGCTACACAGGGTACTCCTGAGTAAGAGTAGTAGAAATATCTAGCAGTCATTTGGTGAGTCTGATAAAATCATTTTACTTCCAGGAAATTCAGAAAGTAAATGACTCTCAGAATAGAGTAACAAACCTTTTGTAAGTCATGTATTTTTCAAATTTTTGTTTCCAATATAACTGAAGAAGGCATTAGTTACTCAGCTGAGAGATCACTGAAAATAAATTCCTTGTTGATTCCCTATGTTATTTTACCATTACTTGGAAGAAGATTTAAAAAAATAACCTTACCATAATAAAATTGTCATCTCTGTGTTTGTGTGCATGTATGTGTAGCTCTATATACATGTACATGCATAAGGCATATGTATGCATGTGTGCATACATGTTCATAAGGCTTCTCAACATTTGTATCTTTAAAAGTAAATAAAAGGGTTAGATTTTTCATTGAATCTTTTTTTTTTAAAGATTTTATTTATTTGACAGAGAGAGAGATAACGAGAGCAGGATCACAAGCAGGGGGAGTGGGAGAGGGAGAAGCAGGCCTCCCGCCAAGCAGGGAGCCCGATGTGGGGCTCGATCCCAGGACCCGGGGATCACGAACCGAGCTGAAGGCAGACGCTTAACAACTGAGTCACCCAGGCGCCCAGATTTGTCATTGAATCTTATCTAATTCCATCTGTAAATCATATCCACAAATACAAGAACTAATTAAAATTGTATGTATCTCACAAAGAGATAGATGCCTTTCTAAAAAAATTTTGGTTTTCAGATTTAATACTTTATGAAAATTTGTAAGATACTAACCTTTAGATTCTTATAATCAGGGGATATAAAAGATATTCTAAATTTCAAAATATAAACTTTTTTTCTAGAGAAGTGTGATAGTATAATCAAGAAAAAAATTTCCAATTATAAAAATATATTGTTCTTGAATAAAATTTTGTGAGAGAAATGGAATGAAAATGTGAATTCAAAAAGAAAAAAGGAAAATTATACAATTTCCAGATGTTAAAAAAGCTTGTTTGTTATTTTAAATCCGTAATGAAGAATCTCAAAATATTATGGTATTTAGAGTCCATCAACCTGATTTTTTAGCTAGATGAAGCAATTTTATTTTCAAAATTCAAAACTTATAATAATCTATTAATTGTAACTTTTTAACTTATGGTAAAAACATTTAGAAGTTATCTTCAAAATATAGAAGGAGATGCAGTTTCCCAAAGTTTTCTAAGGTAATGTCAAAGGAAAAAAAAATTAAAGTCTCTGTAATGAGAATGAACATTTCGTGTTCTAGATGACCTGAGGATTCTGAGTGAGAACAGAGCATGAAGGCCCAAGGTTCGACTGTAGTCAACAACACATGTCCTTAAATAATCACACAGAACACTGACATGTTTTATCCCTTTAGTCAATTTGTTTTTCAAGTGTTTTCTACGTGTCAAGCAACATGCTAGGCAGAGGAGAACATTTAAGTCTTTGTGTACAGCATCCCAAAAGTTGATGACAAAAGTTTGTTAAATAAGATAATAAATAGGGGCACCTGGGTGGCTCAGCTGGTTAAACGTCTGCCTTCAGCTCAGGTCATGATCCCAGGATCCTGGGATCAAACCCCCCATCAGGCTCCCGGCTTAGTGGGGAGTATGCTTCTTTTTCTCCCTCTGCCCCTCCCCCCACTCCTGCTTTCTCTCTCTCTCTCTCTCACTCTCTCTCAAGTAAATAAATAAAATCTTTAAAAAAGTAAGATAATAAATAACTGTAATGGAGCTTTTATGTGATATATCTAATAAAGTTAATTATTCCTTACTAATAGCAGGATCAATGTAACATTGTATTCTATAGCCAAAACAATTGCAAATGAGTCAAAATCATCTTATTTAGTATAATGTACTGAAAAAACCTTATTGAAGAGTTTAATGAATAGATGAGCAATTGAGATAGTAAATGAGATAAAATAATTTGGGCATTGCATATTTGATAATGATGAGGTGATCATATACAGCTGAACTTAAAGAGGATTAAAATATGAATACTGATAACTATATTGCAAATGAATAAAACTATTTTAGGCAAAAATAGAAATATAATAAAAATACATAAATTTAATTCTCTTAATTACTCATAAATACTCCCGAGTCAAAGCTAATCACAGGCTTGCCAACACAGATGCAGAAAAGGAGAGATAGAGTGAGGGAGGGGGAGAGGGAGAGACAGAAAATCCAGTATTCTAAAAGCAAAGTTAAAAATATATTTCCATTCATAACAGGTGTTGGTATTTTTCTATTTCTTTTTCAAAAATAGAATATCGGTTTGTCACAAACCTAGTATGATTTTGCTTTCATATTTCTATATTGGTATTTATGTGATGCTGACTTTTCAGATTGGGTAAATATTTACAGAGAGTATAATTCTTTAGTGGATATATAGCTTTTTAAATTTTTTGTGCTAACATTTCCAAGTGCAACATAATGAATATACTTACTCCTTTTTACAGTTTATTCTTAGTTAAACCTCGGTCTATAGTAACTCTGCATATAAGAATAATCATTTACAACAGTTACATCCTTTGGAATATGTAATTTTAGAAGACAGTAATAGTCCCCTAGCAAGAAGTTACATTTTATAATGTCATTTTCAGACATCTAGTTTTAAAGTTCAGAAAGAATAGTTTTAGTCATTTGGATCCACACACTCAGTTTTTTGGGAATGAAGAACTGTTTTTCAATTTCAGGAGCATAGTGGCCTTATGTGTTAAATCATTGCTTACCTTATAGGAAAGAACTAGACGCCACACTACATTACGTCGAATTTCCGTGCTTCCTAATTACGTGCTCTTTGAAACAAGGAACTGTCCTCAAGTTTGAACAGGACCCAAGTATGAAGGCTAACGTTCTGTGAGATTTTACCTGATGCATGTCAACAGCAGAGGAAGAGGCTCTTCTCTACTTAGAGCAAAACAAATTACATTCTCCTTATAGTCATGTTTTTAAATTTCCCTAAAGCTCCTTGGGTTGAAAAGAATCCAGTAAATTTAAACTCAGGTCTTTCATTGTGTATTTTTCTCCCTTGATTGAAACCCACAACAGCTCTTTGCAGTCAGGGTGAATAAGGAAGAGCCAGGAAATTTGCGCATCATAAATATTCAAGACTTTAGGATTAGGCCATTGAGAAGGTTGTATCACGTCATTGGGAGTAAGATGGATGGACACGTTTCCGTGCCAGAGATTTCTTGCATCCATCTTTGCTGGCAGCTTCAGTGGTTAGCACCAGGCTGAGCATAAAGTGTCTGAAAAATACGGTGAGTGAAAAAAGGAGTGGAAATGGAAAGGTGACTAATCTTGTTAAAATTCATAGGCTCAGAATATTGGTGATTAGGTCGGCCCTAGTAACCTTGTTAAGTAGATACACTTATCTTTGGACCCCTTCACTTAGTAAGTCTGGATGAAAACTCAGGTCCATAACTGCAGTTCTGCATTTTACCCTTGGGCTACGCAAGGAACCCACTGCTTTATCTTCTGCCTGTTTTTCCGATTATTGATCAGACCCACAGTGGCAGGGGGACAAAGCCCAAAGAGAACAGGCAGCAGGCTTGGAGGTGGACTCAGAATAAAGAAGTCTGAGGAGGCTGAGGTGAAGGAAGATCTATCTGGTCTGTGATCCAGAGATTCACTTCTCCATGGGGTTGCAGCTGTAGTGAACTCTGGATCTACCGGGTCAGGCAACTTTTGTATCTTTTTTAAAAAGATTTTATTTATTTATTTGAGAGAAAGAGAGAGCATGAGCAGGGCGAGGAGCAGAGGGAGAAGCAGACTCCCCACTGAGCAGGGAGCCCAATGTGGGGCTCAATCCCAGGACCGCAAGATCATGACCTGAGCCAAAGTCAGACACTTAACCCACTGAGCCACCCAGGTGCCCCTGGTGACTTTTGTATCTTTTTTTTTTCTTAAGATTTTTAAAAATTTATTTGAGAGACAGAGCACATGAGCAGGAGGAGGGACAGAGGGAGAAGCAGACTCCCCACTGAGTGGGGAGCCCAATGTGGGACATGATCCCAGGACTCTGAGATCATGGCCTGAGCTGAAGTCAGACACTTAACCGACTGAACCACCCAGGCACCCCTGTGACTTTTGTGTCTTATGCTACTAAAAAGAGCTCACCTCTATTGAGGCAAGCAAACTAGAACCAGGATGATAGGAGGTAAATAATAGTAGGTAAATACTACCACAGATAATAGTAGGTAAAACCAGAGCCTGAAGGAACATGCCCAAAAAAAGCACTTGAGATTATTCCTGCTCTGACAAGAAATACATAAAATGGTTGGGCTGGCGTTGAGTTGTCTCAGAGACCCTTCTTATTCACCCTGACGTTGGCACCAAAAGCTGATCTGAGGGTTGCTTCAGTCACATTGGATAAGTAATGGAGAAGTGTCTGAGTGAGAAGCTGTTATTCCAGAATCTTTTCTCTCTAGTTGTGTAGGTTTCCTTTCTTAAAATAATAAGAAATGTGGTGTTGGTTGAGTACAGATGGCTTAAAATGTTACATAGTTCAGATTATGTATTTTCATTTAGAATGGTTTGTTGAAAAATAAAACAAATTAAAAAAAAAAAAGCAAAACAGAAAACTTCCCAGTGCTTCTCAACTCTGTGCATCAGATTCAAATGACGAGAGACCAAAATAGATTTCAAACTGACTTAATGGAAAGGATACTTTAATGGTTTGAGTGACTGAAAGATCCAAGAGTAAAATTGGCTTCAGGGATGGCTGGATACAGGTTTTTTAATAACGTGATTAGTAAATCCTCTCTCTTTGCTCCTGACCCTGCTTTCCTTCATCTGCTTAATTCTCAGGCTGACTTTCCTCTCCTAGTAGCAATTATGAGGGCCAGAAGCTTCAGGCCCAAAGTTTTTTTACTTTAGCAACTCAGAGAGGAGGCTGTGCTTTTCCTCAACTATTTCAGCAAAAACAATTGTAGTGGACTCTCATTGATTTGTATCAAGTAACACACCCTTCTTGGAACCAATCAGCTGGCCAGGGACCTGCGGCACACGCTTTGTCAAGACCCAGGGAATAGACTCACCCTTGGGAGTAAAGAATGCGTTTAGCATCACCCAAACTCTTTATATTGAGATTGGAAAAGGGTTGATTCCTGAAACTAGAGGAGGGATGCTGTTACAATAATGAATTCCAGCAGGAAAGCCACAGATGTCTTTTTGATTTGGAATCCCAGATCCCTTCCCACTTCAGATTTACCCAGCCAGAATCCCCAGGGGTGAAGCCTTAAGCAGTTGTATTTTCAAAACCTCCCCAATGTGTTTCTAACTCACAACCAGGATGAGAACCATTGCAACCCAAATGATTAATTCTAGAAATGAGTGATTTTATGCGTTGTGACACCAGGAAGGGAGAGAGTTGAAGATAAGTGGATAATCGCATATTTTGTTTATACATAGTGACTGCTCTTCTCTATAAATTTACCATTAAAAAAATACCAAACCATGAATGATAAAATGCAAACTAAATTAATAACACTGTCACCTTGCCCTAGACTATTGGAATAACTATTGACAATTGATGCTCATCAGTTGAACACATCAACATTTTAAACATTATTGAGATAGACTCGAAGGAATATGATGAGAAGATATTTGCATTGGTTCCCTTTCTGCTATTAACCTGCTATGGTTAAGTCCCTTAACCCCAGTGGCTCTCAGTTCTCACATCCATAAAACAAAGAGGCTGGATTTTACTGATGTCCAGGTTCTTTCTAGCTGTAATATTTTATGATTCTATGATTAAATTGTGATGTCTTATATTAATAATTTTACCAAGAGTTTTGTCTGGACTAGAGCTTGCAATTCAAAGTGTGATCCAAGGAACAGCAGCATCAGCATCATCTGGGAGTGATTTAGAAATGCAGAACCAGGCTTCATCCAGACCAAATGAATCAAAATCTGCATTTTAGGAAGATCCCCAGGCGACTCATATGCACATTAAAATTTGAGGAATGTTGGTCTAGACGGTGGTTCCTAGTTCTGACAGTGGTTCTGAAACCACCTGAGAGCTTATTTAAATTGGAGATCCCTAAAAGTTTCCTCACCACGAGAGACTAATTGATTAAGTTTGGGCTGTAGTTCAGGAATACATTTTAATATCTCCCCAGATGACTCTGGTGTACAGCCACATTGATTTTGTCTAGTATATCGTCAAATATGAAATACATTCTGACACAGCCAAAACGCCATCCAAATCCATGAAGACCACCAGGGATTATTTTATAAAAGGTATTGCTTGTTATCATTTCTACCTCTGTCTGGCTTATGAACATATGGGAAATAGTATCTCATTTTATAGATGGAAAAAATACAATTCAAAGAAGAAAAATGGATTAACCTAAGATCACTGAGTTAGTGGCAAAAATGAGGTTGGACAGGTATCATCATATTTATTTTGAAATTTTTTGTAGAGGTCAAGAGTATGCAGGGTTGTGACTACTGTTTTTCTTGAAAAAGTCGAGCTTATTTTACAAAACTTTACCAAGCAATCAAATCTAATAAAATCAAGGTCCAAAGCATTTTTATGTTTATGGATTCGACATTCCTGAAGGAAACTGTTCTCAATTATTTGTCTATCACTATATCTAAAGTGTATGCCACCTTAATCACGAACACTAGGTAGCTTTGAGGAAAAGAAAATATTCCTCTTTATACTCTTCATTAATGGTCAGTCGTGTGCTATCCTCAAAATTTGCTTTATAAGTATAACAGAAAAATTATCAGAAAAATCATAGAAAGTACAAATACCTACACATCATTTAAAATGTTTCTCTAAAATATTGAGAATTCAATACAATACTTTCCCTTAATGATCCTTAATTAGCCACTAAATAGATAACTAGACTTACTTGGTTATTCATCATAATTAGACTTTTGTGTCCTAATCACAACTGGAAAATCTTACAAATCGAGATTCTATGTTCAAATGAATAATTTGAATTTTCAATATTAAAATAAGAAAAATTGTAAGAAGGCATTTCATATTGTCTACTGCTTGTGAGATACGTAGAGAAAACATAATGATAAAAAGCATTCATTGAAATCCACAACACTCATAATAATTTAATAAACTTGGTTGTTATCTAAAAGAATCAGGATGGTTGCCTTGGTGACAGAGATTATCTTTTTAACTTCTTGAGTCTGTCATTTTAAAATCTTGAATTGATAATATTTTTAATTTGTTAACAATGTGTTATATTAATAGAGAAAAATTGTATGCTTTAAATTGGCCATGTAAATCTTAAATGAAATTATAAACTATTCAACAATAAGCTTTGTTATAAGCAGATAAAAATTATTTATCATAAGCAAAATACATGCAACATACAAAATAACTCAGAAAGACTTCACTACAAAATAAGGTCATTCTTAGGAATCATTTGGCACAATCTATTTTCACTGATTTGATCCCATTGATTGCTGGTGCTAGTGACCCTCCCATTTTTAAGTGCCATGGCCTGTCTTCCCAAATTATATTTGGAAGTTGAGCTCAGAGTCTTGGGGAAATCTGTTGATCTATGATTACCACTGGCACTATGGGAGACATAGAGCTTAGACGATGATATATTGATGAAATTAAACAGCCTAAAGATGAAGAAGGGGAACCAAGCCAATGAAATGAATCTTCACTTCTAATTTGGAGAATTTTTAAAGATTTTTGCCTATTCAATAATTATAAGTTCCTGTGGGACAGGGAGAACACACTGTGAGAACCAGAAAATTCTCCCTTACACCTATAAGTTCCATTTTAGGCTACCAAAAGGATCCCTAAAATCTATACTTACTTTCTCAGATGTCCAGCATAAATATGTGTAACAGATGCCAAAATTTCAGTATTTCTGTATATAAAATACCATAAGTATATAGGCAAATGCTATCAAAGGAAAATGCAGATTATCATTGAAATACTATAAGCATCAGTAGAGATGTTAGAGAGTTGCAGTAATATCTAACATGTAAAACAGAGATAGAAATTTTGGACCCCTTCCTTTAAGCTATGCCAAGTCACATGTCCTACTTTTAAATCTTGCCATCACTTGTTTCTAATGAAATAGACATGATATTTTATTGTCAACATTTTATTACAAGTATATATTCAATTCAGAGTTGACTTACTTTTTATATAAACATCTATGAATAAATTTTGAAATAAGGCAAAACATTAAAAACTATTTTAGTATTAGTATTAAAAATTAGTGTTAGTACTAGTATGAATTAGTACTGGTATTTAAAAAAATTAAAAATACTCAATATCCTTACTTTGATTATTATATAGCTTTTCAGTGTTCCAGAAAAACATTATGAAAAAAACCTAATTTTTGTACAAGTGTTGCTATTTATGAATACCTTTCACATACATTATTTTATTTCCACAGACAGTAAAATTCTGCAACTTTCCCTAGGATTTCTAATAAGTAAAAATGATTAGAAATGCAACATTTTACTTTCTCAAAACTTCCAACTATACTTATTTTAGTACTTAAATCAGGAGTAGGATCATAAAGAACAGGTGAGATATGATCCACCACCACTTTCTATACTATGTACGAGCTTATAACTCATAATCCTACATAAATATTTACTTTTAAAATTTTTATATATTTATCAAGTGTTTAATATATAGATAGCCACCACTGTTGTGCACTCAACATTAAAGTGGAACAAAATAGACATAATTCTTGCCCTCATCAAATTTAGAATTTAGTGAGACAAATATTAATAATAATAGCCAATACTTACAGGATGCTACTTGATAATCAGGTGCTATACTAAAATCTACCTTTTAACTTATTTTAATCCTCCTGTAAATCTATGTGGAAGGCACTATTAAGAACCTCATTTGGGGGGCACCTGGGTGGCTCAGTCATTAAGCGTCTGATCCCAGGGTCCTGGGATCGAGCCCCGCATTGGGCTCCCTGCTCCTTGGGAAGCCTGCTTCTCCCTCTCCCACTCCCCCTGCTTGTGTTCCTGCTCTCGCTGTCTCTCTCTCCCTGTCATATAAATAAATAAAATCTTAAAAAAAAACACCTCATTTTGCAGATGAAGAAATGAAGGTTGCACAGTAGTAAGTAAAGAAATCAAACCAGCATCGATGATCTTAAACACTAAGCTGTATTTTAAAACATGTCAGAGATAACAATATCTTTGTATAGATCTCTTAACAAGTTATCTATGTCTAGTTCTCCTAACAAAATGTGTATTTTAATTATATTAGAATACTGTAGATTTATGCCATCTTTCATATGATGATTATTACAATAATCATTTAATGATCATTGCAATGTAGAAATAATGAAAAATCTACATATTGCTAATTTTTACTTATTTTCAGCAACATAATAAATTATTATATCTGCACTTCTTGTTTCCCAGTACTTCATAAGTCTTCAGAGACATTGGACTCTAACCTCATTGCTTGTTTGGCTTTGGACTTTAGAAAAACAGGCTGGCTGAGGAGGGTATACTTCCTTGTTATCTTCCTTGAATTATAAAGCGTAAAATCCAAGGTTGAAATTCTCCGCGTTCCTTAAATGAAAGAAATTTGTAAACACATCGAAAGCCTAGTGTGATCAAATTTTCTAATGATTTCAAATGTTTTTTGTTTTAGAGTGGGAGATGAATAAAAGTAAGAATCGAAAAAGGGAGACATTTTTTTCCACGTCTCATATTCATTTGTACTTCCCTGTACATCTGGAGAAAAGCAGTAGAGGAAAATCAGGAGTAGTAAAAAAAGTTGGAATATGTTTCCCACATTCTGTGGAAATAACTTGCCCGTTTTGTAAATCTTTTTGTGCCCTTACCCCATTTCCGACACAGCAAACATCAGTGGAGTAATGCTTCACTCTTAGGCAAAGTTACCGATGACTCAGTAGAAAAAGGAATTTCCTTTTGCCTACTGGCATATCCATTGAGATAATTGTCACTCTTTCTCCATGTTATTTTTCCCATCTCCAATTCTCAAAATTCAAATATAAACTTGTATCCTTAAGGGACTGTGGGCGGGCTAACACCTGGAATGAGATACTTTGACCTCTATGCTGTCTAAGCTGCAAAATGATCTTTAAGGTTTACCAGTGACCAAAATGCCTTATGATTCCAACTGGCATCTGGTGCTGAGACTTATTACATCTTCAGAGACATTGGACACTAATCTAATTGCAATGCACATATTTTTGGAGGTAAACGATGCCTGCTTTGACCTTCTTCTTTGTCCCTTGTATCCAGGACTTGTGCAGGTTTAAGAGAACTACTCTTAAAGAGTGTCATGTTGTTAAATGCGATTTTATGCAATCATACATTTTTGTCATAGTACCCAAAAATGGAGTTATTTGCCAGTCTATGGAAAATATTAAACAAATGGAAGCTAGTTTTAACATAATATAGGAAATTTTATTTTTCTTGGAAGTTTGTTGAAAACCATAGGGCAATAAAGTTCTACCTTTAGTGACTTGAATTATTAAAATTTAATTTTGCATTCTTATACAAATGGTTCTTAGCTGGAAAGAGCAGCTGAGAGGAACAAATCAAACATCATCTGCCTATGAGAAAAATATCCTTTTGAAGTCTAAATTGGTAGCACGTTGTTACTCAATTGGACAGGAGCCTGAACAGTTATCATATCCTGGCTCAAGTGGAAGCAGAAAGAACTGGCTCATGGGTAGAGGCAATAACGCTAGTCATAGAATCCAATCCCCAAAGAAAATGAGATGTTGCAATAAACTCAGAGAGAGAGAGATTGCATTTATCCTTAAGTTTGAATCATAAGGAATAAATTTCTTTTGTCTTCTCTAAGCAGAGAAATGTAGGTTTACATGCCAAGGTTAGCTGTGCGAGTCTACACGTGCTGCTGTAGAAATACTAATGGTCTCCAAGTGATCATCAGTTAAAAAATTAGTTGATGATGTTCCTGCAGAAATATGTCTGTGTAAGTCATCATATGTCACTGTGAGGTGTAAAGATTTTATTATGTATGTGTATGTATTTTAGTCCATGACGCCCGCCGCCACTTGTGAGAAATCTAAGTAGATCTGCCCAGAGCAATGAGGCTGTCCTTTGCATAAGGATGAAGTTCAGAATCAGGGAAATAAAATATTAGGGCCTTGTCCTTGAGATTGGTCTGAGTTACAGAACTGGGTTGTATTGGCTCCTCCAGTTACCATAGAGTGGAAAACAAATACTCAGAAATGCATTGCCATTTTTTTCCCAGTCTCATGCTCCTTTAGCTTCACTTATTTTATTTTTTCTTAAGGAAAACTTATTGTGAAGCATAGCCAACATGCTGGGTTTTACCTTCCTCCTTAGGGTTACCCCACTCCTATGGGTTTGAAAAATGGTGCAGGCAACACATATTCCCCTTGCCTTTTCATGAATGGTGTTCTTGATCCCAATCTTGTTGAGATTTGTCTTCTTTCCCTTTATTTTTTTCCCTCCAGGATGGACGTCTGCTCATTTCAATTTTGGTCACAATCTAGAGCTCATTCCCTTCTGATGAGATGTTTCTGTGTACAAAAAAGCTAGAGCGGGATGCCTGGGTGGCTCAGTCGTTAGGCATCTGCCTTCGACTCAGATCATGATCCCGGGGTCCTGGGATCGAGCCCCACATCGGGCTCCCTACTTGGCAGGAAGCCTGCTTTTCCCTCTCTCTCTCTCTCTCCCTCTGCCTGCCACTCCCCCCCGTTTGTGCTCTCTCTCTCTCTGTCAAAAAAAAAAAAAAAGAGCTAGAGCTAAGTGGTTTCAAGGTGGTTCCTACCGCTGCTTCATATGTCTGTTCTCTGATGTGCAAACCTCCACCTACCTTTCAGCAAACACAGCCGTGGACCAACATGGTTGCATAGTCCCACAAATCGCCACCATATTCAGTGTATTTCCCAAGAAGAAGTTAGCTAGGAATCTCTGACAGGATTACCCAGGCAGGATGGTCTTTAGCACCTGATCTTGCAGAAAGTTCTAACTCAGGTCTGATCCTCCTGTGGGAGTTGCAGCACCTCTGCTTTGTTCTTCTAAGTGGCCAACAGATGTCTGCAGAACACACACACACACACACACACACACACACACACACACACACACACACACGCAAGCTTACCTCTAAAGGAAAAATATTATTCTAAATGACAATTTCAAGGCCTTCTTGTCTCACAATGAATGTTGCATTCCATGTAAGCTTTTAACTTAGAAAATTTCATCCCATTTCTGCATTCAAATCAACCCTTACTAGGAGTAAGAAATTATCCCTTAAAGGTGACTCCCTTGGCACATCTAAAGACTCTTCTAAATCTTTGGTGTTTTACTTGCTTTATTGGCCTGAGCTATACAAGGCACCAATCTCCACAGCCTCTGTTGGTCTGAATAGAAGGGAGGAAGTAAGACTGTACTGACAGGGGAGAATTTTGAATTTGCTTTTTTACTTGTAAAAGATTTAACCCTGTGGATGACTAAGGCTTTAGAAAGGTCATCTGCCCACTCCTAGGACTAAACCAGCACTGCCTGATAGTAATATTATGTGAGCCACACATGCAACTTAAAATTTTCAAGTAGCCACACATTTAAAATGTAAAAAGAATAATATGAAATTAATTTTAATCATGTGTCTTACTTAACCTAATCAGGGTCTCAGTGAGGGCTCAACCAGAAAAGCAGAACCAGTAGAAGATTATGCAGATATATATATATATATTTTTTTTTAAGATTATGCAGATATATTTATGTATTAAGAAATTCATTACAAGGAATTGGCCTCTGTGATTGTGGGGACTGGCTACGCAAGTCAGAACCCATAGGACAGTAGTCAGGCAGGGAAAATCACAGGCAAACTTGAATCTATGGGCAGGGATGAAAGCTATCATCCCCAGACAGAATTTCTTCCCTCTCTCCAGGAAACCTCATGATCCGGAATCATCTGCTCATTTAAAGTCTATGGATTAAGGATTTTAATTATTTCTGTAAAATACCTTCACGGCAAATCCAAGATTAGTGTTCATTTGAATGATGTGGGATAGTAGTTTAACCAAGTTGACACACAAATAAAATGATCACACTAAATATGTCTAAGATCATATCATTCCAGTGTTACTAATATAAAATCATTAATGAGATATTTCACATTCTTTTTTATACTAAGTCTTCATAATCCAGTATATACTTATACTTATGGCACATCTCAATTTGAACAAACTGCATATCATGTCCTTAATATTCACGTAAGTCCTGTGGCTACTGCCTAGGGCAGTATAGGTCTAGCTAGTGAAAGTGATTAAAGTGGTTATCTCACATCCTTAGACAGTTCTAAAGATATAAATTCTTTGTGTGTTGTGTGTTAAGTAAGATTTATGTTAGCTTTATTGTCTATAGCCTATAAGATACAACTTTACTGTGCCTTTGCAAATAAGGCACAGTTTCTTTAAAAACATAAAATTTTTCATCTGAGCCATGTGAGCATGTTCTTGGGGGCTCATTTTTGCCATACAGAGAGCATTTGGCACTGTCTAAAGACACTTCTTATAGTCATGACGGGGGGTGGAGCTACATGCATTTAACAGGTAGAGGCCAGGGATGCTGCTAAATACCAGAGCTTGCACAGAACAGCCCCACTCTACTCCCAAATAATGATTCACCCAACTCAGAAAAGATTGATGGTAAGTGTCCAGCAGATATCTGGAACACACACACACACACACACACACACACACACACACACACACACACACTTGGAGTAGGATTTGGAGACCTATAGAGAAGAGATTTTTTAAAAAAATGGTGAGAGAGGCAGAAAAATGGATTCCTATGGGTTTTGAAGATCTTTCCTTGAAACCTGGAGAAATTGTATCAGAGATGTGATTAAGTATCTTAACTCTTTTGTATCTCTATTGCCATATCAAAGTCAGGGATGGGATAAGGGTAAAGGGGTGGCTCTGTAAATAGTGTGATGCGGGATTCATGGGGCAGACAAGTGGGGATATTTTCACAGTGATGATTTACCTCCTTAACAGGTGAAAATCACTGTCTTTTCTGAAGATACTTAGGAATTTCTGACAGTTGGTCTTAATTTTAGACTTCTGGAAAAGTTACAAAAATGCAAATTCACATTTACAAATGGAGAATTTAAAATGTGTACAGTGATTAGAACCATCTCAGATCATCTGTGAAATAAAGTTGTGATAAATAAATAAGTAAAACTCATTAGCATTTTTCTAAGAAAAACCACGCTATTAAGTCACTTTTCTGAGGTAGTAATCATATCTGTAAACTCTAATATTTAATCTAGGTCTATCCAAATTAACTGCGAATTCAGAATTAACTTCATTTTCCAAGCCTTGGCGATGTATGTATACTGAAGCTAGCAGAAAATTAAATATATTTGTTAAAACCTGATATTTAGGAAAAAATGTAACAACTGACTTATTCCATGAAATGTGTCATATCTGCATGCAGTAATTATTGGTTAAATGCAATGCCAAATTCTGATTATAAACATAGCTTAGAGTCAATACTTCTGAGATATATTTCCTATTAGGTAGTTACAGTTCATTTCACAAATTCTTAATAATATGTAAAAATGAAATCTTCCTCAATCTAAATGACATTCTTACTAAGGATTCTTAATTGAATTGAGAGTAATTGAAAAAAAACATAATTATAGCTTGTGATCAATTTTAGCACTGAAAATGATGACAAAAATCCCCATTTATGTAAGTTTTTACGCTTTTTCAAATAACACTACTTTTGAGGTAAATCCAACTTTTTCCTTATTTCAATAAATGAGTGATTTATGTAGCAATATGTTCCAATGACTTTTTCCAGTTAGGACAAATTTAGACTTCATGGTAGAATTTTAAAGTTTAGATCATAGTTATAACTTATATTTTGTACATTTTCAAAAAAAGTTTTTAAATTACAAATTCTGTGTTTTCCTAGAAATACACAAAGAAAAGACTGAAAAGCAGGAGAAAACTGAAAGGAAAATACTAACTAAAGGTAATGGTTTAATTTCATGTTTATTCTTATTTTTATTTAGGATATATATTTTGTGTGCTCATATGGAAGAAAGGAAAATTTTCATGTCGAGTGTTCCCTTGTTTTAACATTTTTGATAGTGTTTAAATGAATACCTTTACTTCTCGGTTAATTTCAGGTATAAATACATAAGTAATATTTAATTGTTGGAATCAAAGTAACTTCAAAACATGTGACAATGTTTAAATTATTTACAACTGGTTTTTCCTTCTAAGATAGTACTATAAATATAATTATTGACTTACTAGTAAATACTTTTTCTTCTTTGAATATGTTACTGTAATAAGTCAAAGTTCATTTTTTTAACCTTGAATTTTTTATGCCATGCAGTACCTTTAAAGTCGTTGGCACAGAAATGCAGTCATTATATTGCCTTGCTGCACACTGCGATTGCCCCGCAGTGTTCGTATACAGCCTCAAGGGGTACATGGACAGTGACAACATGATGATTAATATCCCTTTCAACTCAACTGAATCCAGGAACTGCAATCTTGCATTAGAGGCATGTTAATAATGGCCAGCATTGTCTTGCTCATTTTACAAGCATCTCTTTTCTAGGAATGGCCCTTGTAGTCATAAAACTTTAAAGAAATGTATAGGAAACAAAAGCTTTCAAAGGGATGTATTTCTAAATATGCTCAGGATTCCCCAGTGATCAGCCTCGCATGCTTTTTAAGTGAGTCAGGGCAAAAATTAAAATCTCATAATTCCATATCACACAAATATGTGCTCTGGACAGAAAAGGAAATAATCTTTTTCTGGATAGAAATAGAATCTTGTCTAATATTTATTATGTCAAAACTCGCTAATGTAGGGCACCTGGGTGGCTCAGATGGATAAGCGTCTGCCTTCAGCTCAGGTCATGATCCCAGGGTCCTGGGATCGAGTCCTGCATCAGGCTCCCTGCTCAGTACAGAGCCTGCTTCTCCCTCTCCCCCTGCCATTCCCTCTGCTTGTGCTCTTCTGTCTATCTCTCTGTGAAATAAATAAATAAAATCTTAAAAAAAAAAAACCCGCTAGTGTAAAATTACCTGCAGTGAAGACCAAAGTTGCAAATAGTACAGTTTCAAATAATAGAAGTTCTACTTAACCCTAAATTATACCAATATGTGAATCTATATTAAAATGCCATTTTTAATATACTTTATGTACTTCCTTTTTGTGAAGAGCTTAAATCATTCTGCAGCTATAATGTCTTTAATCCTAATGTTTGAATTCAATCCAGATTGATCAGCCAATCCTTATACAATCAAGGACATTGAAGCTTACTCAATTGAAACCTATTTATATTTGTACTTAGGGAACTAATGTCTTCTTACTGTTCCCCTTCCTTTTTTGATCCCTAATTCCTTTGGTCAGGGAAATTGGACACAGCTCTTGAGTATGGATTAACTAAGCTAGCCCTGACTGAACTGGCTATGTGTTTCAATCTGCTGGAGGTTAAACAGAGACTCAACTGGTTCCACATGACTGGAGTCTCTGCTGTTTTATCTTGCAGACTGTACTATTAATTTAATAGCAGTGCTGCTGGAGTGGATGTGGTGATGCAGATGGCACCATTTACATTTTGGACCTGGCTCTATTAGAATCCTGCTGTTAAAGACTTTGAGCAGCGGGCTGTAGAGTGGGCTTATTAAACTAGTGAGTCTTGCATAATTAAAACAGTGAATTTGGCTGCAGTTTAAAATAAATTTCTCAAAGCCTGGGTTAGAGATTAGTACCTGAATAGATTCCCCGAATAGACCAAATATATTTTGGAAAGTGAATATTTCTCAAGAAAGAGAAAATGGAACTTCAACTGTTGAAGACTTAAATGGGCTTTCGAGGTAGTTTCTTCTTTCTGTATTTTTTCTGTGTCAGTATGAATGGAAGAGTCCATTTTACTACTTGGTTTCCTCATCCAGGTAGAATAATGCCTGCTTTTTATTTCCAGGTAGTTCAGTGAAAATAAATGTGGTTTTATAGCTATTCACATATGTAGATAAATATGTTTTCTATATGCCACATTTCGTATCAGTTATGGTTATATATGCTAGGTAGTTAGGAATTTACTTTTTTATCAAAATATCTGAACTCTTATAAGAAAAGACACAATATATCCAAGGTACTAATAGCCTGTGATGGTTATAGACATGCCAGCAAATATCTGAGTCTAAAACGCTGGTAAAAAAAATAAAAATAAGGAAAAAATAAAAAGCTGGTGAGTACTGGTGAAGCTGGGGGAGATAAAAATGTTGCTAGTGATAGAAGCTAGATCACACCCCATTGTCTCTCTTTGTCTTTCTCTCTTTTTTCCTCCTGTAAGGGATTTATATGGTATTCAGAAAGATTTTAGGAGTGTGAAAAGCCCTGGAACTCTGCATGTAGATGATTTACTCATCAGATGGAATATAGAAAACCATAGCATATGTAGTCCCAGAGAACATACATTTCCAAAATCATGCTGTATAAATATGTTATCTAATTCATTTTTAAAGTGTCAGTGAATTGGTTTCAATCCCCACTTCTTTTCATAACTTTTATAATTATCCACCTTATTGAGATGATTTTAATTCATGAAGCCAAGGTAACTTTTGTTCCTATTTTTTCCCTGTTTAATTTGTCAGATGTTTTTCTTAGGGAAAATGCACCAGTTTCATGGAACTGAGGAGCAAACCCTTTAACTCTTTTTTTTTTTTTTAAAGATTTTATTGATTCATCTGAGAGAGAGAGAGAGAGAGAGCCCAAGAGGGGGTAGGGTCAGAGGGAGAAGCAGACTCCCTGCCGATCAGGGAGCCCGATGCGGGACTCGATCCCAGCACTCCAGGATCATGACCTGAGCCGAAGGCAGTCGCCCAACCAACTGAGCCATCCAGACGCCCAAACCCTTTAATTCTTAACCTGGCAATAAGTACTTATCTTGATTTTAAGGCATAGCTCTGACATGTTAGTTAATGTTTACATTTTAATTAACCTTGGGTTTTTTTTCCTACTTAAAAGAAGTTGTAATTTATTTTATAAATATGATCACAGTAATGTCTGTACTTGTGACCTTATATTGAATTAATATAGTAATTCAGTGGACTATTCCATTTGTTTAAAAGAAATTTACAACCACATTTTAACTTTTCTTGGATTACCAAAGATGCTGTTCACCAAATTTTTGCTAATATAAATGGCCTTGATGGGCAGGTGGAATTCCATCATGCCAGAGGAGTTGTAGGCACTGAGTATTTTGCTGTGGCAGAAGTTAGCTTGAAGAATGCTGATTCCATTCCAAGGGGATGGCTTCTAATGGAAGATTTTATAGGTCAAAATGATCTTGCAGAATACACTCATATTTAAAGCCAAACATTTTAGAATATATTTCTGTCTAACCTCTAAGAACTAATTTCCAGATGGAGATGAATAAGGCAGTCTAGAGACCACAGCCCATGAGTAACTCAGGTGAAAGGATGATCATTGTGGAATGCAGAGCCACATGACAAATGACAAGAAATATTGGTCAGTCTCCTCTGGTAGTCCACAGTTTGGATATCCTTCATAGGTACAAATAACTATGTACACATAGGCCTTAAAAAAAAGATATACATTCATTGTAGGGAATTATAGAAACTAGTGCTATTTGTCATAAATTAAAGGTCCAAGTCATGATTGTTAAAGACCATTTCCCTGGCTCATGGTAAACACTCAGACATGTTTATTCAATAAGTAGCTAGGAGCATAGTATATGATTGTGACAAAAAAGGATGTCACCATTATTTTCTCCTACTTTTAGAAATGTCTTGAATTAACTTGAATTAATCTGAGTCAGAATCCAAATTTAGGAACTACTGCCTATGTAAACTTGGACAAGTTAATTCACTTTTGTTGCCTCTACTTTCTCATATGTAATATGGGTATGATACAGTTGTGAAGATTAAGTGATTATGAAATGCATATATGAAATTATTCGAAGAATTCTTGGCAAATTTAAATTTCAACAGTAACTATCAGTCAATTAACTAGTCCTCTTAATCACTACTGATTAGGTCAGTGACAATCCCTTGCAGATTTCTTATCGGCATTATTTCTCATCCTATATTTGGGACCACTTGATACCCATCTGATCATAGACTGAAGGAATTTAAGATCTGTCAACCCAAGATTCTGTAACACAACACTAAACTAACTTTATTGCCACTTCACCCCTGTATTTCTGCTTCCTTCCTAAAAAATCTTATACAAGCATTTATCTAATAAGAAACAAATACTGTACTTAATCTAGGCTTTCTAATGTTTTACTTAACCTTCATGGAAGAATCCAACATGGTAGCTACAAACCCACTTAAAACTAAGAATACTGAGGTTTATCTGAACTTAATGATTTTTCTCAATGTCTCATGTGTTTATTAAGTTGTAGAGCCAAATGTTAATCTCAGATTTCTCTAACTTAAGAACACGTGGCTTTCCCACTATCCCCGCCTTCCCATTTTCTTTCTTCTTTTTGGCTCCATTGTGTCTAAGGGTCTGTACTAGAATTTTCTCACAGCTAGACAATCTTGAATTTTTCTCTGAAGCCCCACGGTTGGAACCTTGTAATCTGCTAATCAACTTCACTGATCTGCTTGTACTTCCACAGAGCCTGAACTTGTCTTGCTTGATGGCCTCCCTGCATAGCAGGCATCATGTACTTAATAAACTGGATCCACCTCTAAGTCTCTTCACCATTACTGCTACACTTAACAAAATGAGAAATGAGACCTGACAGTACTTATTCTTTTGGTAGAAATGCCAAATGGGTGTGTTAGTTTCCTGTGGCTGCTGTAACAAATTGCCAAAAGTGGGGTGTCTTGAAACAATAGAAATTTATTATCTTATAGTTCTAGAGGCCAGAAATCTAAAATCAGTTTCACTGGGTCCAAATCAGGTTGTCATCAGAGCCAAACTACCTCAGGGACTCTAGGAGAGAATCTGTTCCTTGCCTCTTTTAGCTTCCGGGGCTGCTATACCTGGTTTGTGGTTGCATCACTCCAATCTCTGCCACTGTGGTCACAGTGCCTTCTCTTCCGTCGTCAAATCTTCCTCAGACTCCCTATTGCAAGGATATAGGGGGTTGCATTTAGGGCTCACCTAGATAATCTAGGATAATCTCCCTATCTCAAGATCCTTGATTTAATCACATTGCTAAATCCTTTTTTGCCATGTATGGTAACATTCACAGTTCCAGGGATTAAGACATAGATGCATTTTTTGGGGTCATTATTTAAACCACCCCACCGAGCTACACTTTAACAAGAGTACACACCAGTCAGATACTAGAAAGGACAGAGATAGCGAAGTACAAAATATAAGTATTTAAAGAGAGGAATCATAGGATGGCAAAATTGACCAAATTTACTATAGCAACACTGTCATAAGAGTTTTTATAAAACTTTAGCCATCAGCATAGCAAAAGTAAAGTGTAAAATTATTATTAGGGAATTCAAGTTTGGAGGAAGTATTCAGGTTTCTTTCCATTATTTTTGGTTTATTTTAGTAAGCCAGATATTTGTTCATTTGTTTCTTTTTGTTTTTTTCCTGATGAGGATATGTGAAGAGTTTAGTCATATTAGAAGTAGGATGACATTCATGTGTGGCCACGACAGTGCCATAATTTCCTTAAGATATTTTAATATAAACTCATTAAAAATTCATACTCAGTGTGCATGTACCTTAAATCAAAGACTTGAGAATGGCCTGAATACCTCAAGTATTTTTATATTGGATAATCTCTTCACATTTCATTTAAAACATTGATTAATTTAGTAGCCCAAGTGGTTAATTAATTTTGATATTTGAAAAGACTGAAGAAGTAGAGCGTGAAAAGTCTCTGGACCCTCCTACACAACTGTCATCTGACTTAACACAGATAACTAACAGACTTCTTTCACTCAGTGTATTTGAAGCCCGTGTGAAGTTCCACTGCACAGAATGTCTTCATCCCTCTGTATTATTGGTCACAGTAGTAGATATCCTACCCGCCCAGGCTATTCAAGCTGCAGAAGGAGGGGTCCTATTTGCCAGGGGTGGTATGGACTTGATGGACTTTAGAGTCATCTGGATAGTTTAAAAAAAAAAAATATATATATATATATATATATAGCCATTGCAGACTCCATTCTGGGACCATTAATGTTTTTGGGGAGGTGAGGCCAGGGTTTTAGTCAAACTCTTCTAATGATTCAAATGATTAGCCAGGGTTAGAATCGCTGTCAGTTAAACTCACGGTACAGTTCACAGCAGTTTCCAGTGACCAGGCTGTATTGTAAAATACTGTACATGTGGATGTCTTTGGGTGGGTCCTGCACCTACTGTTTACCATAGTCTTCACCACTCTTATCACTCCTGTGGTGGACATTTAATATGACTCATTTCAGAAGATATTTGAGTGACAGTCCTGCCATAAAAATCTTGGACTCTTTCGGCACAACAAGCGGTCCTGTTCCGTCCCTTGTCATACTTCCTCTTTACCATAATTTTCCTATTCTCACCTCTTCCACTGCTATCTCCTCCACAATCATTTCTCAGTTAGATTAAGACAGTCCTTCCTTCCTCCATCCCTCCTTCCCTCCCTCTCCCATCCTTCCTTCCTCCCTTCCTTCTTTCTTTTCATTAAGTAGGATCCATGCCCAGCATGGAGGCCAAATGGGACCTGAACTCATGACCCTGAGATCTGGACCTGAACTGAGATCAAGCACCAGCTGCTCAATTGACTGAGCCACCCAGGCGCTCTTAAGACAGTCATTTCTTAGCTGATTTCTCTGAATTACCCCTTAAGTTTGTGCTGATCATGACACTCACAGGCTTCAATCCAACTGTTGTCATCACAGTGCCTTAGAGATAAAAGCCTTATTTTCTACCATAGCGTAGAAGACTCTCCTCATATGATCAGTAATAGCCATAGAAATGTCCAGCTTTGTGTGCTTTTCCACATAACTTCCCTACTCTGAACCTCCTCCTCAACCCCCTCAATTCTCAACTTGGCGCCTGCTGCCCCCACCAGGACAGCACAGACCTACCCACAGTGCCTGTGCCTTAGGCAGCTGCACTGTTGAAGAGTCCCTAAACAGGCTCCAGTGCCATCTCACAGCTCTGTGCTTCTGTATGCACCCTTCTCTTCAGCCAGCAGGCCCTTCTTGTGGAGTCACTGGGCACGTCTCCTGTTCATTTCTTTGACTCTCAGATGGACCGTCACAGCAGGAACTATGTGTGTCTTCATGTATGTTCTAGGTCATTTTTTGTCATTTCCTCTTGTGATTCTGTGTTTTCTTATTTATAAACAAAGAGATGCGAGCCCAATGGTCTTTCAGATTCCTACCAGCTCTGAATTTGTGTGCTTATATCAAATTAAAAATGTCTCTAACGTCTAGCAAAGTACCCAACACATGAAACACATTCAATAAACATTGAAATAATGAATGAACTAACTAATGAAGCATTTATGTCCCTATTTTGTTAATCTCTACTGGACTCCTATTGACAATTTTTTCCTTGCACATTTCTATGTTTATTTTCAAATATATATAATTATTCAGCTTTAATTGGGCTATTGTAATGTCAAATTTATTCGGTCAGCAACAATTGAAGAATTTGATAGTAAGCTCCATATTAAAACAATGACAATCTGTAACATGTAATTAGGAAACACAATAAAATTTATAACATAATAATATAGATTAAAGTAATCCAGATTAATTTGGACAATTTTGGAAATGCAAAAAAGAAAGAAAAACAACCACAGTCAATTATCCAAAGATAAACACTAATATATTTTGTATTTTCTTCCATTTTTTTCTTTCATTTAGTTTTATTTATTGCATATTGCCTTGGGGTTTTTTGCAATTGCAAATTTTATTGTTATTTTTCAGATAATATTTGGGCTTTTATTTAACTATTAAACATGTCAATTTACTCCTAGAATAAACAAGAAGAGACTGGAACCTGGTTGGTAAATGTATAACTAGATGGGAGAACTTTATCCAAGATGGCTCCTAGACAAAAGGAGTTTTTTTGGGCGTTCAAAACAATAGGTATTTGCTACATCAACCTGAATTGCTTAGTGTTCAGGCGAAGAACTGACCTTAGGAGTGGGGAAGAAGTTCACATGGCAGAAGTGTATGCTGATTAATGGCATGTGGTCAACATCAAAGTGGACCAGTCAGTGGAAACGGGGTTATCCTCACAGGCAGCTATTGTAGATGGAAAAAACTGGTCATAGCCATTAGGCAACAATACACATTAAGTTATTCACAGTACTTAATTTGTGCCAAACACCATACGGGGCACTAAAAATTCAATAATGAATAAGACCTAGTCCAATGAGAGATCTAAAACAGCAAACACACAATTATACCATCATGTGAGTACTCCACAAACAGAGATCCTGGAGGAGACAACTGGCTGCCTCAGTTGCTGAGTAGGTCTAACTGCAGTTTTCTGGTAAAGCCTTAGAGGAATGGATGGCTTAAGATTTAGATGAACACTCTGGAACCTAAAATGGAAGACATAAGACCTAGGTCAAGGGTCAGTCTTCAAGGAACCAGGTGAGAACTTGGTTAGAAGAGCACAAGAGAACCTGAATGATTAGTATTGGTACTCGTTTCCTAGGGCTCCGGTAGCAAAGTATCAAAAACTGATTGGCTTAAAATAACAGAAATTTATTGTTTCAGAGTTACAGAGGTTGATTAAATTTATTTGCTACCATCAATTGAAAAATATAGTGCTTATATATTGTCTCCAACATCAAGATTTCAGCAGGATCGATTACCTCAAAAAGCTGTAAAGGAGAATCTATTCCATGCTTCTCCTACCTCCCGGTGGTTGGCTGGCAATCTTTGACTTGTAGATGAACCACTCCAATCTCTGCCTTCAGAGATGTTCTCCTTGCATCTCTGTTTCTTCCCTCTGTGCATATCAGTGTCTGTGTACAAATTTCCCCTTGTCATAAGGACTCCAGTCATATTGAATTAAAGACCACTGTAATGACTTCATTTTAACCTGATTACATCTCAAAGGCTATTTCCAACTAAGGTCACATTCTGAGGTACTGGATTAGGACTTCAACACATCTTTTGAGACTATGCAATTCAATGCATAACAGTCTCGCATGAGTCAGAAGAAGATTTTTTTAAAAGGGTAATTTAGAATAATAATCCTGATTGACTGGTTTAGGGTTGTTTCTGGGAAACCATTATAGGACTGGAATCATAGGCTGGCAAAGGATTTTGCTGAAGATGATGATCAAAAGCCAAAGAGGACAGGACCTTAAAATGTATCTAAAGATCCTGGAGCCCCTTATAAAGATGCTCTCAGAGACTACAAACTGATTTAGTCCGTCTGTATTGTATAAACTTTTACTTTTGCCCTCTCTGCACCATACTTAATTGACCCTTTAAAGTACCACATATATTTCCTTTGTCTCTCTGGCAGCTGTGAAAGATAAACCTGGAAAGTGGGAGGCAAGAAGGCTCCTCACAAAGCTGTATGTCACCTCCATAGTGATTGCTTACTTTGGAGGAGTTGATTACAGTTCTGACGGTAGCCACGGAGCCCCGTTTGAAGGGGACATTACCCACACAATTCAATCAGATTTGAGAGTAAAAATAATATTTTGGAACTTAAATATGTACTTTGCGATCTGGAGGATATATCAGATGAGCTTTATATCTTTGGGTAATTGGCCTAATCTGCATTTTAATACATAAACAAATGTAATTTTATTGTGAAAAAGAAGTGTGTATATTATTGCAGGGTGGACTGTGGATAACATGCTTGGAGACTCCAGCCAGCACACTTTGGCTCATAAGAACAAGTTTCTAGGCTGCACAGATCTGCCTGGACAAGGTAGCATAGTTTTGGAGGAAGAGTACTAGTTTGGAAATCTGATCATGATATTCTTACTCTTCTCTGCTGTAGACTCTTTTGAGGCAGTGTTTTCTTATCCAGGGACAAAGAAGTTCAGGCTAATGGATCTCTTAGGTTCTTATCAGCTCTAAAATTGTGTGCTTATTTTAAATTAAAAAATGATAAAATAATCCTTTAGGAAGAATGAGTAACATAATCTTTGACAGTCTCTCTACTCAAGAGTGCTTTCCTATTGAGTTCATCATTATCGCTTAGAATGTGTAGGTCATCTTGCCTTAGCACAGAATGGAAATTCTATAGATTAGTTACAAAAATAAATAAATAAAAACATACAGAGACATGCATACTGACCAAGAGACAGATTTTTTTAAAAGATTTTATTTATTTTTTTTACAGAGAGAGATACAACGAAAGAGAGAACACAAGCAGGGGGAGTGGGAGAGGGAGAAGGAGGCTCCCCGCTGAGCAGGGAGCCCGATGCAGGACTTGATTCCAGGATCCTGGGATCATGACCTGAGCCAAAGGCAGACATTTAACGACTGAGCCACCCAGGTGCCCCACGACATCTGACATTTTGTTTAGTGTTGGCTAAAGCCTCTTCAAATTAATACTGAATAAATTTTGATGCCAAACTTTTGATTTTTTCCAACTAAGAACAGAGAGATAAGCAAAGAGCTCAACCAACCTGGCCCTGAATGCCTACTGCTTGGCCCCTAGGGAAGGTTTGCCTGATAAGAACCTCAGGGTCAGGTGCACTATGAGCTCTGGTACATTCAGAAAAGGACACAGGGCCTGTTTGGCAGGTTGCCAGGGCCAAGCTCTGTAAAAGCACAGAGCACAGCTTGCAGAGTGCTGGAGAGGGACCACATGGGATGGGCAAGAGACTGCAGCAGAGTTAAGTTGAGCCGAATGTTCTGGTCAGGGAAAGGTCAGAGTCTGGGCAAGTGCAGGAACAGCAGGGCCATGCCAACTCCGATGCCAAACATCAGGGCCAGTCCAACTGGTGGATTCCATTTGTTTTTAATTATCAGTATACCGAAGGGACTTTTGTTTCTTGTAAATAAGGATGACAAACAAATTAAGCTCCAGCAGGTGCAACAAGCTTATTTTGTCCTGAGCTAAAAGCGTCCTAGCTAAGATGTAACTTGCCAAACAGAGCTGATGACAAGGAAAGTACTTTTTTCTTCTAGCATATGAGAACTGGTTGTAGTTTCTATGCAAAGAGGAGGTGCACTAGCAAATGAAGTTGTTGTGGCAAATTCTTTATTTTTTTTTATTTTAACGTGATTATTAAGGCAGTTACTGATGGTTGCATTGTTTTGATAAATGAAATTTTAAAACTTCGTGTCTGAGCTCCGTCTTGCCAAAGTTTGAAGTTTTCATCCAAGAAGCATTAGTGGCTGTCTGCCATTTTGAACGGCTCCCTAGAGCACATGGGTCCAGCTGTTCCACTGAGCAATGTTATGGCACCATTTCTGTGGGGGATAATGAAATTCCAGCATACAGGATTGTGTCTGTAAATCAAAACTTAGACTGTGAGGAACCAGATTTTCCCCCAGGGTAACAGGAATGAGGCATTAATATGCTAATTTGAGTTTGAATTCAGCCCCCTTGCTCTTTTGATTTTGTATTAATTCCTCCATTTATGCCTGTGCACACGTCAGCCAGAAAATCCTTTAGTGGAATGGACAACCAGCTGTCTGAGGTGGGTGAGGTCTGGTCCCTCACAGAAGCAGAGACACAGATTAGGTGTTCTCCTGGGGATCCTGCCAATCAGGTTCCAAAAGCACAGCTTATCTCATGCAAACTTGGTTCCCCCTAGAGAACTTTTAAAAGAGGCTTTGTTTTTGCCAAGATTCTCCTTTGGTTTTTAGCTTAATTAATAGTGATCCAAAAGAACCAAAATAAGCTACTGGTGGTCATGTGTGAATGCTGATGTCCTCTGTTTATTTTGTGAGATATTTATATTGAGCTTAGTAACTCAGAAGCACCTAAAAGGACTATTAAACATAAGGAAAAAATGATGCCTAGATGTTCTAAGGTGTATTTTTTTCTTTTGTTTCTCAGTGGGTTTTGATTATTTAAGAAATTTTGATAAGTTGTAAAATTTTTGATGGCCAGAAGCAAGCAGTGCTTATAATATCTACACCATATCGTTAATAAATAGAATTGTATTAGAAGATGAAAGTAGTTTTTCTTATAATATTTTAAAATTTGGCTCCCTCAAAGAAAAATCTATTAAAACTCCACTATGGGGCAGACATCATGTGATGAGCCAGGGATAAACAATAAAATAACATGGTGTAGTCTTTAAAGAGATTTCACCTACTAGGGAGTCAGATATAGGAACAATGGCAGTATTATTATTTAATTGTTGAAATGGAATTATGCACATGGTCCTGTTGGTGTATGAAATAAGTAGAGATCAAAGAACATTTCACAGTGGAGGAGGCAAGTGAGTCAGGACTGAAAGGGCGCATTGACAAGGGGAAGTGTGGGAGTAGAAATTCTAGGTGGAAGGCACAGGCAAGGAGAGAGAAGGGTACGTGGTATGCGTGCGGAGCTACAATCATTTTGCTATAACTGCAATGTAAAGTTCAAGGGGAAATTCATGGAGATAAGATTGCATTGATGAGCAAATACCAAATCATTAAAGCAACAAAATATTTTTAGATTTCATATAGCACCTACTATGTAATAGATACCATGCTAGGCCATGAGGGCGATCCTAATGTATGTAACAGGTCAATAGTATAATAGGATTTTCCTGTTAGAAAGGTTACTCTGAGAGAGAAAAATCTCAATCTAAAGGTTCAAGAGAATAGTTAGACTAGTATTATAACAATATTTGCAGTAAGAATATAGCAAGAAGGGCATTCTACTGCAAATTTTAAAATGGTCTCTTTCCCTTTTACCTTCCCATTCCCTTACTAGATTAATTCTTCTCACCTTTCACATCTTTAAATGTCACTTCTACCAAGGGACATTCCCTAAATACACAGACTAGTGTAGGTCTCTGAATGCTACCTGATTATTTCCTTCATGGCAATTATACCAAGTGCCATTAACTACTTTTGCAGTTGTTTGTCTAACTTCCATTACTCCTCAGCTTGTTGACATCACAATGACAGGGATAGAGTCCGTCTTGCCTAGCAATCTTTAGCACATAGGTGCTTTCTTTGTTTTTGTGTAAATAAATGACAGGTGAAGAATGTAATATTGGATAAAAAAAAAAAGATGTGTAAGAAGAACATTGACAGGTAGATTGAAAGAGGTTGGCAAATGAACAAAAGTGGAAAATGAGAGATGAATCCTGGATGACTCCCTTGTTTCTAGTCTGACAACTGGACATGCTATTAATAAGAGTTATGACTAAATTGTGGAGAAAGATTTTTACTTAAATTTGAGCCCTACTGCATTAATTAATTGAATCACAGCTCATAGTAAATTAAATTTAGTTTTCTTTAAAAGGATTTGGTGTCGTTCTAGTCTCATGCCAGTATATTTTTCAAAATTTTTAGTGTGAATGTTTCTGTAGAAGAGTAACACGGACAATTTATGTTGATTATACTTCGCATAGATTCAGAAAATTATTTCTCTGTATTTCTGTCTTTATATTTTGATGTTTCTCCAGGGTTGAGCTGGGCTTCTTTGGCATATAGCATGATACATTTTTAAAGTTTTCTACTACATGGTATTGAAGTTAAAGGTTTGGAGAAGCTGAGGTCTATTCTTACCTTTGCAATCAGACCTGGTTTTGGTACAAGTTCGTGCTTGGATATGAAATGAAAGTAGAAATAAAAAATTTATAGTTACCTTAATATTTAAACATCTAAATATGTAAAACCTCATTCCAGTTAAAAAATTTTTTCAAAAGCAGCAGATAACATTTTGACATCAAAAATTGCCATGCAAACATTTCATTATTTATTCCCTTTATTTAAGTGAAAAAGTATTGTCTGTTTCTTTCCAGTTGCACACCGAGAAAAAGAAAAAGTAAAAGAAAAAGAAAAATCTGCAAAGAAAGGTATGGAGTTATTCTTACTCTGTTCTTACACATTGGCCCCTCCCCCTTTTGAACTCTTCTTTTTTACATCGGATTTTTAAAAATTATATTGTGATATTTTCCTTAGAATTGAATCTATAAAGAGTAATTCCTAGGTTGAGACTCAAACTCTGTTACCAATTTACTCTCTAGAAATGTATCTTTTTTTCTCCTGGCAGTTGTGAGACTGCCTTAGCCAACAATGAGGATATTATTTCACAAAATATTTGTCCATTTGATAGGTAAGAAAGTATACTTCCTTACTTTAACTTGCATTCTTTGATTACCTATAGGACTGGAATTTTTTAAAAAATTTAATTTGTATGTATTTGTTTAGAATCTGCAATGCAGACTCCTTGTTTAACAAATACAGAGACATTGTGAAAAGCTTCCTTCTGCCTGTTCTCAGCCTTCCAGATCCCATTCCATCCTACCCACACATACACACAATAAACCACTTTTATGAGTTTTACGTGCATCTTTCAAAGCCTCAATATGCATTCATAAGATAATATAGATTACTGTTTCTCCCTGTTTTTTTTTACGCAAAATTTAATGTGTCCTATATTCTGGCTTTTGTAATTTAATAATATACTTTAGAGATCTTTCTGTATCAGTAAGTGGATATTTTCCTAATTCTTTTTAAAAAAAAGCTTCATGGTATTTAAATGGAGATATTTTCTTCCATGATATATTTAAACTGCTTATTATTTGTAGATTGAAGTTTTTAAATATGAATTTTAGCGAAGTCTATTTCTTATTTAAGTGTTCACATTCATTACCCATTTCTCCTGATAATATTTGTGCATGTCATTTGGGTATATTTTCCTGGTCTGTCACTTTTTCAGATATTTTTCTCAGGTTTTGTATTTAAAGTTAGGGTTTCTGTCTGCGGGAATAGACAGAAAAATATATGGTGGTTTGGGAAACTACCAAACCACACACAGTTTAATACATTTGAACAGTGGCTAACCTGCACATGCTTCTGTATGTCTCAGGGTTCCTTTACTTAATAGAAGTTAGTGAAATAAATTCATATTGATTTATTAATTTATTACATAATGATGAAAAGGTATAATGTTTCAGATATCGTGTCAAATCCTATTCAATTAAGAAGCTACACTCGATCAGTAATCATTTGTGATTATGTTATACTTTACTGGTTGTTCTCTACCAAAGATGCTATTTCTTAGGGATTGATTATTTAGAAAAACCTTCATTAGAGTGAAGGACATTTGGTAAAGCAGGGATGAGAAATCCTAAGCATTTTTTTAATGCATAAGATAGTCCCTTATAGTAAGATATTATTTCCCCAAATGTCAATTATGTCCTTGTTGTGAAACACTGTTATGAATCAAAGCTCTAATTCTGATTTAAATATTTATCTTAATTAATCATAAAGAGATGCTTCTTCCTGATAAAATAACATCTTTTGATGTTATCAAATAATTTGATGTTATCAAATTATTATAAATTTGCTCTCTCAGTTCGTCTTTCCTGAAAACTTTATCTATTTAGAATAATAACTTTAAAAAGGAGAGTGAGACTAGCTTTCAAAATGCTTTCTAAATCTTAATGCCAAGTATTTTAAATTGGATTTTAAACAGTTATTATTACATTAGTACCTTTTTATTTCTAAATCAGGCTTATTAATGTCATCCATCTTCAAAATAGTTCATGATTTTGATGGTTATAAAAATTGAGGTAAAGAGAAAGCTTGGTCTTGAAATCTACTTAAAAGTATGTACTAATATAAAATTTTCTGTTTAAGCAACTCACAAGGAAAAAAGTGAGAAAAAAGAAAAACCAGAAACAAAGACAATGGCAAAAGGTAACTTTTCCGTTTATTCTTTCCTTCCTTCCCTTCTTCCTTCCTTCTTTCTTTCTTTCTTTCTTTCTTTCTTTCTTTCTTTCTTTCTTTCTTTCTTTCTTTCTTTCTTTTTCTTTCTTTTTCATACCCATCATGGACTCCAACACAGGGTTTGAACTTATAATGCTGAGATCAAGACCTGAACTGAGATTGAGTTGGACACTTTACCCAATGAGCCACCCAGGCGCCACCCCCTTTATTATTTCTATAACTGAATTATTTTTATTGAAAAGATTATATTTTGGGTGTCAGAGAACTGGATGATTATAAGCATTCAGCATTTCCTTTACATAAAAATTAATTTGGTCTTACATTTAAAATTTAATATTTTAAAGAACAATAAAACTAAATATTTAAAATAATAGAGCCTCTGAACATGTGAGAAGAAGTTGAAAGGCTTTTCCACATGTGGTGGGAAGAATTTGGAACCCCAAGACCTTTACCACTTGCTGTCATCCCCATAGGTATATTATATTACATGGCAAAGAGCACTTTGTAGTATTTAAGGTTGATCTAAAATACAGAGATTATCCTGGATTATTCAAGTAGGCTCAATGTAATCTCATGAATCTTTAAAGCATAGATATGTGACACAAGAGAAAGAAAGATTTGAAGTGTGAGAAGGATTTGCCCCCCATTGCTGGCTTGAAAATAGAGGGGAGCATGTGGACAACGTAAAAAGAATTTTGTCAGCAGGTTGAATAAATTGACTCTTCCCCAGAGCTTCCAGTAAAAAATGCAGCTCTGTTGGCAATTTGATTTTAGCCCTGTGAACCTGTGAACCTTAAGCAGAAAACTTAGTTGAGCCACATTGTGCCAAGACTTTTGAACTTTGGAAATCGGGAGATATTAAATGGATATTGTGTTAAGCAGCTAAGTTTGTAGTAATTTGCTACTGTAGAGATAGGAAAGTAGCACAACATAGTTGGTTTACAGCTTTTGACCAGTAGTACACTACGAGTTAATTTTAGAAGATTCAAATTCGGATTTATTTTCTTCAAGAAGAAAGGATAATGCATATATCTTGATTGATATTTTAAGCCATTGAAGACCAAAAGTATCTTAATAATATACCCCCCCAAAAAACAATTAGAATATCAATGTAATGTTATGTATTTTGGAGGATTCCAAAAATACTAAATTAAAAATTTCATATTCTCAATTTATTTGCCAATTGTTTGATGTTAAAATATGGATTCTGATAGTTCAATCTTATGTCCTGAATTTAAATTTCCTCTTCCTATTTTAAAATATAGGTTTTATGTGACCAGTACATTTTAGAAATCTCAATTGAGTGTTTTCAAGGGACTAATTCAAATAAACATTGGAATCTACTTTCAAAATTCAATGTGTTTACCTACACAATGCAAAATAATTAAATATTTGAGGCAGATATATTTTTACTAAATTTTTCATGAGATAACCAAATATCATTTTATTAAGATAGATGGATTATAAACTAAGATTGTTTCCTGGAAGGTAGCATGAATTTAGTCTTAAGATGAAATTTATAATTAAATATATATTATTATATTCTATTTGGTTCTCTTCTTTTGGACAGATTTGAAGGAAAATAAATTCATATATATATGAAATCTTACAGCTGGTAGGGATGTTAGAGACCATCTTACCTAATTTCCTAACTAAACAAATGAAGAAACTGACCTTTAGGGAGAAAAAACAATTTTCGCAGATTATATAACTAGTATGCAATTAAACTAAGACAAAACCCCAAGTGAACTGAGTAAAAGTCTAGTATTCTTTCCAAAGATAAATAAAGGTCTTCAAGCATCAATTATTCCTTCAAAAATATCTATTTAATACGGTACTAGTTATTTATTGCTATGAAAAAATTACCACAAATTTAGAAACTTAGGTCAACACACATTAATTATGTCAGCTTTTGTGGGTCAAAACTCTGGGCATGGCTTAGCTTGGTCCTCGGCTTCACGATGTCTCACAAGACTGTAATCAATGTATTAACAAAGCTACAGTCCCATCTGAAGGATCAACTGGGGAAGGACAATTTCCAAGTTCATTACATGATTGTTGGCAAGATTCAGTTCTTCAAAACCTGTTGAATCAGGGCCTCCATGCTTTCTGACTGTTGGCTGGAAGCCATTCTCAGTTCCTTGCCACATGAGTCTCACTAATATATAGCTGGCTTCATCAAACTTAACAAGAGAGAGAATCATCTAGTAAAACAGAGATAATCTTATGTAGAATAATCATGGAAGTCACATGTTATTGGTTAGCAGCAAATGCATTGGCCAGCCCATATTCAAGGGGAGAAGATGACATAAGCATATGAATACCAGAAAGTGGAGGTCACGGGCAGGCCATCTTGAGTCAGCCTGGCCTGCCACAAATCACAAATATTTTATTTACATACTTATATTCTTATCAGGAGATACATGTAGGCAACCTATATATGTATATACATATATGTATATACACACACCCAAATATGTATAGGCAAATATGTATATGTATAGGCAACCTATATATGTATATACATGTATGTATATACACATGTATATATACATACATGTATATACACACCCAAATATGTTTCCTTTTTATTTTATGTATGTATATATACATTATGTTAAGAACATAGGAAATACATAAGAAATTATCTTTGTGTAATGGGTAATTTGGGGGAAAACAGAATAAGATTGAAAAGGTATTCATTATAGTGTATGATAATTAAGTTAGAAACAAAGATAACCTATTGTATTTGAGAGGTATGACCAGAGTTAAAGTAAAATCTCCCTCTGAAGACTTTGATTGCCAGAGGCACTCCCGTGAAACACAGCACATTTTATAATCTGTTTCAAGCACAGCATTTCCAAGAGCAGCAACTCTCTGTTCCTCCCTGGTACATGTGTAGGACCTCATATTATTGTGAAAACTAGCCTATTCCTATAGTTCTTTAAAAATAACAAAGACAGGGAAGAAGTAGAAGAAGAGATGATGGCAAGAGAAGTAAGTGGAGTAAGCCAAGTCCAGGCCAGCCTGTCGAACTGTCTGGAAAATGATGATCTTCAGATATGTGTGTATTTGATGAAGTAGGGGCGGTTACTACTTATTGATCACTTTCAGAAGACTTTCTATTGTTCTCACTGGTTTCTGTATATGTATATCTCCCTCCATATGTCTTAAAGTACATTTTGAAATCATCCTCAGAGATTAATATGAATAATATTATGCAATTTACTGTAATGAGGAAATGGGTTAGTCATTTTGCTTCTACTGCTTCTACTTCTGCCTTATTAGTTGCACCATGTTTGGCAAATGGTTTTTCATTCCTAGATTTCTCATCTGTAAAATGAGTATAATATAGTAGTTCTTTCTATACATCAAACTCTAAGTTCTAGGAAAACTCTAATGAGCTCTAGGAATTCAGGATATGAGGATTTAATATTAGAAATTCCAATGTACTTCTTTTGCAGTGTACAAATTCTTTTGTTCACATTATTTTACTTATCCTCACAGCTTCCTTAAAGGAAAAAATAGCTCCAGTGGTAATTTTTTTTTTAATGAGGAAAACTGAGAAACAGAGAGATGAAGCAGTTGGCAGTTCTTTAATGAATGAGTTGAAATTTGTCATATCCTAACTCCAAAAGTGAATAGTATGTTAATATGTTTATTGGATAATGTGATTTCCCTACTTTGGCATTAGACATTTTGATTCTAGTACAGTCACTAATGGGCAAGGCTAATTCCCAAGTGAATTAAATATACTGATGTCTTTCTTTTAACTAGAACATCTTATTTTTTATTTGACAAAAATCATAAATTAAATATCCTCCTAAACAGAACTGGGTGATTGGAATACAGGCGTGACAATACATTTTGCTTTATCATTCCTTAGTGAGCTCCTCAATCCAAATGTCAGTTAAATTCTTAAAAAAAAAAAAAGGAAAAAAGAAACAACAACAGGAAAAGTATTTCGACATAAAATTTAAGAACACCTACCCATTTGATAAAAATGAATAGCAGTTCAATGTTGCTTTAGTTTCACGGTATTTACCCTGTTATATCCACATCATTGTTGAGTTCTTACCCATTTTAATGTGGGGTAAACTTACTTGTTTCAAATATGAAGCTCACTGACAAATGTCTAAAAGAGGTAAGGAAAATTTTGTTATTTTTATACTTAAAACCATTGATAAAAATGAGTTTGTTTTAGATGTGGCCTTGAAGAAGATTATCTTTGCTCATTTACAAATTATTATGGCATTAAAGGTAGATCTGAATTTCATATATTTTAATTCCATGGTGTGAAGTTATGGTTAAATCAAGAGCTACTTACAAGTGGGTAGGTGTCATTTAATGTAACAAAAATTACAATTTCACACACAAAAAAGTATAAGCAAGAAAAATTTGGCAAATTTTTCAAGTTTTGTCAAGTTCATTTTAAACACGTTTACATATGCAATCTGTTTATTGTACAGTGAAACATGTACTGTTCTCTCTTCTTGATCAAACGTGCTAATTCAGTAAACATTTATTTTGTGTTTTCCCTGAAAAAATCACTGTGCTAGACATGATGATGCCACAAAAATGAATAACATAGTTCCTATCCTCAAGTTGCTCTGTCTGGTAAGGAAGAGCGATGTGTGAACAATCATTTGTAATACAAGATATATAATGGGGAGAAGCAGATGTGCTTTAATAAAAATTGAGGCAAACTGAAGCTCAGGTGAAGGAAAGATTAATTCCAATGGCCGTGCCCTTTGTTCCATATGCACTGAGCGCAAAGAAATTTATATATGCGGAAAACACAGCAACCATAAAAAATGAAGCCTGGAGATGTTTGACATGTAGAAAATGCATGAGACATTCAAGAAAAAGAAAGTAGTCTAGTGGAGGAAGAAATTTTGGAAAGGTGCTATGAGAGGAGAGATAGGAGGAAACCAGCTCTGGGTGCCTGGGTGGCTCAGTGGTTAAGCGACTGCCTTTGGCTCAGATCATGATCCTGGAGTCCTGGGATCGAGTCCCACATTGGGCTCCCTGCTCGGCAGGGAGTCTTTTTCTCCCTCTGACCCTCTTCCCTCTCGTGCTCTCTATCTCTCATTCTCTCTCTCTCGAATAAATAAATACAATCTTTAAAAAAAAAAAGGATGAAACCCGATCTTGCAGGATTTTAAACGCCATCCTAACCTTTTTTATCCTGCTAATCTTCAGAGCTCCAGCAACTCGCTCTGAGCCCACGCCATGCTAAGCTCTCTGGAAGAGTTCGTTAGGTGAACATTGATGAATTGTGTGAGTCTGAGGTGTTGCTGGCATCTCAGGGGAACTTCCTCTGTAGCCAGAAATTAATAAATATTTGGTGTGAGGTTTTGGAATTATGTTGATTTAAAGTCATTTGCAGAGAGCTGATGGTTTCAGTCACAGAAATCTATGAATCTGCTGTAGGAAAGAGCACTAGCCAACAAAGGAAATTTAAAAATGGTTTAAAAGAAGTAGAAGAAAATCCCCAATTGAATATAGTTACAGAAGCCACAGAGACATTGGGAATTTGTGGAGTAATTGGATGAGTTTTGTATAAGAGTTTTATGTCTAAGCAACTTTGGAAAACAGTGCATAGAATAATCTCCCTTTTTGAAGATTTTCAATAGACTCTAGCTTTGAGAAATTTCATAGTGAAAAAAACTGATTTAACTTCGTTTCCAAATTTCTTTGATCATAGGAATATCCTTATACTTTTAACATAGTAGCATCATCTTCCTGCAAAGTTTCTGAGAAACAGTGCTTTGGGAAGTTTGGTTCATTCAATTAAATGCAGTACCACTGATGATTTTGGTTTTGTAAGCATCAGACATTATCATTTTCATTCTTCTCTTCGTGGGACCTCATAATTTCATCTTGCATTAGTCTCAAATTATTGCTTAACGTACTAAAGCAAAAAAACTTGATTATAATATTTTCATCAAATTTTTCAACATGAGTGACAATAAAGCCTATCCGTTACATTGACAAATGACGTGAGAGAGTCACATGGCAATAGACTTATCGTGGTGTCTATTGATTATGTGTGGTCCCATAGAATAAATCATGTCCAGTGTGTAGCATCTATATAAACAATTCCCCACAAATGTGTGCTGTATTATTATTGCTTTTTGTAAAATACTTGAAAAGTTTCACAAACTGATTAGTTCACATTTCTAGTTCCTTCCTCCCAAATGCATAGAATATCATATTAAGAATATGTGTGTGTAGAATATATATATGCATGTATGTTGTGATTAACATATTTTCTAATTTAAAGCCCTTTCTGTTCACTAGGATATATGTAAGGGTTTTAAAAGTGATTAGAATTATTATTTCAGACTTAAGATAAGCAGGAGGTAATATTGCATTTTCTGCTCTCTTTCCATCTCCTTTAAAGTCAAGTCGTTAGAGCCTGAGTGTTTCTGAGGTATCCTTTAATGGATTTTATTGTTTCATTTCTCTTAGTCACTACCCGTGCAAGTGATTTCACCTTTATACCCCCAAGAGTTATTTTTTAAAAATACTATGTTTAGTTTCTTGAATGACTTTTAAGATATTTGTGTTGTGGAACAAAAAGATTATATCCTTCTAAAAAGGCTCTTTGGTATGGGCTTGCCTTTCACTGAACATGCCTGTATATACATCCCTTGTGTATTTCAAATGGCTCCTTATTGATATGCTAATCTGGTAGCTACCTAAAAGGCAATGTTTTCATGTACAAATTAAGAAAGTGTCCAACTTGTAAGTGAGCTACTTTTTTTTAAGTACTCTAACATGTCACTTCATAGACAATATAAAAATTAGATAATAATAGTCACAAGTATGTATATCAGGGCTGCTATTTTTTCCATTGTTTTTCTTTTCTTTCTTTTTTAAATTGTTCTTAGCAACCAATGAAAGATGAAATGCTGTGTTGCTAAATAAACAAAAATAATCCAACTTGTCTTTAACTCTGCATAGAAGAGAGGAAAGCCAAGGCGGAAGAGAAGATTAAAAAGGAAGTGAAAGGTGGGAAACAAGAGAAAGTGAAGCCAAGAGCTGGAAAAGTCAAAGAAGTACAGAAAACACCACCTAAGCCCAAAGAGAAGGAGGGGAAAGAGTCTGCGGCTGTGTCCCAGCATGAACAGAAAGGTAAACATTCAGAGGAGGTGGCCCGAGGTCCTAAGAGAACATTGGGCAAGAAGCAGATACAGTGAAATTAAAAACTCAAAAAGACCGAGATCAGACTTCAAATGGGAGAAAAAGACTTGTATAAGCAAATATATCTGAAAGGAAATGCAATAAGTGGGAATTAAAATTCGTTTATGGAAGACTAAAATGTATTCACGTATCTTAAAGATGCATTTTGAAATTTTTAAAAGAGGATTTGAGTTAGTTATCTGAAGTTATTTGAAGGCTGAAGATGAATGTTAAATTCCTGAGACACAGGATTTCTTTTTTTAAATTTTTTATTGTTATGTTAATCACATACATTACATTACATCATTAGTTTTCGATGCAGTGTTCCATGATTCATTGTTTGTGCA